>NC_134953.1:38757225-39068816 GCF_965638725.1 Aptenodytes patagonicus
ATGCGATGCTGGAGCACAGGACTGATGGCACAGTGGGATGTCAGAGGCTCCCAGGTGTGACGGTCATACCAGCGTGGTGCATTAACCTCCAAGGACTCCTCCCAGTCTCATACAACAGCCTGTGGCCCCTGCAAGAGGTGCATGGAGCCTGTTCACAGGATTAGGGAGAGCACATGAGACCAGTCATAAGAGCACAGGTCTTCTCTGTGTCATCCCAGCAGCATGGGGAAGCCATCATCCTCCTCCTCACCCTCCAGGGCATGCTGCAAGCACCAGCCCTCCCCCAGGACATGTGGGAAGTGGGTAAAGAGGAGGGGACAGGAGAGGCTGCCAAGGTAAGTAATTGGATGCCTGCTGGTGAGAACTCTTAATCAGAGGCTTTTCGGCACCTAAATGTTTATATGGAGTTAATGTATTTACTTTGATGTATACACACTGTAATAAAAGAGCACCCTTCCTATGCACCAGCAATTAAAGAAGTGTACTGCAAACAAACAGACCCACTGCCTCCCACAGATCGGCTCATGCACAGCAGCTGCAAGGAGCCAGCCTGCAAACCTGCTGCTCTCCTCCTCCCCAAGTCCAGAGGTGACCCGCAGAGCATCCCTTAGAGATGGGATGGCAAAGCGAATGCTCATGGGCAGCAGGTTTCCCAGGGTCCCTTAGTCCAAGTGGGCTCAGTAGGTGAGAAAGTTTACCCGATCCAGCCTGGACACCACTAAACCGAGCGCAATTTTCATATTGCAAACTGGGAGAAATACCTAAGCCGGCCACTGAATTGTGCACCAGCAGCATTTTCTGAACAGATTGGAGATGCTGCATTGCCGCAGTTTAATAGAGTGAGTATTTATTCCTGTGTGGGAGAAACACTCCATTATCCGGTTTATTAATTGTTAGTTAAGTAATGGGAAGGTGCCCAGAGCAGGAGATGAGCCCTCATCACTTGTTGTTAGCTTAGAAACCAGCAGAAATAAAATAACTGAAGATAAATTATCACAAGTGCTGCCCCAAGTACCGCAAACTGACAGATCTGCTCAGAGGGGAATTCACAGAGCGCTCTCGGTGGGAACAGAGAAGAGATAGCAATAGTCAGTCCAATTTTATTTTTTTTTAATGAAAAGATTTCATCATCTGTGATTTTGAACACCACTTTTCATGGCTGGGATCACATGGATATTCATGGCTGAGAGGGTATCCCTGCTCCTGCAGGAAGACTCAATTTATTAGTCTATCACTGGGAAAGCAAGACAGGCTTTGCATTGGTAGCACAATGCCGCACAAGAAAAAGAGGGCTTTTTTTTAAAAAAAATAAGCAACATTCAGCTGCAAACAGTCTGGCCTGCTCACTGCAGGGCTGCAATAGCCTCAAAAATACAGGCAACCCCATTACCAGCAGATGAGTCTGGAGCAGGGATGGGAGTTTCTATAAAATTAGTTTAACAAGGACCTCGAGCAGCAGTCAAGAAACCAGCAATGAAAAGATACAGGAGTCTGCCTTGAATCCCAGAGAGGTAACACCACCCAAGTTTCTCAAACATTGTAATAGCTACCAGATTCTAAACAAGTAAAATCCAGCTACTTGCTCCATATTCCGTTGCCCAAAATCCATCTTCCAGTGGTGGCCATATATTCTCAGCTTGCTGGTTGCCACTGCCTAGGCAGTTTTGAGCAGCTAGCCCATCCAGGCAAAGCACTCCTGTGCACAATTCAACTACAGGGAGGAATAGGATGCACCCACCCATGTAGAGAGGAAGGTCTTGGATCCGGAGGCGAGAGCAGGGTGGACACGGGGGCCTGGACCAGCAGAAGTCACCATGCATTTATCAGACAGGCTTGCAATTCGAGAGGAAAGCAGAGTACCATGATACACAGCATGATAGGCTAGCCAGCCAGCTAGTGCGCCATTACACTGAAGAAATTTAACTAAACTAATGCATTTTGGGCTATAAATCAGAAGAAGCGAAGTTAAAAAAAAAGAAAACAGATAGTCACTCCTGTCCTTACATCCGTTTGCCTAGAAGGCAAATTTGCCTTTTGCCGAGCAGCGTTTTTGCAGCACATCCAGCATTTTTACCTGCAGTTCTGTAATGAAAGGTAGATATAAGGGAAAAGGATAGACCAGGAGACTGAGCTAACACCAGTAGCACACTAATATTAGCTAGAAACCAGCTACAGCCAAAGCTTTGGTCTAACCTTGCATGCTGGAGCTGGAACTGAACCAGGGTCATCACCTGATCCAGGAGAACGCAGAAGCACCCAAGGCCATTCTTCACCCATGCAACCACGGTCTGCTCCCCAGGGAGGCAGCCCCTTATCAGCAAAATATGTATTTCTGGGTCCTCCAGACAGAGGATCCAGTCATCATCTGTGATTTTGAACACCACTTTTCATGGCTGGGATCACATGGATATTCATGGCTGAGAGGGTATCCCTGCTCCTGCAGGAAGACTCAATTTATTAGTCTATCACTGGGAAAGCAAGACAGGCTTTGCATTGGTAGCACAATGCCGCACAAGAAAAAGATCCTCCAGACAGAGGATCCAGTCCCACATTACTCCTTCCCTGGTAGTTTACAGCAGTTTAAAAAGAAAAATGCAGGTTTTATTTACACGCTTCACCTTATGACCAAACACCAGAGTTTGTAAGAGAGTCAGTGACCTCTGAGGAATTAACTGATCTTATTTTAGTTGCAGCAGTATATGCAGAGGGTGCCCTCCCAGCTGTCCCCGCTGCAGGCACAGCAGGAGAGCCGCAGTGCCCTGAAGTCATCCCCATAGCCCAGAAAAAGCCCCGCTCGCACCACAAAGTCCTTTTTAAAGAAGTTTTACAAGAGTTGTGCCACTTTCAGTCTTAGCTGTTCAGGTAAGCATCTCTTACTCCACGTTTCATTTAATCTCTTCTAGAAATACTGAACAGTAAACACTGTTTCATCTGCATCATGCAACAGAGCACCCTAGATCCAAGCTCATTCCCAAAAGTATTTGTTTGCGAGAGAAAAGACAGCCTGCTCCCGGCCCTAGAGGACTCCAAAAATGTTGCATCCAGCTCAGACTCTTTACTTGCGTATGTATCTCAAGTTAAAACAGAAGAATTTCTTAACAGAGTAGCAGCCCTCTGGGAAACTAATTAGCTCAAATCTGCTCCCACATCCACAATCTCCAAATATTTCTTACCTGATATCCCAAGTTTTCAAGTTTCTTCTAACTTCAGCTTCCAGAATAAAGCAGAAAACTTCACAAGTGCCTCACTCCTGCTTTTCTAAGTTCTTGCAGCTACAAGACTGTTCACAGGTGGGCTAACTATGGCAGCCCAATTAGGCCTCCCTAACAAGATCCTTTCATTTAAGTGGATCCAGGTGTACCTTTCAATTTCTTAAGGTGCTTCCTTTGCTGCATCTTCCCAGAGAGGGTACTCTACTGCTAAATTGCTTATCAGTTGAAGAATGCTTTGCAAATGCTGTATTTTCCTGCACCTATCTTGGTAACTTTGAGAATATACAACTGATTTTAAATTGCCAGTGTTTAAAATGGAACTCTCTGTTCATTGGTATTACCTAGTACCTCAGAGGTAGATGAGCTTTGGGTGAGATGAAAGGAGATAGATGTGCTGGAGAGAAGTTTTTCCTCATATTACCTCTACATGTTGATAATCTGTGTTGTTATTTCATCACAGGACTCTTTCTCATAGATGAATTGTAAGGTTTTTATATGAAAATATAGCACCTGCTACCAATATAAGCATTTTTTCCTAGCTATGGGCTGCTGATGGGTGCTCTGTGCCCTAAACTCTTCTGAGATAGGAACAAGGCTCCCTAGCTGCACAGTCACACCTTGCCTGTGGAAGATGATCTTCCTCTCTGACTTTTCCCTTCCCAACCTGGCTGGCTCAGCCTCTGAACTTAGACTATTTGTGCTTAATAACAAGGTATTTTTCATCATTCATGGGCATTTAGTGCTGTTCCTGCAGGCGCAGTTGTGTCCCTCTGTAACTGCATCCTTTCACAAGTCTCTCCGGTGTCCTGGAGGGGTGAATAGCTGCATTGCAGTGAGTTTATGCTAAAACTTTTGCAAGGATGTAGCTTAACTGGCTGACAGGTAGAGCTAGAGAGCGCTGAAGGTATCGGGAGGACATTAGCATTGGAGGTAGAGTGGGGTGCATGCCGGGCAAAAAGATCCATGTCAAAAGGAGCTGGCCCCAGCTCATCCTCTCACTGTTGCTAATGCTGCTCCAGAGTCGATTTTGTCTCGGAGGAAGCTCTCACGTACACTGTGATTTTGTGAGAAGCAGGGACCAGAAAGGTAGGCAGGATGAAAATCAATCAAGATTTGTCAAATACACTGGAGAACTCATTTTTATGAGATAAGTGCCTTCAAAGGAAGCGTTGGTAGACACCTACCACATGTTCAGCCTGCTTAGTGGCAAAGTATGCAACATTAATCACTGTCACTTGAAGGGGCCGGGTTCCAGCTGAACCATCTTCCAAGTTTCTTCCTCCTTCAGCCATCCTCTCCCCTTTCCCCTCCCTGTCCACTGGCAGGAATATGAGTTGCATTCACAGACCCGTGAACCTGCAAATCAGGTTGATGCTCTTGGCAGCTGCCGTACCAACCCATCATTTATTTGGTGCTGAGCCACCCTCTGTGCTTCAACTAGTTACACCTAATGGACGCTCATTTCATGCAAGATAATTAGTGGTGTGGGCCAAAATGGTGTTAGAGATGCCTACTGCCTCTTAGCAGATGAAGTTCATGTGCTGCTGTCCCACTGCAGTGGGACCTTGCCCTTTGAAGCAGCCAGGAAAAGATAAAGTGACTGGCTTGGCAAACACCCTCTTCTCAGAGCAATTATCAGCAGTGAGCGAAGATGGCTTGATTGGCCAGGCTGATTGCTGATCACTCAGGAGACTGAGCTCTGCCAAAAGAGCGGCTAGGGAGCTGGAGCAGATCATGGGAATCGCACAGCAGCACTGGAACAGAACAGCCTGCAAGGACCTGAGTTGTCTAAATAAGTTATAGAAGGGGAAAAAGTGATGTGCTTCCAGGACACACCTCCAGCCTCCTCCACCTGCCTCCTGCTCCCCATAACATTCCTTACTGTAGTGCATCATTTGCTGCTGTGAGGCTTTGTTGTGTCTTACGCTCACCCATCCTGAAGATGAGTGAGGGGACTTCATCACAACAGGTGAGGGGACAGCCCTGTCCTGAGGGGTATTCACGACAGACTCCTCTTTTTCCGTGTGTCAGCCCATTTTCAGGCTGAGATGTTTTATTATCTTACTGGGGACCTTGTTCCCACATTTTAATAGCCTGAATTATGGGTCTCGGTTCTTATTTTCAAGATACACCCCCAGGTAATCACATTGGTTAACGCCTGCTAGGTTAAATATTGCACCTAGGCAATGG
This sequence comes from Aptenodytes patagonicus, assembly GCF_965638725.1. Classification (NCBI taxonomy): domain Eukaryota; kingdom Metazoa; phylum Chordata; class Aves; order Sphenisciformes; family Spheniscidae; genus Aptenodytes; species Aptenodytes patagonicus. The sequence goes on from NC_134953.1 coordinate 38,762,628, forward strand.
GGAAAACTGGTTTGTGGCAATAGGTACAAAGATGCCATGGATCGCACTGTTAAGGCTGGAAAGAGAGAAAGAAATGGCTAGGAAGTCACAAAAAAGCCCTATTTTCAGGTCTTAAGCCAGTAACCATCCTTAGGGATTAGCTTCAGCTAGGGAGAAAATTGCCCTAAGCCCTCCTGCCATGGGGCTCTGCTCTGCACCACTGCAGCTGTCACCAGGGACGCAGTATGGGATTAGAGTAGACGAAGCTCTATCGAGATCTGTTCCTTGCAGATGACACCCATTGCAGGAGGAGATGAGCAGCATTTCCAAAGCCTCCTGGCCAGGCAAGATTATATCTCTGCAGCAGGACTTGATTTAACAGAACGGTGAAGAGAGATGGGCAACAAGGACCATAAAACCTACTTCCACTCCCCCAGACGCCAACAGAAAAGTTGTCGAGTCAAGAAGCGCAGCTGACCGCCCTTGCTGACCCAGGCTCTATTTGCCGGCATGGCACTTCCCAGGCAGGGCTTGCTGCAGGTTTATTTTCTGCTTCCCCTCTCACCCCTTCATACATCTTCCCTGCATCTCGAGAGCTTTCAGCTAGAAGGCTGAAATAGCACCAGCATCGTGCTCGCTGGGCAACCCTTCCCCATATTCCCTCTCTCCAGGTGACCAATGATGGTGCAGAAACACCCGTGCCATCCTCCTCCATGGGTGCATGCAGCAGTGACACGGTGACCATGTCCACCGAGGCCATGGCAATAACTGAACCACCACCTCCGACCTCAGGGCTGCAGGGTTAAGGGCATGCTGCCCAGCCTGGAAGCAGCTCATCATTCAGCACAGCTCAAACACCAAATCTCCTCATGCATTAAAACTTCAAACCTTAATGGTAGCAAGCACCTGAGGGCAGCAACCTGGCTGAAGGTGAGAGGGGATGGCTGTCTGTGACCTTATCCCTTCCCTTGTAGGCTCAGTCACGCTGCAGCAGGGATGTGCACATGGGAAAAGCAGCTCTGCCCGCAAAACTCTGCCTGCAGCCTATAAACAGTGGCAGGGTAGCTTACTGCAATGCATTTTCCCCATGCTACCACAATTTTGGGAATACCTTTTTCTTCAGGCAAGTGTAACATTGCAATTGACTTCCTTGTGTGTCATTGACATCAGCAATGAGTCCTGCATCCAACGCAAGGGGCAGCTGCCAAGGGTGGGGGTATATGAGGATCTTCAGATCCTGTCACAGGTGGTAGCACAGGTTGTATTTTGGAAGAGGGGATCCCTGCCGGACACAGAGGGTCCAAGGAGTCTCTGGATCTTTGCTAGCGGAGGGAAGGATTCAACTTCCAAACCATCCTGCTCTCTTCCCTGCGGCAGGGACTGCTGGTGGCACGCACCACAGATATGAGAAAAATTGGGGCGAGATCCTCTAGACCAGGCAAAGGAAGACAACAGAGCCAAAGAGAAACAAGGCCAAGCAAACACCTTGCTCTGTCCCCACCTCACCTATCAGGGACCCTTTCAGGGTTGTTTTATAAGGGAATCTGCAGAATCCCAAGAATCTGAGCTTTTTGAGTTATAAAGGGCCTGTGTTCTCATGCCAGGGGTGGCACCAAATCCAGCTCTCCAGAAAGCGCACAGCAGCGAGGTAACATAACTCATGAGTACTGTGTGTTTTGGAGTTACTTACCACGTGCCGTAGCAGTTTGGGGACAAGATAAACTTGGATACTGGCACATGTCATCCCACAAGGGCTGTTATGAGCCATTCCTTCACAGCTCAGGAGCAAAGGTAATTCAAAATTAATTCAACAGGTTGTAGCAGTAAGGATGATCAAGGACCTAGACGCTAATTTTATGGAGCTGCTGTCAGCACACAAAAAAAAAGATCAGAGCATGCCTCCATGCAAGTCTAGGGCACCAGAAAAAAACATAGCCAACGTATTCTGTGGCTATTGGGCAAGGAGGGAAGGAAAGAGGAGGGAAATGAATAAAAATCAGGCTTCCAATGCCCCAGACTGCTCTTGTCTCATCCTAAAAAGGCACAAGAATTCTGAAAATTGGGTGGAGATAATCAGCAGTAAACATCTGAAAGTCAAGGTTTTTAACTTGGGTTTATCTTTCCTTCTCAATTTCTACATCAGAGAGAGCAAAAAGCTTTTGAATGCTATATATACTAATATTTTTACACCTTTTTTTTTGTTTTTTGCTTTTGCTTGGCAATGAATAAAGGCTTGACTCCTACATCAAACCCTCCAGAGCCCAGTCAGTAAACCCACTGCACAGTCTCATGAATTACGGACTATGGGAGAAATGGACTGCTGCATGGTAGAAATCACAAAAAAATACTTCTGACTCACGGGTGCAGCAGGTTCAAGGGTTGGGCTAGAGGGTGTGGTATCTTTTGGCGCTCTCTGGCTCCAAAAATGCACAAGCCAAGATGAGCTGAAGTCTTGTTATCATGCATAGGCACATGAGCACTTTGGAAAGGGTAGTAAGAGGGATATTGTCACCATCTCCCAGCTCTGGGTTACCTCCCTGCCGTCAAAAGTTGGTGACCCCCAACCAGAGCTGGCAAAAAGGGAGGGTGAGGACGCTCCATAATCTGCTCCAGTGCAAAGTCAAACCAAATTGTTGAATCTCAGCTGCTTCTCCCCAGTATTTCTGCTCTGAAGCCAGAGATTTATCCAGAACAAAGGGGGAGCAGAGAAAAAAAAAACAATAAAGACTTCAGATACAAGTATTTATTTATAGGTGCTGAATGATTTCTTGATTAATTCTGTAACTTGCTGCTTACTTGCCTCTAGCCCTCGCAGCTCAGTGTTTCACGGAGAAAGTATTTTAGCTCAACAAAGAGAACTTTCAGGTTGAAATTTGCCTGATATGGGCAGCAGGGCAGTAATTGGTTTGAAAAACAAAGCATTGAGGAAGAACATGAAACTAATCTGAAACCCTTTTAGCTTTGGCTTTGGTTTACCATCGGCACATGTCTAAACTTCTCCAGACCTAATAAAGAAGCATTGTCACTACAGCAGACGTTAAATGCAAGCATTACTTTAAGGGGGGTGGGGGGAGAAGAAAGAAATAACCTGTATATAAATATACATACAGATAGATAGGTACCACAGTAGGCTCTCAAACTGGCTTTCACATCCCTCTATCTTACAGTGGGATATCATCAAAATTAACATGACAATATATCATTACAGGAAAGGAATGGCTATCACACCCTTATACTAGCAGCCCAAACAGGATTTGAATACAGGATCCTTCAGCAGATTGTCTTCTCAAGTCATCGGCATTGCTATTTGCTCCAAGGAGCACACAGAGAAATATGTGGCAGATTCAACATTTTTGGAGGCATTAATAGCACAAACAGCATAAACCATTAGATCAGGCTCCTGCCTGCCAGGGAAAAGCCTGAGCAGCCGGGTACAGAAAGCGGTGACATACTGAAATCCTGGGTGTTTCAAGGAGAATGTGAGCAGTGCTTTTTAGTTTATTCATGATTTACTGCATGGTATGGACAAGCCTTATTCAGAAAAAGAAGAGTCCTGTGCAATATATTACCTCTTCCCATCTAAATGCAGCAGTAAAAACAAGATAATCAGATCTGTGACAATTTAATTATCACCCTCCTAAGGTGGCTGCCCCATCTCAACCCTGTTAGAGAGCCCATGGTGTGCTAAAACCCCACGACTTGGCCAAGACCTGTTGGGAAGCCAGCAGCAAAACATCTCCGCAAGGCAGCTGCCTCGCAGAGACCGCATCCTCTTTCTGTACATCGCATGTTTAAATGGAAAAAAAAAAAATTGAACCTCAGGCCAGGAAGTCAAGTAACTTAAATACAAAAAGAGCCTTAAAATCTTTGCAGCACCCTGGCACTGGCCCATACCGAGGGAAATGCATTGAGGGTGGACCCATGCATCAGGACCCGAGGAATCCCTTTTTTTCTTGCATCAGGGATGCCAGAGCACTTCGAGGTGCAACAACTTGCAGATAGCAGGAAGGGTGCGTTTGCCAGCAAGGAGGGGGCAGGGAGAGTCCTCCGGCAACATAAGTCAGTTCAGATGGTACTGGCTTACAGGTCCCTTCCTTTAAATTGATTAATAATGACACATTTAAATGGATAACATAAATTAATTTCTGAATTGCACCATTAGTAAGTAATTAATTTCTTTGCTCTGTGAAACTAAGATATCACTGTTATCTAAATCTATAAAGAGAAGAAATGCTGAATGAGGACTCCATTAATGTAAAAATTGATTTTTCCATTTACCCTCTTCTGAGGATTCCCCCCCCCCCGCCTCCAATGCATTTATTTTTCAAGTGGCTGGGGGTGGGGAGAGTAACCTAATTTATACTTCCAGTGGTAATCAAAAGATCATGCATGCTCATTTCAACAAAATGATGTCATTATGAAGGCTGTTAAAGCCAGGGTTGCCTTGGAAACGCAAAATACTGATAGTTGAGGTTGGACATCTGAGTTCTCTGTAGGCACAGTAATGAGGAAATGGTGTGACCCTGCCAGACCTGGCCTGACTGGTCACACTGGGAAGATCACCCCAAGTTACTCAGATGGTCTCTTTAGCACTTATCAGGCTACCATTTTTCCTATTCCTCCCACCACCTGCCATAATCTATTACTTTTATGGAGCCAGGAGCGGAGAACTCGCTCGGTTCAAAGGCAAGCTGAAATGATGAGGCGTAGGGTAGGACCTGTTTGTCCCAGCGGGAAGGACACGCCAGCTAAAGGCTGCATGCTGCTTACCACCAGCTGGCTCACTTCTGCATTTCAACCCAAAAAGACATACCTGGTGCCTCTGCCACGCTCTTGGTGCAGCCCAGGATGGAGCTTTACTGGGGACTCAGGGTGTCCCTGCCGACCAGAGCCAGGATCTAGTAGCCAAGGTGTTAGATCCTCCTTTCCAACCAAGGGACTTGGTAAATGGTCTGGGACATGTCCAGCGTTGGTGCAGGAGATCCCGACCATGCATTTAGCATCCTGTCACCTGCTCTGGAGGGGAAGGTGCAGCCTAGGAGAGGGGAGCTTTATTTTGGGTGCCTCAGAGCAAGGGGTTTCCTTGCAAAGATCAGCAACCTCACTCTGGCTGGACAAAACAAGACATGTCTGTCCCCTCTTACAGTCCTGAATCCTTCACATGAGAATACTTTGACTGAGAGATTTTAAAAACAATTCCAGAAACAGAACTGACTTTCTGTCTACTACTTAAAGAAAAAAAAAGCCTTAATTTCTTCCACACAGTGAATATTTCCATGGCTGTTCTGCCGAGATGGCTTCAGGCAGTTGTCCCCACTGATGCTGTTTGCATGGGGCGGACAATGAGAAAAGGTTGACACTGGTTAGGCAGCAGGCTTTGAGCAGCCCAGGACTTTGATCCACCAACAGAAAAGGATGCAGACTGATGCTATGGTTTCAGGACAACTCCCTGGGTCTCTTTAGCCAGTTCTGCTCTTCCCAGTTCAAGGTACTGGGAGAGAAAGCTTAGGACTAAACTGGAGATGCATTAGTACCGCTGATGCAAAGAGCCACATCTGCCTCCCTCCACCGAGAAAGCCCTGTCCCTCCCACTGGGGTCCTTCAGCTGTGCCAAGCCTTGAATCTCAGTTCCTTTTCAGCTCTTTTTTACCTACCCTGTCCCAAGAACAATGCCATGTCATCTCTGATCACATCATACTGAGCTGAAAGCCAACTTTAAGGTACACCTCGGAGAGAAGGGGACACAGCCTGAACCACGTCTTCAAATGTAGGCGCCGTATCCAGCACTCTAAAGAATAGAACAGAGTGAATTGAATTATTTACAGCGAGTATTTTGGCTGCATCTTTTTTTTTCCCCTCCTCTTGTTAAAGAGCATAAAACAAAACAAGCATACAAACAAGTCAATGGGATGAAACATTTACTATCTGTGCAAGGAGTGTTAAATGAACTCATTTCAGCTTCTCGATTAATATCTTGATGTCTCCTAGTCACTGCCAGGTTTTTTTTCACTTTGGTGAGTAGGTAATGACATTAATACCACCATGTGATCTTCTTTCTCTTCCCTTATTGAGTCACCTTCCCCTTTCACGCAGGAGTTTCTTTTAAGGTTCATCAATTGAAATTGTTTGAATGCACCGAGAAAAATAATAAAAAGAACATTTCATAACATTGGCAGGAGCATTTCAGGCATGAGCACTTTGAATATTTATTCGCCCTTTGTGTGAGCAATCTCAGCAAGAAAAAGTCAGCGTGAATAAAAGGAATTGCAAATACCAGCAAAGTAGCTCAGTAGTTTTCATTCACGAGAATATTTGCAGAGGCTTCTGGGAGAATTATCAGACAAGGTAATACAAAATCCCTTGTAGCATCAAAGCTTTAGACACTCCGTAATCCTCCTTGTCCAGTGAAAAACATCTTTCCTGAGAGCTGAGGGCCTAAGCTGTTGGTTTTTTTCCTGGCTTGGGAAGCCTGGAGAAGGATTGGAAAAGCTTGGAGAATTGTTATCTTTGCCCCATTTCTGTTTCATAGTGCCCCATATTTCCTTTGCCTCTCCTCTCCCATGCACTCTCTCTCGCTTGAGCTGAAATGGAGAGAACAAGCTAAGCTTCCTTCAGAAGTCAAACAAAAAAAAAAAAAAAGGAGGAAAAAAGAGATGGCCAAGCAGCCAACACTGTTGGAGTCGCGGAAAGGTGGGGCACTCACAGGGAAAAGCCAGCTGAGGAGCAAGTCAGAGCAGAACTTTGTACCACAGGTCTGGATTAGACAAGATCCCACCTGGGATCGAAATGAGAATGAATTGCTAAGGAGTAGAGCCAAAACATCCTTCTGCCTGGGAAAGAGAAAGCAGGATAGCAGTATCTGCTGAGTTTTTGGGGCTCAGCAATAAAAGCACTGGGGCCAATTTACTCATAATTAGCCTTTATGGGCAAAAAAATCCTACGGAATTTGATTCTTGCCGTAGAATTTTATAGGGTAGTTCAGAAACTTATAGAAAGAATATTGTTTTCCATTATCTTGCACAAGTTTTTAGAGCATTTCTCTAGAACCCTGTTGGTTTCAGCCCTGTTAAATTCAATAACTTCCCTAAGGGAGTGCTTTAAGTGTCAGGCTTGATTCAGTTATATAAAGGGATAAGGGAATAATCGTTAGACAGTGCACAGGGATGGGAGAAGAGGTTTTGTGTGGCACCAGTCTTATTTAAGAACAGTCTGAATTTATAGATGAGGCTGATAGGAAAGTTGGAAGCAACTAACATAAGTGTAAAAGACAAAACCCAGGCAGTGCTTTTAGAGAGGGCTGTGATTAATCGGGATACCACAGAGACATGAGGATGGTTTCAGACAAGTATTTTAAGTGTTTTTAGATGTTTGTCTTGCTTTCATCAAGATGATGTCCCATGTACTCTTCTTGCTATTCATAATGTAAGCTATGGGCATTGGAGTTTATATAAGAGCCTCTATTGCTTGCTTTGCAATTAACACATCCTGCAATTAGCAATCCAAAACACTGAAGTCTTTAATATTTCTTCTTACTGCTAATACAGAATATTTTACTTCTAATATACTGTTGTCCTTGCACCTTAATTTATTATGACAAGTGTGAACCACAGCTAACCCTTCTGAGGGCTGAGCGCAAATCAGCATCTCTCCTTCCAACTACTCACCTAGCATCCTCTCCGGAAAGGGCGGAAGGTGGACAAACGTGACGTTCAGGAGACAAGGAGCGTGAAGCAGGGTGAATATCTCCATCCAAGACCTGCTCTGATCAGGAGGTACTTGCAATCTGAAAAGGAGAAAGGTCATGAGGTTGGTTTTACAAGGTGTTGCAGCAGGGGAGAGGCAGTTTCCAACAGCCAGGTTTCTAAGGGCACCTGTGAACTTAATGATGCTCTGATAGACTTTTCACCTAGCCTGTGCATCTCAAATGTCAAAAAAAACCCCAAGCAGATAGGCCCAGCTCCATTTTCTTCACTAACAGAACCAAATAACATGCATTTTTCAGCCAGTGACTAAAAAGACTGAAGTCTTCTGCTGCTGACCAAGGATATTTATCAGCACTTCCCAGAAGACCTTCTTCATAAACAGGTTATTCTCAGGTTCCTCACCCACACCTGAGACCCTTCAGGAGGAGGCAGCTCTTGACTCCTCACCATCTAGGCCTGATCCAGCCCCATTAGCTGGGACCCTTAGGGCCACGCTCATGCATTGTGCAGTGCCTTCCCAAGTCTGCACCCAATGATGCTCAAGGCGCTGTTGAGAAACACTGCCAACACCAGTTCTGACTGCAACGTGAGCCTAGATATTGCTGGAGTCAGCAGCAGGCAAGGCAGATTTGGAGCCTTTCTCAATTTTGCCATCAATGACCAGAAACCAGCAGCAGCAGCTGGCAGGGCTGGTTGGTGCCAGAAGGTGGTGAGGTCACCCACATCCCTCCCTGCAGCACCCACATGGCTGGGAACAAACTTCTTCCTCATCTCTGCCTACTCGGGCATCGCTTAACGCCCAAAGCCTGGAGATCAATAGCTCCTACTTTTGTACAAGTCAGGACAACTGCAGGAACTCTTCCCAAGTACCCAAATGCCTCATTTATCTCTGAAGTTAGGCGGCTCTTCTCAGCCCTGCGCTGGGTGCAGGTTTCCTGGTCTATCATTACGAACCCTTTTTACGGCTTCTTTGGGTTCATCCCTGGCCTGAGTGTGAGACGCTCCATTTGTTTTGGCAAGAACGTCCCTGAGATTTATACCTATAATTATACAGGTAACCTTTCCGACAAGGAATTTTAAAATGATCAACGCTAAAGCAACCTACACATTAAATGTGATTAATAAGATGCCAAATGGCTGCGAGTCTGAGCCTCCCTGCTTGTTAAGCATGTCAGCCGAGTGTCCCCGGCTGATCTCGCCACTGCGAGACGTCACGGGACACCCAAAAATGGTGTGGAGTGGCCTTGGTCATTCCCACTGGACATATCCACTCCTCCCAGGCAATGTCCATGGGAGGGTCAGGGTACACACGAGCACAGAGGATGACATCCATCTCCCGAAGTCTCGTTTCTGAGGACAGAGACTTCTTCTGGTCCTTGCTAATATCTTCTCCTGCCCCTCCTGCTCTCTGTCCTTTTGTCCCCTTCCCGGTGGGAGCCGTACCAGTACAGCTGCAGCCAGAGGGATGCTGAAGAGGTGACGGTGGGATCTGAAGTGACAGGAGACAGATGAGCACGAGCTTGGCTGGGAGGCAGGTTAAATGAGGTCCCGCTCCCCCAGCTCAAGGTCCTCTCTGCAGAATTGTCTTGCCGTCCCCGGGGGCACCTAATGGAGCTCTCCTCCTCGCTTGCTGAGCAGGCACCAGCTTCACCTGCTATCAAAGCACCCACTACCCGTATAATCAGGGAAAATAGCATCTGTCAGGATATCTATCATGCCCCACAGAGGCATGGGGTCCCCTCCTTCCACCAAAAAGGGTTGCACAAGCATAAGACAAAGCTTTGCTGTGTGCACCATTGCCAAGGAAGCCAGCTTCACAGTGTGCTTGGCAGGTTGCATAGCACTATCCGTTACGGCCTGCATTGAGTCGAGGTTTTACAAAGCTTGCATTTTGCTGATGGGTTGCCCAAAGACAGTAAAAATCAGTCATAGTCAAGCTTGCATTGACCTTCAGTTGACGGCTACAGCACACTAAAATTACAGGAGAAACCCTGATAGCTGCTTCCCTATTTTCTGGACAAAGTTATTGCATATAAATTGTGTATTGATTAGAGGCAGGAAATGTTAAGAAGCCTCTCTGGGAAAACTGGAGGATGGAAAGAAATTCAGGGACTGACAAAAGAGCTACTTTAATTAGGAAGGAAAGCAAAGTAGTGGGAAGAAAAAACAAACACAACCTCCCCTCAAGAGCCTCCCACTCCCTATCCGAGAATTTGATCAGGAATCCAGGAAAGTGGATTTTGGAGCTGTTTTGGCTGGGCAATGGATGCAGGAAAATAAGCTGGTTTTGTCCTTTCACCCAGCGCTGACAAGGATGGAGGCTGGGGAAAAGAGCAGCTACACTTTCTGCCGCTCCTGGATTTTGCATGCCAAACGGGGAAAGCGATAGATCACCTAATGAGTGTGTAACGACCATGTTTATTTCTGCCTTCTAGCTCAAATTGCTTACAGGGTGATTACACATTTTGGACTTATTAGCTGTAATTACTAGGTTCTGTAATCTGCAGAATATGTCATTAGAGTATGGGCGACCACAAGTGGTCTAAATATGCTCAGAAAAGTTTTTTGTTTATCTTCAACTTCTCCTGCCTAAACCTTAGATGACCATGGAGAGATGAGGTGCTTGTCCTCACACTGGGAAGCCTTGCCAGCCCTCCAGGACCCCTGCAGCCACTGGAGGCTGCGGTTCCCTGTCCTGGGACAGACAGGACACTCATAGGAACACATGCAGCCCTGGTCTGCAGCTGATTACAGGCTACAGGAGTCTTTCAGAAATTTGGCTCCCGTTCATACAGCCAAATAACATGTGGTGTTCATAGTAAAGTCACAGCACTCCTTTGGATAGACACCATTACGCCAGGAGGGGCTGGACCACCTACAGGGTTTCAGCTCCTGCCTCCTGTCCCTTTGCTGCTGGGCACTGCCAGGACTCTGCCTTCAGTAGGATGGCTTTTGAATTACACAGCTCTCAATAAGCAGAAAGTAGAGGGTTTAAAGTCGGTTTGAGTCTACATAAAAACCCTTCCAGCTCATCACAGATGGGACTGGCCAGGGCTAGAGTGAACGCAGGTTCCTGGGCTTATCTCAGCGTACAGAAATGAACTGTTTTAGGACTCTCCTACTTACCAGACTGGTACAGCCCAGGTTTCTCCCCACCCCAAATTCTGTGTCTGTGACTCACTCCTCCTTTTGCCTGGAGTAATCTTCCTGCTGTGTTTCCCTTCAGCCTCCCCTGCTTTTCAGGGCTCAGACTGGACCTGCACCTCCAGCCAGCTGCTCTGGTCCATCCCTGCATGCAGTAGTTCCCCCCTGCAGCTGCCTTGCAGCCCAGATCCTACCTTTGCCCCTGAAATTAAACACAACCTCTCAATTAATGTCCGTCTCCTTTTCCAGACAGGAGAGAGCTGGCAGCTTGGCCAAGACTGGAAAGGCAGAGTCTGTGGGAAAGCTTGGGATTCCCACACCTCGGACAATTAGGTTCTCCATACAACATTTCCCAGGGCAGCTTAGCTTTGTTAGTGCAGCCTTTTTTCCAAAATCCCTTTAGTTTCACACCAGTGCACGAAACAGAAAAGCCAGTCTGCCCATCCATCCCTGCAAAGCACCGGCACATACAGCCCTATCTGGGATCATCAGGGCTCCTGGTGGCACCGTGCTCCTGTTCAGAGAGGAGGGACAAAGGGGAACCTTTACCCGAGGCTGGAAACCACCTACAGCAGATGCACAGAGGTGAGAGATCCCTCCAAGTGGACGGATAAGGAGAGGAGGTGAGCCAGCTCACCTCTACCTCAACACCCAGAGGCCTCTCAGATCCAGGTTTTCCTAAAAGCCAGGAGGCTGTAGCAGAGATGCCCAAGGATGAAGATGGCTCTGCATCATTTGTCTCAGGTGTAATGCCTCCAAGGCCAGCTGCCCACCAACGACCACAAACCAGACAGTGCTACAGAGCACAGCTTGACCTAAATTAACTGCAGCAGCTGTACCTAAGTACTGCCTCTGACTGATTTTTGAGCTGTTTTTATTTTTCCCCAACATAAGTCTTTATGAAAGCTTTGCAATCCATCCTTATGTGATATAAAGCCAGGTTCTTACTTCCTTCTGGTTCCTGCTTATTGTTTTGGCCAAAAATCTACTTGCAAGGGGAAAAAAAAAAATAAATCAAACGAAACCAAAAAAAGCTTGTGGGATATCCTGGACTTCAATGTACACTTCCACACAGGGTCAAGGAGGTATCAAATATTAGGGTCATACAGCAGATGAAATCAAGTGGTCATTGAAGTGGAAGATGGGAAGAAATAGTGCCAAGTACATCACTTGCTGTCTGCACGCAGTGCAGTGATCTGAAGTGAGCCTGGGCCACAGCAGCAGTGCCCCAGTCCCTACCCTGCTTATGGTAGTGCCCCAAAAAGCCAGGCAGGCAGAGGGGAACGTCAGGCTCCCCACAGGGTTAGGGACCGCCTGGGATAGTTGACCTCTTCCAGAGGCAGCAAACTCCAGCCCCACTAACAGAGCTAATGCACCTCTCCAGGACAACAAAATGCAACACAGTACAACATGAACAAGCGTCTTCATGGCAATTTTACCCTAAATTATATGTGACTTCTTTTTATGAGCATCTAATACCCTCTGAAAGCAGTACTCACCTGTGGGAGCCTGGTGGCCACCTCACACTGGGCTGAACAGGAGAGCAGTGGTAGTGTAAAACCAGGATGTTGTCCTTGTAACCACCTAGTGAGAGAAAAAAAAAATAATGTGTGACCACCATTTTCTTTTTGTTTCCTTGGGAACCAACATCCCATCGGTGATGCAAACAATGAGCTACCCAAATAGACAAATTCTGGTTTCTCTTCCTTCTGAGGAGCCTCTGCTGAAGTCAGTAGAGCTCATTTGTGTTTGTACAGACATAAGAGGGAGGAACATGGACTGTAGGCTTCAAAAGCAATGCCACAGGTACCTGTTGCAGTAGCTCCAGATTTCTGGCCACCAGCCAGCAGGTTAGATGGCCAGATAATCCAAAAGTATCGCTTATCTTTTTGCATGCTTAAGATTTGCTTCCTTATTTCTCTATAGCGAAAAGCACTGTCCAATGCTTAGAGAAGAAAGCGGATATAATGCCAATCATTAGAGTAGCAATTACTTATCTCACAGGAGCTCTGAGAGGCTTAATTAGTTAATATTTGTAAACCATGATGAGCTCCGGAGATGAAGGATGCAAAACATCCAAGGCAAGAGATTGCTCACAACAAAGCCCAAAGCATCCCTGCTCTGCCGGCTGAACTCCCCTTTGCTGCCCAGAAAGCCGGGCCACTTTGAACCCCACTCCTCTCCAGCGGCACTGCGCGTGGTGAAGCTGAAAGACACCTAAGGGAGCATTCCCTGCTGCATGCTAGCTCTCTGAAACCCAGCATGAATATGACACTAATGATATCTTTCAGAAATGTAATTAGCCTTCATTCATGGCAAGTTACATTAGGGAGAATGCAGAGGCTCGGAGAAGTGGGCTCCAGTGGGTGAGAACTGAGGCTTGTGCTTTGAAAGCTGCATTAGGGAAGGGGGAAAAAAAACAGAAAAGAAAATGTTCTAATATTACTTAATTACCCCAAGACATCCTCAGATGTAATCGAGCTTGGAGGGCTAAATGAAGGCTGTGCGTGTGAGACCGGCAGAGGCTGATGCATTTATAAATGAGACCACTTTGCAAGGCAAACTAGGTCCCCACAGAGGGAGAGGGGGGCAAAGAGGAATGACAAGACGGGGGCTGGGGAGTTATCACAAGGTGCCTGAAGATCTGCCAATCTCCAGCGGCTTCATGTGAAGTCCCTTTCCCTCTGCTCAGGGTTGCAGGCCAAGCTGAGTGGAGGGAGGACGGGAGATGAAGGGTGCAGATGCAAGTACAGCAGTGCCCAGCGAACCACGTACTGCACGCAGAATTACATCACTCACGGTTTGGACACCAAAATCCCATAAAAAACCCTTAGTACCCAATAAAATGCATAAGAGCTGCTACCTCACACTGACGGCAAGACATCCCTCCGTCCAGATCCAAACCCAAGTTGTTTCAGCATCTAATCAGGATCCTCCTTGGGAAGCCTCTCCAGGTAGGGAGCTGGGATGGGAAAGCGAGCGCAAGCTGTCCTTGGGGCAGGGCTGTCCCTGAAGATGAGAGAGGAAACCTTCCCTGCGGTGGCCAGGGTTTCGCCCCGTTGCTCCCATTAACATTAATGGAAACCACGCAGCTAAATCCCAGTGCTAAAAATCAGCCCTTTTATCCACAACACCAGAGGCCCAATGCATGCTCACAAGCCCATTCCAGCCCTGATTTACACACTGTACAGAAGGAGACATTAAAATCCAAACAGTTTATGGTAATTAATGCTCATTTAAATATTATACTGGTAACTATCACTTCCAATTCTACTCAGACTTGAAGGGGCTCTGTGTGCATGTATATACAGGGGGATTTTAGAGGGATACTGTATCTTCTCTCCTGATTGCTGCTTTCCCAGAAAAAGGATGTTTAATGTTCGTTAATTGTTTCACTTTGAGAAATTGCTGTGAAAAGTCACCACAGGAGAGCAGAATTTTTTTTTTTTTAATTTTTGTAAAGAAAGTAATCATGGGAAGCCCTGCCTGTGGCACGGATATATTAGCTGAGTACAGCTCTGCTCAGGCTGTTTAAGCACTGCGATGGATGACAAATAGCTATTAACACTGAGCTCCCTGTCACTGGAGGAATGAAGACTATGGAGATCAAACAACCTTTAGGTGGGAACAAAATGCATTATTTATAATGAATTAATCTTTTTTTCTCCTTGTTCACTAGGGATCCCAAGCAGTAGGACTGGGGCTGGAGGCAGCACTGCCTTGCTGAAGACCAAGGGGACCTATCAAGCACCTTTTGTGAACCTTGCACTGATCCAATCCTTTGTGATATCAAATATCAACAGGAAATAAATAGGTTGCAGAACAAACCTATAGGTTGTGGTACAAAATAAAGGCATGAGAGGCTGCAAGTATCCCAGTCCTGTTTTCAAGGCTCATAGAGCCACTCCAGCAAGGCCAGGCAGGCATGGCCCTACATTGCAGTCAAAGCTGGACCACAGCATCGTCAGAGGGTGAGGAAGAAGAGAAGATGCCCATTGCTACATCCCTCAGGCAGCGGTCCAAGCACCGAGGGCTCCGCCTCTTTCCAGCTCCTGTGGAGTTTCCCCCCAGGAAGATGAAGGATGCAGAAAGTTGTCCCTCAAGAGAAACCCAACAATATCCACTCTGGCATCTACCAGCTGGCCAGATAGCCAACTCCACTGAATCACAGAGCGAGCAGTTCTCTCTGGGAATACCTCCTGCACAGGACATGGAAAAGGGCCGGTGTGGTTACTCTACCTCATATTCACCTCTTTCTCTCTGAGCACCGGCAGCACAGCCAGAGAACATGAGACCTACGCAGCACATCGGTGGGATCCAACTGTTAGTGCCTGTGGCAGCTACCCTCCAGTCAATCTCACAGCATGTGCGATGCAAAGACAGGGATGAAGTTTTGCCCCCCCACCTTCTCTGGGTGCAGCCGACCTCTACACAGCACCTACACCAAGCCCGAGGCCTTTCACATTATTCTCTGTGAGATCAGACAGAGAACAGAGACAGAGTGTATATGGCAGAGTGCGAACGGCAGCAAAGGAGGAGCAGGGGGTTAGCAAAAATGGACAGTTCAGGTCCTGGCCAAACAAAATGACCAACAAACCCACCTGCATACTGAGGGCAAATGATCCATGTTCACACCTTGTCTGAAAAAAACTACCCAGGATATTTGATATATCAAAAACATCGCTCCTTACCCACTCACCCATCCATGGGAAAGCATGGGAAGTGGCAGCAGGGCCCAGGAGTTGTTGCAATGCCCCTATTATACTAATGATGTTTTCTGCCCAAACCATCCCAGGTGTGGCTCCTCATTACAAAAGAGTGGTAGCCAGGAGAATTGCCCTGATCCCTTCGGGCTTGGACCTGTCCCTTGCACCACAACTCCCATGAGAAGTACCCAGGATTTTCTTGCAGGGGACAACCAAGTGATGCTGAGAGGCATAAGCAAGATCCTGCACCCATTCCAATCGCTTGACAAGGTCTTGCAAGATCCATGTTTGCATTAAAAAGAAATTAAAAGGTTTTCCACTCCACTAGCTTGCCCAAAGCCTGCATACTAAATAGTAAATGCTACCTATGAGGTTGAATAAAATCTTCATAAAAAAAGCTAGCAGTCATTGAATACATCATGAACAATGACATTGGGGAGGCATTGTTCTTCTTCTGCCTGATGGACCATGCTGAAACACCTGTTTCTTATCGTGAAACCGTTAATAACTGTCACCACTGAAATCAGTGCTGAAAATGTGTCATTAAGTCAAGTTATTCCAAGCACCACCAAATTGAGAAAAGAAAAAAAAAAACAGCAAGGAGGAATAGAGGCAAAACTAGATCTTAGATAAACCCAGATAAATGTCAAAAACATACTTGTCTACGTGTCCACTGAAAAACCGCTTGCCACAGGGGAGGGAGAAAACCACCAAACAGACCCAGTCTACGTATTAGATGGCTCCTGCCTCACAGACATCTTCTAGCTGACATGAAAGACACAGCTGGATAACTATAGGCAATTTTAACTGATTAACTACAGACACTGACCCTTTCAATTAATTCACCGGGGATTTGTTTCATTCCAATCGTCTCCTAAAGCTACAGCCTCCCCACAGAGCCAACAGAAAACCAATTTCTTGTCCTGCCTTTCTCCTACACCAGCTGTAAAGGGGTAACAGGGCTGGTTACTCAGGGGTCTTTAAGGTAATCTTGACTCAGACAGGAACGATAGAAAGGATGTTTTGTACCTATGAGTGGACATTTGCAGAACGCAACCCTTTAGGGGCTATAGGGTCTTTATCTTCTCAAAGAAACATAAAGCGATGCACAAGTTAAATCCCCTAATTTTGCACAATTCAGACATGGAAATGGATGAGTTTTGCAGTGCAGGACCATCTTCTGTAACAAAACCTCTTGCTGACATTCATCGTCCTGCTCACTGGCTATATCAACTTGATTTCCTCCCATAACTGTTGAAAGCCCTACATCACTTTTCTATAGCAAAACTGGTTATTTCTCCCAAAAATCATCACCAGTCTCAGTGTTTCCTCTTTCCCTTCAAGACCCTGGTCTCGCCTTGTTTTGGTCCCATTTTGGGACATTTCTGTCCGGTGGAACCCAGCTGCCACCTTGTAAATTAAACACACCTGTCCAGCTTTTGATGTCTTCTCCACTGGCAAAATAGGCCCAGATATGAAGGCTGCTTGTCCATGGTGGTCTGCTGCCCTAATTAGCTGCCTTTTTCCCATTACCAATGACCGACCCTCTTGTGGCACCAATGGATTACTCCACTTTGTATAAAGAAGCATCGACTAGAGGCAGCAACTCCATCCCCTAAATTTTTGGCACAAGGCTATGCAGTCCTTTTAAGTGAAGCCCTGGATTTTGAGGTGAGCAGCGCAGGGGCAGACGCTGGCCCCATTCGCAAGGAGTCACAAGAGCTCGCTGAAATAGTTTGAGTGCAGTCCTGTCCAAAAAAGTTAATTACACTGATATTTTCTGTCAAAAAGAAAAATTAAATGGAAAATTCCTGGCTAAAGCAACTCTTCGCCCTCAGCCTGGGACTCCACATGGTGCCAGCTTGAAAGCTTCACCCTCCTCATACCACACAGAGAGGCTGGATCTGAGTCTCCTTATTTCTGTTTTCTTGAAACGTCTGAGTTTATTTTCCCCCGCTGCCCCTTGATTCACAGCTATATCACCTGGAAGAATTTTAAAAGGATCTGCACTTCTCCAGCTGTGCAAGTGCACTCAACAAAAAGATGCACCTGAGATGACCTTGAAACAATCCAAAATTAATCTCTCCAACCTGAGCTGCTGCGGAGGGGAAGCATTTCTTGTGCGGGCGCACACACCGAGCTGTGGTCGGGGCTTTGGAAAGCGGGATACGGATGGCATCCTTTATCTTCCTCTGCAAACTCCCTGACAGCCTGAGAAACGATGGTTCAAAGGAGCAAAACAAAACACTCACCTGCATGACAGAGTAGTTAGCTTAATCCCCCAAAGGCAAATCCCGTTAGCATGTAAAACTAGGAGTGATAATCGTAACCAGTTTTCAACCTTTACTGTAGTGGAAATAATCACTTCAGCGGCACTGCCTTGCTTCCCAGAGACTTCTTTCTCCGCAGGTTATTTTAAACTAATCTAACAAGGGGGAGTGGGAGGGAAGGACGGTATAAGATTAAAGAAGAGAGAACATTTAAGAGGATGCAATTCAGGCAACTACAGGTCGCTCAGGCTGGTCTGTGCAGCACCTCTGCTTGGGAAACAACTCAAAGGCAAAAAATTAAGAAAATGGGTAAAATACAAACTGGATTTCATGCAGATGTATTCTGCCAAGTAAGCCGAGTAAATATATTTTTCTGGGAGATAATGGCTTTTTTTTTTTTTTAAACAAAAGCCAATCTTTGTCTTTTGTGAGAGAGCTTGATCATTTGGGCTTCAGAAAAACATTTGATATCGTGCCACACGGGCAAATGATTAGTTAAACTGTAGGAGGAGAACATTACAATAAGAATTATGAATCAAAGAAAAGCATTGCCTAAAAAAAAAAAAGATTACAATAGATAATACCAAAAAAGGAGGCAGTCTGGAGGGATTTTGCTGAGCAGACTGTTCAGTCACCACTTGCATTCAACACTTCCTTAATGACCGGGAACCAACACTCATCAAACTCGCTGCTTAGGAGGCAAAACAACCCAAAACAATGAGTTTGGCATAATTCAGAAGGAAATGATGACTTTGAGAACCAGACCGATGGACATGGAATGATGTTCACCGGTACAAAATCCAAGGCCAGGTTTAAAAGACCACCTGGGCCAGGACTTCCAGTGTTGGATGGAAACTTGGAGATGACAAACGAGGAGACCCACCCGTGTGGTTTAGCTGCCCTACAACAGATTGGGGGCCACCGACATCAACACGATTATAAAAATCGGCATCTACAACTCGAAGTATTTCCAGGAGAGAGAGAGAAAAAAACCTATTAACTGCTAATGACGAACATCTCCAAGAGATCATATCCTGAGTACTGTGGTGAGGTTGGAGAGCGCAGATATAAAACACTCATCAGCACATTTAGGTTGGCTAATTACTATTCACTATCATACGAGCCAGGGCCTGAGACAGCCTCCATGGGAACAGCAGGAGCAAAAACCTGCCTGCCACTGAGATAGCTCTCGATAAAGTTTATAAAAAAGGGTATGGTGAGTGGTTGCTTGTAATAGCAAGCAACTGGACACAGTGAGCCATGAGATCCTTCCAGCCCCACATTCCTCTTACACCATTAATTACTGGGAGGGCAACGATACTCCCCAGCTCGCCCCATGCCCATCATCATCTGCATGCTCATCAGATCCCTGCAATGTGACATGGGGACACGGAGAGGTGCTAGCACGATTAAGCTTGTAATTAGTTTCTGGTGGCACACCCAGTTTGTGGGCACCTCATTGCCTACTTCACCAGAAGCAGGTGAGTCCCCTTGCAGCTTGAAGAGGCACTTCTCATCCCACAGCAGGGCTTCTCTGAGAGCCTGACGTGCTTTCCACAAATGTCATTTAAGGTTTTCTGGGCTTTGCTTTTTACAGATGCTTGGAAATAACCCCCCTGGGTTTTTTCCCAGGTCCAAAGCAGATTAATTTAAGGCTTGCTTGTTCGGGGAGTGCTGGTCCTTATTGCAGCTGAGCCAGCCAAATTTAGTCTGGAGTTAAGTACCTCTCACTCACTCTAGGAAGACTTTACAAGAATACAGATATCAATAGCTATCTCAAAAATGAAAAAGCCGAGAAACAGATGCAATATAAGCTGGTCTTCGGTCCTGCCAGCATGGGAGGTCATGCAACACAGCATCTCCAAACCCACGTCTTCGCCAGCCCTCTCCAAATGCAACGATCGTTTTTGGAGGAACCCAAAACTGCAGTTTCTCCTTCCTCAGGCAGCCCCACGTACAAGGTCTTTGGAAAGCAGTAAGAGATGAAGCAAAGGGATTTTGGCAGAAATTAAACTAAATTTACCCTGGTGAATTTTCACAAGATACTTTGGGCAAACATTATTAAGCCTCCCTAGGTAACGTAATTAGAAGTTCTGCCCCTTTTATCTAAAGTTTGCACACACAAAAAATCCATCACTGCATTAAGTAGTAAAAAGGGCTTTTCCTTCTTTTTTTTCTTCTTAATAAAAAGGGGTTTTTTAAAGCCTTTTTTAAGCAGGTGAACATTTCATGAGGAATCCTGGGCTCATTATGAGTACATTTGGATCCCTCCCGAGTAAATCAGGAGCCAGGTTCAGGTTTTACATCCAAATATGTGACAATAAGCCTCAAAATTCAGGGGGCTATTCGAGGGAGGAGAAGACAGCAGCAAAGGCCTCTAAAAGGAGAATTACTCAGGTTTACCCAGCAACTTCTGTGTTTATGGGCAAAACCCACTCACTGTGAGTAAGGATGGTTAGAAATTGAGACAAAATGTTTTTTAGTCAGAGAATGTCAATTTGCCAAACCCAAGATCTCACAGGGAGGGGGAAGAAAGGCCATTTCACATGACAAATTTATTTACCCAGGCCAGAGATTTTTCAGCTTCATCGTGGAGTTGTCAGCGGTTAAAAAAATAAAAACCCCAAAAAAAGGAAGAAAGAAGAAAATAAGAAAAAAAGAGCTTCACAAAGCACAAATAACCTGGTATGTTGGGTACTGGCCAGGGATGCAGATGGCTCAGATTCAAGCCCTTCAAAGCAGGGATTTGTACCTCTCTGTCTCCAACATTCCCAGTGAGGCCACGGCCATAAACCAATCCTGGAGTTTCACTCTCATCTTCTGGTTAAAAAAAAATAATTTTAAGAAGTATCTTGGTTTTATCTTCATGTAGGAAAAAGAGCTTCTTTCGTAACCTCAGGAAGGGCTGTGGGATGAGAAAGAAGCAGGTCCCTTCCCTCCCTGTTTTTGATTACAGCTTATTAGCATCATTGTTTGATTTAAGATTTCCCATAAAAATTCCAGTCCCGGCAAACACCCCAACTGAAAAAGTAAGCAAGCATTAATAGGAGCTGTCTTTCATTAAGACCAGTTTCCTAAGAAACGGGAGCTCCTGTGTGTGTGTGCACACACATCCGTCTCAGTCAAGCCACCATTTAATAACTTTCATCCAGTTTTGACATAGGGTAGAAATCACAAACTATTACATTTCTGCAAGCTTAATGACAATCAATGGCTGGACAAAGGAGACAGCGATAGCCCCATGAAGGACAGTCTGCTCAACCTCACTATTAGCCATCGAAGAACCCACACCAAGGAAAGTCATGGGAGATTACACTTTGCACCTTCCCCTGCCAGCAGCAGCACTTGGGTCTTAAAAAAAATAATAAATTACTGTCAGTAATAACCCGGACTAAGAGGCTGGGGGAAAGAAAAGAGGCTTTTCTGTTGAGCTTGTCCTTCTCCTGAGAACGGCCGTTCCTCACAGCCGGGCCCCGCTGCCGGCAGGGTTGAGGGCTTTGCCACCGCCAGCTCCAAGCAGATGGCGTGGACACGCCTGAGCTGGAGAAATCTTTTGTAATAAAATGCCTCTCCCAGAAATTAACTTTAATTAAGGCATGAGCACTTAATCTCTGTATTTGAGATATTAAGCCTTCAGCGGAGAGGCTGTTCCCAGCCTCTCATCTCACACCTTCCCCAGCATCTCCTTCTGCCCCTCGTAGGGGTGCTGCAACCCAGCGTCATCCCCTCCTTTGAGGAGGTGGGCCCGGCTGCTAATTTGCAGGAAAACGTGCAGGAACTTCACGTCTTGGAGCTCTCTATCCCTCCTGGTAAATTTGACAAGGGGTTCAAAACTTGTTAAGAGGAGGCTGGTGGGAGGAAAAGAACTGACAGACAGTACAATCGCATAAGCTTCTTTTCCTCAGGAAACCAGGCTAAAAATAATATTCTGCAATTTGACAGCCTCAGCCCAGGAGAGCCGCTAGCGTGCTAGCGAGGATGCCGGAGCAGAGTCCGGCTGGGCGCTGGCTCCGGGCTCCCGCAGCACCGAGCGGGCTCAAGTAAGGCACAGGGACAGCAACCACGAGTCAAAACTGCACCCTCAACCAGCGATGGCACCCGCTACCACCCCCCATGGCCACCCCAGACACCAAGGCCCACCAAACCCAGAATTTTGCGAGCAAAAGGGCTCCTGAGAGCTCCCCCAGCTATGTACTCACAGCTTGCATGGTTTCACTGTGCTGCTGCTGCATTAGTCTAAAAAAAGTCATTTACTGCCCAAAACCATGTTCTCCCAATGCAAGAGGGAAATCTTGCTGTCACAGACACAATTCACTCTCCACATCCCGCTCCGGTGATGGAGGAGAAAACCCTTTGGTAGTAATTGCTATGCAAGGGTGGGGGGAGAGTTTCTGATAGCTTTTATTATCAGGGTATCCAGACGTAAAACGAATGCCTGCAATATTTATACATGTCATCACTTATAATAAGTAGCCTGATTTGTCAAGCGGAGACAAGATTCAAAGATGTCAATTAGGAGGAGACGGAGGGTGAGGTGGGGGAGAAACAGTGCGCGGGATTTATCAGCGCTGCAGATGCTGCTTCCCAAATGTGAGACACAAAACTGTGAGCAGCTTTGACCGACGAAGGCATGACCAGAAACCCGAAACAAGGCAGTGAGGGTGAAGG
This sequence comes from Aptenodytes patagonicus, assembly GCF_965638725.1. Lineage (NCBI taxonomy): Eukaryota > Metazoa > Chordata > Aves > Sphenisciformes > Spheniscidae > Aptenodytes > Aptenodytes patagonicus. The sequence goes on from NC_134953.1 coordinate 38,785,098, forward strand.
CAAGACAAAAGCTGCGGCTGGGTCCCGCTTTGGGGTCAGTCCTCTGCTCCCGGGGTGGGTGCAGGCACGGGCTGGCAGCCCTCAGAGCCTGGGGAGCAGGAGGAGAGGGAAGGTTTCCTTTGACTGCCCTCTAATGCCAGGTAGAGGAAAAAGTGATGGGTGCTGGAGGACATCACAAGGGCCTGCCAGGACAAAGGCTGCAGGACTTGGGAGCAATCCCCACAAGGAGGTGAGAGATGCTGCCGTAAACCTGATGGATGGAGCCCAAGAACAGAGCAAGGAATGAACTGCCTCTCTGGAGAAACCAGCACCACTGCACGGTACACCCTTACGGGGTATTTTAGGCCATGGTTAATGGCAGGGATCCTCCTTTTTTTCTCAGAAATCGTTAGCCCTGCAGAGAAGCAATGGACAAAAGTCTTGCTGAAGGCTGGGGTGGTGCTCCCTCCACCCCAGCTGCTGGAAGCTTCACCCACACTTGTGTGCTCGCCTTGGCCAAGCAAACTCTCCTCTGTGTAGCCAAGGCTTGCCAGCAGCAAGAAGACCAAGGCTGAAGTATGCAAGAGTTCATTTAAAAGCTAGCAAGCCCTGACCTCCAAAAACCCCCTAGAAATGCACTGCCAGCCTTAAAACCTGCCTCCTGTAATACCGATCGCTGGTGGCACCAGGCAGGAGAAAGGATGGAGCAGGGCAATGGAGAGTGACAGCCCCACCGTCAAGGTCACAGCTTTGGGGAGATTTATACCCAACGTTTATGGGAGCAAAGCTCCCCAGATGTTTGCACCTCTGGATTTTTGGAGCCGTTCCACTTCTTCCCCTCGCCCAGCAATAGGTGGCAGCAATGAACTGAGCTGGCCGTGCTCTGCAGGGCCACTGCACCTTGCACCCTGGCACCCAGGTCCTTCCCTCAAACCACAGCCTCTTCTTCTGGGCAGATGAAATCAACCTCTGCACCTTTGCTGGTGGCCAGAGGCTGGAACCACAGAGGACATGGGTGAGAAAGGAACTGGGGTGTCCTCCTCCTATGGGGTTAAGTGGCCCAAAGGAACTGGGGTGTCCTCCTCCTATGGGGTTAAGTGGCCCCATGTGTACCATTATAGCAGCATCACCATAGCAGGAATAAGGGATGGGGGGAGAGAAAGAGAGGAGACCTCCATGGAGTTTCATCCTCCAGCCTGACAAAGCAGAATCACCCCAAAGCGCCTCAGCTGACAGTGACATTAAAGATAAATCAGGTAGAAACGTTTAGTTGAAGATCCCTTAGAGATGCAATTATGTGTGATGTTGTTTGCTCATCAAGGCAAAGGAAGGACATTGCAAGAAACACCTGCAAACAGTGAGAGCTTGCTCCTCAGCCCAAAAATTAGCAAGGAATGAAATAACTGAGGTGTATTTTGTCACTGAAAATGGTCACCCAGTCAGGGTTTTGTTCCAGTCATCCTCTCAGAGGCTAAAGACAGGCAACACCCTGAAATGCCAATACCCTACATGCTTTTTGAATCAATGTTAAAAAATATGTCCTATGGCAAAGAGGAAGCCAGAGTGTGGGACTGCTGCAGAAATACAGCCTCAGAGTCTGCCTCCCCCCGGGAAGTGATGTCGCATCTCAGGCAGAAAATATCCAGCAAGTTTCAAGACTCCCAAGAATGTCACCCTGTGCCAAAGTCACCATGAGGAGTCCTACAGGAGAAGGAGCAAACCCCTAAGCAAAGCCAAGGGAGATGCTGACACTGGGATTCGTCTTGCTTAACTTAATAACTGCAGACACCTACATCTGAGCTACTCATTCTGCACACCTGTCTCTCTGTAATGAAGAGAAATAGGCACTTTTAGGATACAAATCGATTTTAGGCATCCGCGTTAGTGGATGAAACCTGAGCTGAAAGCACTTGTGCCAGGGAAGCCGCAGCCATCGACGTCCAAGCTGTCTGTGGAACAAATCCCTCCCAACCACAAGACGGGGGACAGCAGAAGGAATCAGCCCAAGAGCAAGATGCATCTTCACGAGACAAGAGCTGATGTCTGGAGACAGCCGTGGCTGACGGGTGAGCGATGCTGATGCTGAGGGTTGTCCTCTCCTCCATCGGAGATGGAGCGCCCAGCCTTCCACCTCTGGGGACTGGCCAGGAGGAAGAGGGATGACAGACACGTTAGCACCTTCTTCTTGTTGACAGCTTGTTTTCGTCCAAGCTTTCTCGTCCTCCACTAATTATTTCCTTTTGATTTGGAGACTTCAGAAGAAAAGATGTGGCGGTGGCCTCCAGCCACACGCCTTGGGGCTGAATAGGGAGAAAAAAGCCCTGAATGACAGATGACTCGAGAAGGGGGAGGCTCGCTCTTGTCCTTGCATCAAGAAAGCAGGAATTTCTCTTTAGAGGCATTTGGTGTATATAAAAACTAAAGGCCAGACCTGAGAGCTACAGTATGTTGCACTGAGATTTGAGACTGATTCGGGGAGACCAGAAAGGGTTAAAGTCCTACAGTAAGGAGCACTGACCAGGCTGGGCCAAGGAGGACAACATCTAGAGGCATACAAAAAACAGCACAAGGATATGCGAGGTAGTCTAAGGAGTATGTTTTCAAACCTGGAGGGCCACTCTACCCGCTCAGGCCCCATGCCAGGTACAAAGCATAGATCTCTGCAATGCTTCTTAAATTAATCCATGGGAAGAGACTCACTAAATGGCAGAAGGTCAGCGAGGGTGATTCAGACCAGTGGTTTGGAGAATTCTCGTTTTAACCGATAACTGAAGATCAGAAAGGAAAAGGGCACACACTCACGGAAGAGGGAGGAGATGGTCTCCACCGGGAAGGGAAACAGACTGCACACAACCACAGCCTCTGCACGATATAAAATGCTATCCCCACACCGTCCCAGCGCTGCCACCGGCAGCCCTCGCAGCGATGCTCAGTCCTGCAGCCCTCCCCAGCTTGTAGCTTTGGGGTACGGCAAGCAAGGACCCATGAAGATCAACTTCCCACCCACCCTCAAACCATCACAGCACACACACGAGGCGGTGAGAAAGCACCCGAGGGAAACGACAGCAGCCCAAAGCCCCTTCCAGCGCCCTCCTTGTGGGATGTAAGCCAGGCTGAAAGGCCCCTTCGCTCCGCACCCTCCCAGCCAGCAGAGCTGGAGTAACCTGAGGCACCAGTGTGCTCGCAGCACGTGGGGACCAATGTGGGGATGGCCAGGCATCTGTATGCAGAAATCCTCCGCCCGCTTGGAGCTTTTTCAAGCCCATACGTTTGTATTAAATGGTCTGTTAGAGATTTGCCGGTACTTTTCAAGCTCTGACAGCCCTGTTTTTATTTCAATTGCCTTTAAGCCACTTCGTGGAATTTTCATATATAAATATGGAAATATGCAAAAGCCCTCAGATTTATAGGATCCGACACTGCGGTTTAAATGAATCCCCGATGATCTTGTCTCCTGCTTGTGCCCCCTCCCGCAGCACCCCTTCCTCGGGGCTCTGGCACGCCCGCTCCGTGCAGAGCAATAATCCTTCCCAGGCAGGTCGGGAGCTGTATCTGCGCTCCCCTCTGCCTCCCAGCCTGCCAATCTCCCATCATTCACACTAGCAGGGCCGCTGCTTTGCTGCTCCTCTCATGCAAACGGGGGTCGTGCTGTACAGCAGCGGTTTGGTTTTGAGCCCGGCAGGGCAAGGCAGCCCTGGGGATGCAACCATAGTAGTAGGCAGCGGAGAATCTGCACCACGCAGCTGTGGGAAAAGCCTCGGTCAGACCCTGCATGGCTTCAGAGGAGCTGGTCCCAAGGCAGAAATCTCTTGGACATGCAGCTCCCAAAGGGCAAAACTCCTCGCCCTACAGTTCCCATCACAGGAAAGCCCTGCCATCACTCTGGGGTTAAATCAGAAACAAAAACCTCCATCTCGCACCTTATTTTCTTTTCTGCCCATCTCCACCGAAGCATCATGAGGGAAGAGCTAACTCAGAGGGGAACGGGTCCCACAGCTGTGATGGGAGCCACGGGCAAGCCGAGGTTTCTCTTCCCTCCCAGAGTGGGACAGGAAAATGCGGCGTGCCCCCAGGGAGGCAGGCACTCGGCACAGGGGTGATTCCTGGTGATGCTTTCAGATTAAAATCCCCACAGGGCCTGCTTGGAAAAATGCCTTTCCTCTCTTTCAAATCTGAGCGCAAGAAAAACCAACCCTGAGCTCACAACAGGTAGTAGAAAACTACCCTGAAACCTCAATCCCCCTTGGCAGGGGCACACAGTTCACCCAGTGAGGGGCACGACCAGAGGCTCGTCCGAGGTGCATGGCCACTGCCAACCCACGCATGCTTAAAAATAATCTAAAAAAATATATAAATCAAGATTAAAGTAATGGTAGCCTATATGAGGCCAATGCTTACCCTGGTTTAAATCACTGAAAGTCAATTAAAAAAGGAAGAAGTAATACACATTCGCTAGTAGAGGGTTAAAGAAAGTCAAATCAGCAACCTGGAGAAAATTGCTAGTTCAGTATGTGCAACAAGAGCCAGTTAAAATAATCTTCCAGCAGCCATGTATTTTTCTATAGGTGCCCCATATTCTCCCACAATACTAACTTGTTTAATCGGCTCGCTGCAGTCCGGGAGGTGGTTCCTTTGCGGATGAGAAAGCAGCTGGAAAATGGCTGTGGCATCCCGTCGACCTCCGCCTCTCACACTTGTTTTGAGACAGAAATTGGAAGTCTGGCTTTGCAACAGAGCTTAGTTTGTAAGCTTTGAGGACACACAAGAAGGAAAGCCCAGAAGAGATGGGGATGATTTACTAAGCACAAGCAATACCGCCTTTGTTTAACAAACTGGGTAGCTGAAAACACAAAACATCTTTGACGAGGAGAAGGCAGCAGCACCTACTCAGGGAGTCTAGCATTTCTCCTGGACTATTTTTTATGGTTTTTTTCCTTTTGGCCTATTTTCTGCATCAAGAGAATTTCCATTTCCCTCCAAAAGCAACTTGATACAGATCATGAGAAGAAAAAAAAGCGGGGAAAAAAGTGTTGGTGCAGCTTTTACTGAAGGAGATGCTTATAAACAGCTGTACTGGAGCATGTAATTCTTTCAGATAAAGGGTATTTGTTATTTTCTAAGAGACTTTAAATTTAAACCTGTAAGTTTGGTGTTAGGCCTACACTTGGTTATCAGATTGACATGTCCTGATTAACCAAGGAGAATTAACCTCTCAGAGTGCAGAAAGAGTTGATTATTTAAAATAAATCAAAGGTTCTTTTCCGGTTCAGATCACACGGACCGTCGGTTATTTTTAAGTCGATCCATGCAAATACGTTTTTGGCTGCACATGCCCTGGCATCCACAAGCTTGCTAAGCTGCTCCACCAATGACTCCCTGCAAACCCCGGGCTTTCCTGCAGCCGGGGCAGCCACCTTTAGCCGGAGCCTTTCCCCTTGCCAGGATTTACTGGGGGGAGGCTGAGGAAGGCCAAAGCACCTCGTCCTGGCTCACCAGCTTCCAGCAAGTTGCACCCAGGCCTCCGCCGTCAGCTCCAGCAGCATCTCCTTCACTCCTTCCTCAGCCCCTTCCACCATCTCCCACTTCATCCCTTGGCATGAATCATACCGCTATTAACTCGTGACACCATTAGCTTTTGCTGTCACCAGAGCTGACAATTCAAAAGGCCCTCGAGAGCTGTCTGCAGAGACACAATAAATGAGATCTCTTAATTAACACCTCCCTTAACTAAATAAATTAATTTTATGCAGCTGATATGTCGCGTCTTCACAGTTTGAGGGTGACTGAGTAGCTGAAAACATCCCTCTCCTCTGAGCCGGTGGAAAGACTTTTTCCTTGACAATGTTTCTACAAACAAACCCGGCTCCAAGGTGGCTGCGGGTGCGTGACAGGCAGCAAAGGGAGGGAGGGAGGGAGGGAGGGAGTCCGCTGGAAGCAGGCCAGCTGGCATCCCTCTGCTTCGGCATCCCTCAGCACCTAGGCTTGCAGGAGAAACACCTCACCCGGACCAGGGAGGGGAAGAAACTCCTCTGCAAAGAAAGAGATGTGGGACGTACACACTTGCATCCTTAGGCAACTGCAGAGGCAAGGCAACCCACCTCCTTTTCTTCCCTGGAGCAAAACCAGCTGCAGCTATGCCAAAGCATGGAGAAAAAATCAGGATGCTTCGCATCTCGAGTGAAGGCTTGTGAACCCGGTCTTGCAGTGACTGCTGTAAAACCTAGATCATAAAGATTAAAAAAAAAGGACTTTGGCACACGAGAGTTAGGATTTCAGCCCTTGACCTATAGGCATCCGATGGACAAAGCAAATCCCACACCCCCAGCTAAATGCAAACAGCTCCCTACCTAAATATAAGTGTGGAAAACAGCTACACACCGAGACTTCACATCCAGCATGGGGCTACTGATGGATTGCTCAGCCAAAACACTAAGTGCGGCATACCTTAGATTTTATACGTAAACACACTCTCCTCTCCAGATTCATCAAACTTTCTTTTCAGGGCAGACGGCATACACACGCGCATGCTCTCTCCAAAACACCTCTCAAAGGATAGCCTTTTCTTTTCTTTTCTTCGCCCCCCCCCCCCGCCCTTTTAACCCAACAAGCAGGGTCCTCATTGAGAAGGAAGGAGACCTGGGCTGCAGTCAGCATGCCCACAATTTTTTTTCTGTAAAGCAGCCACTGGTAACATGATAAAAGCCTCCTCTGTGGCCTTTGATGGCTGGGAAAAAAAAAAACTGAAAGCTTACTGCTAAAAAAGACATTCTCCTCCGAGCCTGAATCACCAGCGCAGCTTTTGGTCCTTGAAGAAATGCGATAATCCAAGGGAACAGACTCAAGGCCAAAATCAGATTGTATTATCCAGGTTATCAACAGGGCGCCCTGCAGAGATGCAGCCAAGAATTATTTCCTCCTCCCTCTCTTTTGCCTGGTGGAGCATGACAGAGAGAAAGACTCTTCCTATTTTTATTTTTTTTTAAGGAAATTAATTAGATTTTTAAAGAGGCTTGGATTTAAAATCAATTTCCCAATTAAGAAGCGTAAGGTTTATAGTTGGTGCAAGATTTAAGCTGGGTCTGTTTGTTTGCATTATGGGATCGATGCACAAACCCCAAGTGCCACGGTTGTCACTATTCTGACAAGAACTTTTTAAGTAACCTTTGGAGGAACTGTTTTCCTGCTCAAAACCAGTTTAAAGGAGAGACAACGAAAAAGACTATGCTACTGCCAAGTAAAATAGCACAAGGCAGCTCATGTTGAAAGGTATTATAAAGCAACATCCACCTTCTTCACAGGAGCAAGGAAAACAGTCTCCAACAAATCAGACTGGCGTAGGTAGATTCTCTGATGTGTACTAAGGGGCTGGTTGACTCTGAATTTCTCCCCTGAGGGGGACACCAACAGCACCTCCTCTTTGCCCAGCTTCCTCTGCTCACCTCTGAAGGAATTGGTTCAAGGCTAGACTCTCTTATCTCCTACAAACAGAGCTTGACCTCTGCCATATTTGCAGCAAGTCCTATTACTTTGGGGTGATTCAGAGCTAGAAGCTGATCATTACAAGCCAGGAAGAAGCATTCTGGCTTCTTCGGTGTTTACAGCTTTTATCACAGAAGAATCCACCTGCGCTAACTACAAAAATATATAAAATCTCCCAGCAAAGCCTGCTCTACTCAAGATCCCATGTCACTAACAAGTCCCTGTATGCTCTGGGAATCCCGGGAGCGCTGGAGCTCTGGGAAAAAAAAAAAACTGGAGCTCCTCCAGTTCAATCTGGCCTGTGATCCTGGCTTAGAGGAGCTCTAGAGATGACCTTAATGCTTACAGCACAGCACGGCACATTGCTGTGTCGAACAGGGTCACACATCAAGTTGGATCAATGCTTCCATCATCTTGGCACTGCAGTGCATGCCAGCAGCCACGAACGTGCACTCACAGCAGAGCAACTCTCTACAGCAAGACCAAGCAATGGCAAAGTGGAGAAGGAAAAAAAGCAGGTTAAAAAACATTTTTATATCCTTTTTCGTGTACCAGGAGAGTTACTTTCACACCCAGAGCACAGGAAGCTCATTCATGGTGGTGTTTTCACTTGCTTCCAGGCTTCAGGGAGATTTTGTCCCTGACACTGCAACATAATATAAAGGGTAGATGTTGGTCAGCAAGGCCAATGGTCTTCAACAGTATGACATTCATTCAAGCACATTTCTGCAGTGCATGAGATTTACTGTTATAAGAAGATGCTGATTGCTTCCTCTGGAAAGGGGCTGGGCAGTAGGGGACTACCTTGCTTGGGTCAAACACCAGCATGAAGGTATGTGAGCCGTTAAGAGAAGGAGGTGTGGGGAAGGGAAAGGAGACATTTGAAGAGCAGCAAGGTGAAGATGTGAGTTGAAGAACAGTTGTACAGGAAAGCTGGGAGACGGACAAGGACCAAAGACAACTTGGAGGAAGGAAAGGGATTGGAGTGAGTAGCAGCAAGCAGCGCTGAGGGAGCTGCAGGAGCCTGAGGGTGAGGAGATGTTGGAAAGCCATCACAATAAAGTAAGGTTGTTGGAGGAGGGAGTGCCGGGGGTTGGCATCCGAATGAAATGAGACTGCACACAGCCAGCCTCAAAGTCTTTTAGGGTTTCTCAGAGCCCTGGCGCCACCACAGAGGATTTGATAAGCTGAAAAAAACCCCTCACCTTGTATTTAAAACAGTGTCTATCTCCTACAGCCAAAAAGGGAAGAGAAGAGGAGAGGGGAAAAGTGTAAACACCCCATAAAAATTGCAAGGGAAGGAAGGAATCAGGAGACATGCAACAGAATCCCAAGCTTGAATCACATCTATTGATGGAAATGAGTTTGCCTGTAATTGCCTCCTTCCTACACGTATATCCAGCCCATCCTTTGGTCTTTCTCACTCAAAGAGCCCTTAACGCTAGTTGACCCATTCCACCAAAACTTGAGAAGACAATGGGGCTCCCCAGGATACACAGTTCCTACCAGCTTTCATGAAAATCTACGTCTACACCAGCAAAGACATCCAGACTAATGCAGGCCTGGACAAGGACATCAGCAAAGCTGTGATATTGTGCAAGAGTATCTAGAGGTGCTGGAGGCAGTCAGACAGACCAGAGGGGTGTGGTGCAAGAAAGGCAGGGGCACGGAGAAAATCAGGGGTTTTATTTATGTTCTTCCCCCCTCGCTACTCCTGCTGCTCACAGCACAGCTTGCTTTCTTCCTCCTGCCTCTCTCAAGGAAAGTCATCCCTCCTTTTCTAATCTTCTAAAGTGAAGGGTTTGGCTTGGTCCCACCTAAATTCCAGGGGCAGAAGCTGCGATAAGCCAAATTGCCAGCACCCAGCTCAGCTTTTTGATCAAGATGTCCCTCCAAACACAGGGGGGAAAGATCCTCCAGCTGCTGAAGAAGGAACAGTTTCTGGTTTGAAATTTCTACAAAATGGTTGAAATTTCTCCTGCTTCCACAGGAGAGTGAGATATTAATTAAAGTTCATTTTTCAGTGAAAAAAAATCCCCAGGATAACCCAGAGTCCCAAGGGGAAACAAGCTGAAGGACAAAGCAGCGTAGACTGCTGGAGGGGACAAGAGCTTGTGCAGCAGCGCTGCCATCACTGCCATTTGGATGCCCTGAGATGACATTATCACTTTTATCCTCATCTTTCCTTTCCAATTCCCAGAGAGTTAAGTGAAAGAAGAAGTTTTCAGAGGGGCAGGCAAGCACAAGTGCACTTTAACAGTGCTACCAGCACAATGCCCATTGCCTGTAGTCACCGTTGCAGCTAAAAGCAGCAGTAACAACCTCAAGAGAAGCACGGTGCAACCTTAGCTCAGGCAAGACCACTGGACATGCCAAGGTCTGGGCCCCCAGCCCTAAAGACATGGTGCTGCTTGCCTCCTCCACCCTAGTGAAACGTATCCTCTTCATTTGAGGGTTTACAAGACACAGCATAAACCCATTTGCTGCCCCACTGCCACCCTCCTTCTCCCTATAGTTGTTCTCAGGTCTCAGCCTCAGTGGCCACTTGAGGACTTTGTTTGAAAGTTCACAAATTCCTTTTTCTTTTTTTTTTTAAATAATTTTTGAAACCTAATTTTTGGTTCCCTGCTGTCTTCATGGACACACCTCAAGTAACAATGCAGTTTCAATGACATATCATTCATCCAAGGCCTGAGAGGGAGCAAACAAATTGTTCACTCGCTCCACAAACAAGCACAGGAGAGCAAATATTCCCTCCCATTCCTGCTGTTTCATTAAACTGATTTTATGCATAAGGTGAGATTGCCTCTTTCCTAAAAGTAATAATAATAATAATAACGAAGAATACATTTTTCTCCAGTGACAGCATCAGTGATAGGGTTTTGCTTTACCACAAAGTAGACATTTCAAGAGAGTGCATCTAGAAGCTGCCTGGTTAAAAATGCACCATGAACGGCCAGAATTAGCATCTGAAGGAATTTATGAGGCTTTCTGGGTTATTCTGGAGCAGAAAGGTTAAGGAACCCCACCATGTGGAAGACATACGCCAACCTGTTTCCAAAGCAGTGCCCTTCTGAGGGCGAATCGATACCTGTAGGATCCACCCACACAACTGGATTGAACGAGCAAACTAAGACCGACCGAAGCAGAGATAAACAGGTATCAATCTTGTTAAAGCATAATCCTTCAAAAGTCCAAAACGCGACTCTGAACAGGGATGCCAGATAGCACCCTGCGGAAAAAAAGCAATATCCGAAGCGAGTAGGGGATCTCCAGTCCCCACATCACCTGCAGAGAGCTCAAGGACAACTCCACCTGGTCCTCTTCCCGAGCCCCAAGCCCCAGTTATAATGAAGAAGGTGAGATGGGAAGGTAAATAGATAAATCAAGTCCTTGCAGAAACGCCAAGAAATGCAGAAGTAGCTTTGGGGGGAGAGAGCGCATTGCAAGGAGATCTCTCAGGAGAGAGCCTGACTGCGCAATGCAAGGAGGACGGGAAAAGAAAAAAGCTTTTAGCACCTGTTTGCTTGCACTTATAAATAAGAAAAGAGGCAACTGCAGTTAGAGAGGACAGTAGACACCCATCTCCCCTTGAATCCTGGTTGCTGTCCCCTCTGTGAACTCCAGACTTCATCAGGGCTGCAGCCAGGAAAGCTGCAGCTGTGAGAGGAGGGAAAAGGCAAGGGGAATCACATCCCGCTTCGTAACAAAGGTGGGCACGGAGGAGGTGCAGCCCTAATCACAAATGCAGACAAGTTTCCCAGAAAGGAAAGCTGAGAAACATATCACCTATAATTAGAGGAGAAGAGTCATAAATACAACAGATGAATTAAAAGCAGAGATAAGGCCAGAGCAGAAAAGCAGAGCTTGAGCACAGTCAAATCTAAGTCCCCAGCTGCAGCGTTTGACCAGCCCTTGAACCTGGTTTGCATTGCCATGGCACTCAGCGTTTCCAGCCAGAGGACTTCACGTACCCAAGGAGATGACAAGGGCTTAGCTGACAGAGTAACCCTGAGCACGCAGCCCCCCACACCAGCGAGACATAGGAAGAGCCCCTTTTCCACGAACGGGGATGGAGACCCTCCCCCCATCATTAGTTTCCAGGGCTGAATGTGTTTAGCATGGATGATAAAGCGTAGTCATTTCAGAGAGCTGTTACAAGCAAGGTTACGGACACTGCTATCGCTGATTAAAGAACTGAACGCGCTTTGCTAAGGTAGGGCATCTTGCTATTTGCAACCCAGCACACAAGGGCACAGAGCACGGGTCCCTTCAGACAGAGGCCAGAATAAAACAGCTATTTAACACAGAAGGGTGTCCAGATCACCTCCTCTGCCTGCCACAGGGTGCCCTGGTCACCCAAGGCTTTTTATTAGGTGGTTATGACCCGCAGCTGCACCAGAGCAAGCCCAGAGCTGTAACCTCCAGACCTCACCACCAAAGAAACCCGACTGAATCAGAGAGGTCCACGTCAGCTCGCACATCCTCCTTGGAGTCCTGCTTGACTTGGCTTTACATCATCTAGCAGGGAAAGGCCAGTGAAGAGAACAATGTCCTGAATGATAACAAGCAACAAATGAAGACCTGGAGAGGGAGAAAAGCAGCAAAGCGATTTGCAAGCCCAGTTCTCTGGTCACGCAATGGACAGAAGACCATTGCAGCACACACAGCAAGCTCTTGGTTTTTCCTCTCCTGGGGGACACTCCAGAAATTCTGGCTTGTCCTGTAGGAGAAAGTTAAGGGTGTTTGCACCCATCATCAGTTCACAGATAAGGAGAGGGAGGGCTGTGCTTTAGACTACAGATACTCTGGACACCAGCTCCTCATTCCCATCTGAGGGCGAGGAGAGCAACGAAGCTGGAAGACTTCGGTCCCTCTGATGTGAAGTTACATCCATAGCCTCTACTCATCCAGAGACTCAAGCAAAGCTGTGCCAAAGATCTGACACCATGCCTGCAAAAGGCAATAAATGCAACCAGTGCTGGAAGAGCTGACTTGCCTGTCAATGCCTGGTTTCACAGCATAAGAGGAAAACTGCCTCTGACAGCCTAGCAAGCATGGCAGGGAAGCTGTGGGGCAACACCAAGGTGCCATGACCTCCAAGTCCTGTTCAGGAGAGCAGGAGACTCCTGTCCTTGCCCAGCAGGACAGGGGAGCAGCCGACCGCAGGCAGCAGCGGTCCCGGCTGGAGCCAGCCTCCTGGCTAATTCCACTAACACATGGAGAGAAGACACACCATCAGCTATTCCCCGGTTATTTTTAGTACCTGATGACTTTCCTGGAAGCATGCCACAGTGGCAGGTCACAGGGATGACTGCAGAAGGGACAAGCGTGGCCCCTCTGCCAAGACCGCACCGGCAGCAACAGATGCCAGCCCAGGATTGAAGTGGTCACCGATAAACACGTGAGCGTACCGAGCACAAGCTCCAGCCGCTCTTCCTCCATCCTCCTCCTCTCTTTCCCCATTCACCTGCAGAACAGCAGCCACCGCCAGCCCCAGGGCTCCCGGGGCTCTCCGCTACCCGTTCTGTCCCCACACAGCCCCGGAGGGGATACGCAGGGCTGGCAGCACTGGCACAGAGAGACCGGTTCATCTCAAGACCATGGACAAGAGTCAGTAATTATTACTGAAGAGGGAGACAGGGCGTTGCCCCTGAAATGGAATAAAGGCAACGGCAAAAAGCCTCGTAGGTCTGGTCCCAGGGCGAACTGGCAGCTGCATTGCAGCACCTGCAAGCAAATCACGCCCGCCAGCCAGGGTGACTGCTTCCCACAGCCCTGACCAGCACATAAGTTGTCTTGGCATCTTCTAGACTGCCGCTGGCCATCAGGAGAAGGAGCTCAACACTTCAGTAGGGATTAGGCTAAAAATTAATGACATTTTCCTTTACGCTACCAGATAGATGCACCAGAGAGGCATGAAGGAAGGCAGCTCATCTGAGAGCTCCAGCAAGGAATTCAGCCTGGCTTTCCACCTCATCTAACATATTCCCCCCGAAACAGTCTTTAGGATGGCATCTCAGAAGCAACGCATTAGGGCAACAGCAATGGGAGGAGGAGATGAGAATCAGACCGGCCACGCATGGGAGAGCAGCTGGAGTTGAGGACAGCGTTGCCTTTGGGTTTGAGTTACCAGAGAATCATCGATTTACTCTCCACCTGCACTCAGGGGGCTGCAAGCAGAAACACTCCCATGCATTGCACAGCAGGGCTCGGCTGGTAAAATCTTAATGTTGAGGCACCCTGACCAAGCAGAGCCAAGGTAACACTAAATAAATAAAGAGAAGGCGCGAGAATTTCAATATTCTTTTTGCTACTTTAGGACCCAAATCAACAAAGGCAGGAATTGAGAAAAAACAGGATACGCAGTACTCTGAAGTCATTCTACAGATGCACGAGGCAAGGGGCTTAATTTGGGGGGGAGCACAAGACACAGCCCAGCTGCCTCATACTTGGCATATAAGGTTTGACCTGGATGGGATCAGAATATGTACAATTCTGACAATGATAAAACTGCCTTGGGACCATATCCTATGGGTCCATACCAAAAAAATGGGGTGGCGAGGAGTTTGAAGGAACAGGCAGAAGTTTTGCAAATTAAATTCTTACCAATTCACCCCCTTTAAGGTCTTGCCCCATCAAAGAGAAGTTTGACAGGTCCCACCCCAGTGCTGTCCCCACGGCATCACTCACCCCACTGCTGGGATTTGTCCTGGGTAGCGCCCTGCAACTCGGGAGCTCACAGCCCGAATCCCTTCCTGATGCTGCCAGGGAAGCCAGGACTCAAACCAAGCCTTCTCCAGGGCTGGCTCCTCTCAGCTGGGGGAAGGCAGCTCATGTGACCCACAGTCCTTCCTCAGTGACCCATTCGCGAGGTTTGGGCACTCAGTTGCCCCTCAGCATGGAGGGAAACCCAGCAAAACCCAGTGCGCAGAGGCTTCCCAGTCTGCTGAGAAAGTCCATGTTTTTGTCCTTCCGTAAATGATTTATTCAACTTTACCTGCAGCCCAATTATATGTCGAAGCATTAAGGGAATAAAAAACCTTGATGTGTGCAAACTGTTGCTTTACTAAATTAGTTTGCTTGGTTGTATTGTTTAGGATTATTTTTTTAATGCATTCTGATCAGATATCTTTTCTATTTTGCTTTATGAAAAAAGAATTTATAAGAATGAATCTAAAATCTGCAATAATGACAGGGAAGGGGAATAAAGTTTTACAAAAGATGGGCATTAACGGGGTTAGAAATGCATGCTTTTGAGATGCGAGGCAGTAGGTTAGGAAATGAGGTGAAGCATCACGAAGGCTTTTTATTTTGGCTGCCCGAGAACTTCCACATCCCCTCTCTCCAACTTCCACATGTGATAAGATTGATAATGATAACTAAATATATAATTGAAATGAAATGAAGGCAGTGTAAAGTTCAAACAGATGCACTTGCTAGTCCTTTGCAAGAGCTGTGTGCATGCAGAATAGAAGCGTTAGCGCAAAGCTTTGCTCCCTCATCAAGAGGAATTGTTTGAATATCTGATGTAGCACGCGTGCGGCTAAGGCTAGTTAAGCGCTGACACTTGGAGAATATGAATGAAGGCAGGCATTTTTAAAGACCATAGAGGAATTAGGTGCCCAAAACACACACAGGCAGGCATTTAATTCCCCTGAAAACCCAGTATTTCAACTACCTTGCTGAAAAGATTTCTTTAGATAATCCAGAAAGCTTACATAATACCCTACAAAGATTTTTTTTTTTTCTTAAGACCACTTGGGATTCAACATTATGATTCAGTTGCAGGAGGAATTTGGTCTTACGCTTCTCTTCGCAAGGCCTCCAGCCTTTTGGGAAGTTTCAGAGTGCATTTCCTAGTTATTATGGTAATAAATGAAGAAAGGCTCCAGCCTAGTGTAATGGGTACAACCTGCAAGCAAAGAAATCCCTTTTCTTCCTCACACCCACTCGCATGCATCCACTGCCCATATTTTTAGCAAAAAGGCAACTTAAACGTATAAGCTTCATTGCTGCACCTAAAACAAACAGAAACATCCAGTCTTGTGAGCCAAGAGCATCGCTGATGCCACCCTGGAAACACCCCTATAGACAAGGTGAGCTCAGCGACCTCACTGCCCACATCCCCTTCACAACAGTTTGAGGGAAACACGAGCAAACACATACAAAAAGCCGATTAGGGTATTATGAAGCATCTCTCGTTTCCCAGTCCTAGAAAGAGCTGTGCAAACAGGGTATCTCCCAGAGCTCAGATTGCAAACTATTGCCATCAGCCTCCCAAGGCTGCTCAGCACCCGCGGCTCCCAGGCGTGCAAAGGGGAGTACTTTGGATTTCCAAAAAGCCCTTCTCCATCAGTGGGACAAGTTATTTTCAGGGCCATATTATGCAAGGGCTGGAAATAGGCTCCGATCACCATTTTGTGCCTATTTAAACCAAGCAGGAAATAGCAGAGTCCCCTCCAGGGAGTCTCATCTGTGTGGGGTTTGGCAGAGCCACCTTGGCTGGAGGACACCATCTGTCCCCTGTCTGGCCTCCTCCATGCAAGAAGGACAAATGGACGAAGAGGGATTGGGCACAGAGATAAAAAAACTGAAAAGCACCAAGAATACTGCAGGCTCCTGACCACGCAGGAAAGTTATTACAGTTGTAAGAAAGCCACCTGCATCAGAAGGGAGTGAAGCCAGTAACCGAGATACATATCAGGGGACAGGGAGGAGGGTGGGACGCGATGAGAATTGGCATAAATATGAGGCTGAGGCAGAAATCATAGGAAAATAAGGAAAGGAGAAGGAGCATTGGGCTACATGGCATCCCTGGTTCACCGGAGCTGGCCCTCCTGCAAGCTCCCGCTAAAAGCAGGAAGGGTTTTACCCCCTCTATTCCCACGGGGAGGCTGGTCCAGAGTCTGATTGCTCTCTAATTGTCAGAAACTGTCTTCCAATTTCCAGGCTGAATTTATTCTGGGCCAGTTTACGTACATTTGTTCTTGTGCCAACACTGTCCTCGGGCATAAATAGTTCTCCTTTGCTGATGCTCTCCCCTCCCCATCTTCTGCCAATGTATTTATAGGCAGCTATCTTCCTCAGCTTTCATTTTGCTAATTTAATTAAGTCAGGCTTTCCTCGCCTTCCCTCTGAACATGAGCTTCATTTCTTTTATCGTGTTAGCAGCCCTTTCCCAGCCCCAGTTCTTCGGTCCAGCTCCGGTGTCCCTTCGAGGAAAACACGAGCCGTACAATCGCCAGCAGTGATCTCTCCTAGAAAGCAGATGCTTGTGAGCCGAGTGCCTAATTGCAAACTAACAGAGACAGGCTCGTCTTTTATCCTGTCAGCTATTTTGAATCAGTTAAAGATCATAAATAGTGTTCTGGAGCACAAGCAGGTCCCGTAGTGCTTTGTAATGTATTCAGTTTACATTTTGGCTGAATTGTCTCACCATAATCCTGAACCGTTCTTCTTTTTCCAATTACGCTACGCCACTTTGTGAAACCATATGACATCCGCCAGATTAAATATTATCCTATTTGGTGTTAGACAGCAGCTCATATTGCAAAAAGAGAAAGCTATGTCCAGCGGAGTGGAGGACAATAAGAGGTTTCGTTCCTGCTTTTCTCGTGAAAAGAGAGAACTTGACAGCAGACTGCATGGGATGTAAATATTGCTGTTTCACTTAGCATTTGGGGAAGAAGTCAAATCCATGGACTTCGTAACAACTAAAGATTATGCAGAAGTGGCAAAACATAGCAACTACAAGAGCAAGATATATTTAGGTGATCAAGGCTAGGGAACTTGGATTCAAGAATTTTAAGACAGCCAGCCAAGGAGCCATTTGGACCGTTCAATGCTCATTTTAGTAAGAGCCAGAATACCAGAAAAGCTTTCAAAAGATGGAAAAAGCTAACATCACATCAATATACATACATAGGGTATGGTGAGCAAATCCGCAGAGCTTTTACGAAACTAGACTTTACACTATTTTGTTTAAATATTTGATCGATAATGTTAGCTCTTTCGTGCCACTAGTATTTCTTATTTTCTAACTAGATGCTGGTACTTAGCATGGCCCTCCTTCAAGACAAGTGAAAAAGAGACAGATTAATAAATGTAGCCAGCTGCCTGAGGACTTGCCCAGGGTACAGCTCAAACCTGGCTGCAAGGCAATCGCCATCCTAACTATTTCTGGGAGATAGTTAGTTCCTGGATATGTCATCTTAAGAAAAGCAGAGGCACAGAAACTCAGTGTCTTTGCAGCTAGTATTAGGCTGACATTTAAAAAAAGACTCTGTCAAAGAGCAACTCTGCTTTTCAACCTATGCAAAAATGTTTGCTAGCCCAGAAAACCTGTTTTCTGCCTTGTGTAAGCATGCTTTTTTCCCCTTCTCACCGATGACCTAGACCAGCTCTCTGGCTCAACAGCAGCTTCGTTGCACTCCATGCAGAACAACAAACTTCTCATGCTCCATCTCAGTCTCCTCTTCACAGCAATCAGTGCAAGCTGTCCTTCACGTCACCAAAAGCAGAGGCGAAGGGGTACATCACTCTGTTTCGGTGGCCCTTCACCCCAGGGAGGTGCCCGTGCTCTACGAGGCAGTGCAGAGCAACACAATATTGCCCCCATGCGCCATCGCATCACTGCTGAGTAAGGCATTATTTTAATACTGTAACCCCCAATGGCTCATTGCAGGACTGGGTACCATTTCGTGGGATGATTTTTGATCACCCAGCAAGCACGACAGGCTCCCTCCAGCCAAAACGGAGAAGAAAAGGTGCAGCTGGAGACCAATTTGCTGTAGCACAACTGCCAGAAATAGCAGAGAAAAATGGAAATATCCTCAAAGAATCCGTAGCCTTTCAATAAATAAGGAAAGCTGTTGTCAAGATGTAAAATAGGCAGGTGTATTCATAGGAGAGCAAATTGTAGTGTGGTGCGATAGGGCCAGAGGAACAGTTATCTCCAGCCACTCACTCTCATTTCTTTGCAGAAATCACGTTTGGTGCCGGCTCAAAGACACGAAAGCCACGACCGTTTCCAGCAGCATTAGAAACACAACCAACACATCAACCATTTGTCAGAATGACAAAACTAGCAGGAAAAGAGAAGGGGAAATATATTCTTTTCAAGCACCTCCACAGGGGATTTGCAGAAATTGGGTGTTAAAAATAAAGCAAACGGCCAGCATCCTCCAACACAACTCACTTCATTTGTGATTTTACACTTCTGTGTTGCTGGGGCTTTTCTGAGCCAACAATTTCTGCCGAGAGAACTGCCTGCTACAGAGGACTCAAGATGGTCTTGTAACGGGTTTTCTTTCAGCTAGAAACACGCAAATCTAGCATGAACGCCTCCTAGCTAAAGGAAGATTATTAATACCAAGAGAGCAACCACAAGGCATCCAGCGCTGTTGAAACATTAGCTTTTAATTGCAGCGTTACAATTCCTACAACCTGCGCCCTTCTCCCGCGAGACGCTCGCAGGGAACCTAAGCTCAGGCTGTCCAGCATGCCACAGGGGTGGCCAGGCTTCCCCCGGCTCCTCCAGCGCCACTGAGGAGGGGGCAGCGCTGGTGGAGATGGATGGCCAGCCCCAGGGCAGCGTGATTGATTTCCCTCGTTAGCCTGAGCGGTTAAGTGGGACAGAAGGGTGGCCGCACAGCCGACGGCGGCCCAGGGACAGGGTGCGGGGAGAGCAGTTTGTCTCACTCAAGTTTGATGCGAGCTATATGTTCCCAAGCATGACGGCAGGCAGGAGGAGGTGTAGAGGAGCAGAAAGCCCTTGCTGCTTCTAGCATGGAGCTTAATGCATTTATGGCAAGGGTTATGTGTTGCACCACAGCTGGGGAGCCAGGTAGGATGAGCCCTTCCTTATAGAATAAATTGTCTTTTATTGCTGTTCCTTCTACAGCGAGCTTTCCCCTTTCCATATATGAAGCACAGGTGGAATTAAGGCTCAAACAGCTGGTGTTGGCCAGGTGTGGTAGAGCAAAAGGACCTCTTGGCAATGAAGCAAGACATGCCTCCGAGTTGACCAACCATCCCGAGTTAACATTTACACAGCCTGGCCCTAAGGAAAAAGGCCCCAGAAAAGCTTCTAACTTACACAACTCAGTTTTGCTCTCGAGATCGATCCTTATTTTTCATTTCCATATTGCTATCACTCCAAAATAAAGCACTCCCTGAGAACTCAATGCCCATAACATTGAAACCAAATCTTAGGGTGAGGCTGCGAAGCAGAAGAGTAAGAAATCACTAAAAACTTCTCCGCTTCCCATGGAAAATTATCCTGCAATCTCAGCTTTAAAGGTAGGTTAAAACTGGTTTGTCTTGGGGTTTGGTGGTTTAGGGAGAGTTTTTTTGGAAATCAAACAAATGCACCAGCCATCATGCTATGACACCCGCAGCATGATGAACATGTGAAGCAATCACTAAACATGGCTGCCGCAGGCCACGATAGAAATGAAATACGGGAAATGGTAAATCAGCGTGAACAGGAGGAGGAGAACGCACCAGAGGAGTACCAGCCCTGTTGCCTTCAAGACAGGTCGCTGGCTGTAGCAGGGAGCCCCTCACTCAGTGGACATTAATGGATGTAGAAAGGGGAGACAGGCTTGATTTTTCATTGCTCCCTCCAAACCGGCTGCATCCCTCACTGCAAAGGCAAATAAACAGGAGCTCAGCTAAACACATCACTCCAACCCCACTGAGCTCCTGCCGAGCCCTTGCCCTCCGCTGACATCCCTGGATCCAGGGGGTTTCTCAGGAAAAACTCCGTGCTGGCTATTTTTCATCCTGGCATACAGCCGTGCCGGGCTCAGCCCCTTGCTCTGAGGTGGGGAAGCAGGCATCTGCCTGTGCGTATAATTGTGCATGTATATGGGTCAGCACCGGCTTGTGGGTCCGGTGGAGACACGTATGCATTTTTATTGCATCCTTAGGCAAGCTGGAAAATGTCACTTACTCGCTAGGCAATCACTAAACATTTTGCTGCCCTAAGTGACCACCTGCTCTGCGTATGCAGCTCTGCGGCTGTGGGAGCAGGCTGGAAGCACAAGTCTGTAAGACTGAGGACAGGTTTCTCCTTTTTTATACATTTTGCTTGATTTTAGTAGTTGTTTTTTTTAAAGGCACACAGAGTGATTTAGAACCCAAAACTGGGGCAAACGTCCCTACCCACATATTCATCCTTGTTCTCATCTGTGCCTCTGCAGTATCCTTCACCTCCCTTTTTGTTTTAAACCTGTAAGGGTAACTTGTCTGCTGCCTGGCTTCCTAACAGCAGTACCATAAAGCTTTTATTTGAAGTGGGGCTGATGCCCAAGCAAAGCCCACCGAGCAGAGAAATGCCTGCAGAGGGCTGAGAAGCTGTTGCACATCCTGAAGGTAAAGTCCTGACCAAGGAGGTGGTGGGGGTTCCCTGTGTAGCCCGTATCTGCATGCAGAAGGAGTTGTTGTCATGGTTTAACCCCAGCCGGCAACTAAGCACCACACAGCCGCTCGCTCACTCCCCCCTGGTGAGACGGGGGAGAGAATCGGAAGAGTAAAAGTGAGAAAACTCGTGGGTTGAGATAAAGACAGTTTAACAGGCAAAGCAAAAGCCGTGCACGCAAGCAAAGCAAAAGAAGGAATTCATTCACTACTTCCCATCGGCAGGCAGGTGTTCAGCCATCTCCAGGAAAGCAGGGCTCCATCACACATAATGGTTACTTGGGAAGACAAACGCCATCACGCCGAATGTCCCCCCCCTCCCTCTTCTTCCCCCAGCTTTATATGCTGAGCATGACGTCATATGGTGTGCAATATCCCTTTGGTCAGTTTGGGTCAGCTGTCCCGGCTGTGTCCCCTCCCAACTTCTTGTGCACCCCCAGCCTACTCACTGGTGGGGTGGGGTGAGAGGCAGAAAAGGCCTTGACTCTGTGTCAGCACTGCTCAGCAATAATGAAAAACATCCCTGTGTTATCAACACTGTTTTCAGCACAAATCCAAAACATATGAGCTACCATGAAGGAAATTCACTCTACCCCAGCCAAAACCAGCACATTCTCCACCCCTTATTCCATACCATTTATGTGACGCTCAGGTCCCACACTATCCAATACATCCTCATTAACCACCACCCCCCTTCCCATCCTTTGATACAATACAAAGATATCATTCCCTTAGTCTATGGACCACCCCTGTAAAATGTCTTTAAAATGTCCACAAATGTCCACAAAATGTCCATTGAGCTCATCTAGTCCATGACTTTGGGCTCCCTCTGTTATAGCAGTCACTCAGGACAGGAGAGGTGGTGTTGAGGTGCGTGGAGCTGTTGGGCACCAAAGCCAGCTCAGGTCGGGTGACTGCTGCACTTGCACTGCTCCTTGTAGGGCTTGTCTTCCATTGGTTCGGGTGGTTCCTGCTATAGAAATTCTTGTAACATGCAACTCAAATCCCAGGTTACGACACTTTAAAGGTATTTCCATTACAATCTCCACCCCTGGTCCTTTTGGGCCAGGTTATAGAGTTTAACATTGCAATGAACTCCTCCCCTTGCCCCTGCTCCGGCTTGGACTTATCCACAGACTGCAGTCCCTTAGGGGTGTACCTGCTCCAAGTGGAGCCTTATCCATGGCCACACGCTTTGAGGTGCTCCAGCATGACCTCATGCACAGCCACTGATGCTTCAAGGTGTACCTGCTGCAGCATGGACTTATCCACAGCCACAGATGTTTTGAGGTGTACCTTCGCCAGTGTGGACTTATCCTTGGGCCACAATCCCTTCAGAGGTATACCTGTTGTGGTATAGACATAACCACGGCCATAGACACTTTGAGATGTACCTGCTCTGGCATGGGCTTATCCACGGCCACAGACACTTCGGGGTGTCCTGCTCCCGTGTGGACTCATCCACAGGTCGCAGTCCCTTTGACTCAAGTTCACGCTGGAGTTCCAGCCTGTCCAGTACAGCAGCACACAAACAGCAGCGATGCCCTGGCCATCTGCCAGCCCAGGCGCGTCTCCATTGCTGTTATCAAAATGTTCCCAGGCACAGCAGAGTAAGGTGATCAGCAGCACAGCAAGCAGCGAAAGCAAAAAGCAGCTACTAACGAGCACTAGACTTTAATATACAGTAAGGCAAGCAAGCCCCCAGCAAGCACAGGAGCCTGCCAATTAATAGCTAAACAGCAGTAACAGGTATAAATTTGATCTAGCACATTCCAATCAAACCTGTCATTATCCGGAACCCTCTGAGCCCCACGTTGGGCACTAGAAAGGACTGTCATGGCTTAACCCCAGCTGGCAACTAAGCACCACGCAGCCACTCGCTCACTCCCCCCTGGTGAGACGGGGGAGAGAATCGGAAGAGTAAAAGTGAGAAAACTCATGGGTTGAGATAAAGACAGTTTAACAGGCAAAGCAAAAGCCACGCACGCAAGCAAAGCAAAAGAAGGAATTCATTCACTACTTCCCATCGGCAGGCAGGTGTTCAGCCATCTCCAGGAAAGCAGGGCTCCATCACGCGTAACGGTTACTTGGGAAGACAAACGCCATCACGCCGAATGTCCCCCCCCTCCCTCTTCTTCCCCCAGCTTTATATGCTGAGCATGACGTCACATGGTGTGGAACATCCCTTTGGTCAGTTTGGGTCAGCTGTCCTGGCTGTGTCCCCTCCCAACTTCTTGTGCACCCCCAGCCTACTCACTGGTGGGGTGGGGTGAGAGGCAGAAAAGGCCTTGACTCTGTGTCAGCACTGCTCAGCAATAATGAAAAACATCCCTGTGTTATCAACACTGTTTTCAGCACAAATCCAGAACATACGAGCTACCATGAAGGAAATTCACTCTACCCCAGCCAAAACCAGCACAGTCGCACACATGCCAGAGGGGCTGCTTTTTCTTAGTCCTGGCTCCTCCATCCTTGGGGAGGAACATGAGCATCTGTCACAGATGTTAAGTTCACAGACAAGTGTCTGCTGCTGAATCCCATGCTAATTAAAATAAGTGGGTTTGGGGAGCGAGCTCACAGCATCATTTGGAGCAAGCACCCTACAGCAAACACAGCACCATGTTGCAGTGGGAGGACACGGCGAGTCCTTCCTGACCGGTGTGCGGGGGCAAGGGGAGAAAGATGAAAGGGATGAGTTTGAGTGGAGGAAAGGAGCGGGGAGACTGCGCAAAGCTGAAGCTCTCCAGGAAGGTAGAGGGCAGCTGAAGATGCTTCAAAAGGGATTGTGCTTTCTATCTCCTAGCAACAGATGCCAGCAAAAAGCCAAGGGAGATGGTCAGAAGGTAGTCTTGGTTGAGGAAATTGGGGCTTTGCCTAGTCTCACCCCAATGGACCCCCATCCCTCCCCTCCTTGGGCTCCTTACGGACACCAACACCACTGCCCTCACCCCAGCCAGGTTGTTTTTTGCCCCCAATGGCCCGGGTAAGAGGTTTGGGTGTTTCCAGCCCTGCTCAGAGCACCTCTCTTGCTCTCTCCCCTGTAGGATCCACCCAGCTTAACTCGGGGCAATAGGGCCACAATTCAGGCCGTAGCTGTGGCACGGGCGACCAAGCAGCTTTGTAGCTAAAAGGGGGACCCCAATATTACACATAGGATGGTGCTTAGCTGGGAGTGAGCTCTCTGCCCCTCAGGGTCTTTGCTCAGTATTTTGGGCTCCATCTGCTTCCCTGCAAATGTATTCATCTGCGAGTAGCAAAGAGGGCAATATTTACAGACCCCAAAGAATCTGGCACCAATGCGTTTTAACCCATCAGTAAATGGCTGGAGGACACCACGCTCAGTGCTTTTAAAGGCATGGGGGGCGGAGGGGGAAACTCTGCATCTACAGGAAAAACCACCCTCCCCCCATTGCTGTATCAATTACAGAAGATGCATTAAAAGCTTTTAGTAACGATTTCTTGTCAATAATCTGGATCTTCAAGTCCCAGTGTCCTTATTGAAACTCTCCTGGGAGCAAGATGTCCCAGCAAAAAGGGACACACCACAGATCCGACGGCAAAGGCAGAGGAAAGATAATAGAAAAGAGATACTGGGCAGAGAAAAAAAGATCAGAGACAGCAATCTGTACAAGCACAGACAGATCACGAGTTTAAAGGAAGGTGATTCTTCACTCTACACCTATACAAATGATTTCCTTCCCTCTGCAGCTCCCTCCTCCCCTCTCCCCTGATGATTTAAAGGCTTTGGGAGCTGCAGCAAGTGTGACTGTTTTTCCGTGCGAGTCAGCCAAAGATTTAAGTAGGCAGGAGGAAAGCACTCTTTTTCCATCACTGTTCAATAGAAAGACAGTAAAAAAAAAAAAAAAAAAAGGAAGAAAAATCAGGGAAGAGTCCAAGCTGGGAATCGTTAAAAGAAAACACAACCAAGAACATAAAAAACAGAGAGATGGAGTAGAAAAATACACTCAGGCGATCCTTCTAGCTCTGAGCCACCCTCCAACACTCTTCAGGTATGTAAGGTCTTAATGCAGAGATTAATCTGCAAGCTCCCAAGCCGGAGATGGGCAAGCTGGCCTGGGAGGAGCCTCCTTCACACCAGGTGAGATCTTCTGATAATCCCCAGTAGAGAGCTAAGGAGGAAAGTTGGCCAACGCATTTTCTCAGTCCTTGGGCGATATAGAGGGAGGAGTGGAGGGCTGCTGCCGCTTATGATAAGGCTGCTCTATGAATGCTGATTATCAGCCTGGCCCTGGCTTACTAATCCAGATCTCTAAGTCCATAACCCTTCGCCTGGCCCCGTAAAGCCCCTGTACAGGGCCAGGGCTGTTTGAGGCAGGCATTCATGTTGTGGGCGTTTGGTGACACATCCGGGCATGCTTGCTAGCCCGGTTTCCTAAGGAAACAGGGTACACACGGTCACAACATCCGTCTGTCTGTCCCTTCGCTAATCATTTCTGAACCTGCCAGTCCATTTTAACTACATCCAAAAAGAACGAAGAGCCCCACCCCACCCCCGAAAAAAATCACTGGGTACCACAAACGTCATCCTCCCTGGTGAAAGCAGGCAGGGGGGATATTTTTCTGATTCAGAGGAAAAGCCAGCAATTGGGAATTTCTCCCTTGTTAAACTCCAGAGAAACCACACGGGAACTCCATGATGAGCCCAACCACAAGCAAAAAGCAGACTTTTTAGTCTTGCAGGTCATGGGATGCCTTATTTTCATTACATAAGCAAAATTCAACAGGGTGGAACAGAAGAAGCTATTCTTGATGCAATCAACACTCACCCTCAGACACGTGATATTGCAGGAACACGTTTTCTGTCCTTCCCGTGCTCTGACGACATTCCCAGCTCACAGGAACAGGAAGACTGTGGGATGAGGGCTTGGCTGATTTTTTTTTTTTTCTTTCCAAGACCTTCATCTTTCTTTGCCACCAAACATTGCCTGGAGCCCATTCAAAGCTTTCCAGGAGCACAGCGTCTTGAGCGTGCACGCCTTGCAGCTTTTCCATTCTTCTTGACATTGTAAAACTGTCTTGTAAAAGCAAAATTAAAGGCTTGAGTGCTGGCCACAAAGCCCTTACCGTGGACATGTTTTCTGGTGTATGCAACTCCAAGACAGAGTTAGAGGGGTGGAAGGGGGGGAGAGAGCTTTATGCATTAAACTTTTTTATAAATCTATTGAAGGTATTTCATCACTTCCCAACATTCCTCTATAAAACCCACTCAGTTACGTTTACAAATTATAAAATCAGTTTTATGTGCAGGGTCCAGCTAATGGCACAGCTAAATCTAGGGAGCAGGAAGATTAGATGCTTCTCCTTTCCTCGTGGTGGAATTTATTTTGCAGCATCCCTGCGCAGGGAGCAGCATCCATCCCGGGGTGGAAGATATTCCCTCCCAAGCCAAAGCTTTCAAAGGTCCTAAGAGATTTGACCACTAACTGGAGAGTTTTGGAGAAGCCACATCTGTGGGGAGCAAATAGAGCTGCATGGCCCAGGGGAACATTTGTGGTCCACAAAGACAAAGCGTTTCTGGTAAATTAGGGAATGCAAAACTGGAGAACTTAAATCCCATGCAAGATAATTTATGCATACGGGATGGAGGGAGAAGAGTGCAATATTGAGAACTTTTCAAGAAAAAGGGACAGTATTCATTACTCTCCTTATTTTTGTAAAACAGGTGTATGCCTCACTGTGCTTTCAGCAGAAGACTATGGTAGTGGTAACCAGCTAACTGCGTTTGAACATTACAGAGGTGCATTTTGCTACGCACCTAGGATACCTGGCAGCTGTATCACATGCACTTGGTACCCTGCCACGCTGTTCAGAGAAACGTTGGGCAGCACCAACGTAGTTCCCAGTGGTCTCCCATTTCTTGGCTACAGCCCAAGGCACTACCCAATACAGCTTTCTGGAAGAGTGCTAAAAGACCCATTACAGAGACAGGACCAGCATAAATATTAATTCAGCACAGCACAATGGCCAGGAAGGGAGGGGGTGATACACTTCAGCCCTTCCTGCACAGAGTCAGCATCTCTCCTGCCCAGCTCTGTGCTTCATCCCTGCTCACATCCCCTCCTCCCTGGCCTTGGTACCTCTCTGGACTCCCCAGGCATTACATGGGGTGCAGAAAGAGGCTTGACGTTGCTTACCTAGTCCATGGGGATGCTGCTTGCTTCCCCATGGCAGCCCAGCAGTCCAGGCCTGAGAGGAGGGATCTTATGGCAAAGCAAGGTCACCTCCCAACGTGTTTGGCCACTTGCTAATCCTCGCACTGCTGGGGATCAACATTGCAGGGAAGGAGGGAAAAAACCACAACAGTTCCCCCAATTAAGGCTGGAGGAAGAAACAAAAGCTAATCAGCCTCGAGCACAGGGGACACGAAGGGAACAAGCTTCTTCAAGGCATGTTCTCAGCTTTAGTTCTTTGCTCCCTTAAAAAAAAAATTTCCCTCTGTAGCGTATTAATTACCACAAGTCAGCCTCGGCAAGAGTTATCCATGGAGCTATGCAGGGACTGCAAGGACACTGTGTTATAGCAAGATTATTTACTTTTATAACCTTTACAGAAAAAAAGATAACTACATTAGAAAAACTTGCTTGCACATAACAGCAGCGACCGCCTGATTCATGCCTGCACCCTCCCATTTGTGTACATGTGCTGTAAGAGCTGATGTTCCAGTTGCCACCGTGACAGCCTTGCAAAATAGCACTGCCACCATGCAGGGGTGGCTTTGGAGGCAGCTGGATTGGGAGCGTGGCTTTTTAGCGGGTTTGCCTTTCACAGGACCAGGGGGTACCTGTCTCCTATCCCATGGGGCAGTGGCACTCAAGGGCTCAGGACCAGAGGCCACTCAGGGTTGTCCTGTGCCCCAGGGATGTGCATGGCATTGCATGGTGGCACAAGACTAAGCGGCTTGTGCAGCAGGACCCTCGGAGCCTCCCCATTGCTCCCCTTGGGTTTTCGTCTCCAGCAGGCATCAGCCACCAGCAGAAAGCCTCCTAAGCAGCTCTCAGTCACAAGCTTTCCAACGGCTCAGGTCATTGCACACCAAGAGGGAGCCTGCAATAAACTGAGAGCCCTCCCCTAACAACCACCCCCACGTGACCTGCAGCTCCAAGCATGATGCATCCCTTGAGCAAACAAATGAAGCAGCTCTTTTCTGCACCGTCCTCTTCCTCTTCTCCCTGCCCCCTGATGCACGGCTGAAGTTAGTTGTGTGTGTGGTATTTATTTCCCCACTGGCTGGCAGAGGGGATCCGCACAGAGCAGCCTGCCCCATGCTCCCTGGCAGGTTTTCACTTGAGGGTTATCAAAGATGGGGAGACTGTTTCCCTGCACCTGCCTGGGGAAGCCATTGCACCTCTCTGCTTGTTGGGTGAGACTTTGCAAGTTTCCAGCAAATTCACCACCAACAATCATGCCAGCAGCAGCTTCACACCCCTCCCCCCCCCGCCCCGAGTCCACCAGGTGCAGTCTGGAACCTCTTCAAAAAATCAAACGGCACATGGGGAAAACAAAACAGTTACCTCCAGTCTCCGCTGCGATGAGCCAAACCTCGAAGCGAAAGTGCTCTTGCATCCCTGATTTCCATTTGTTCCTGAACCTGTGTCTTGCACCCTCTGGAGCCATCTCCCATTTCCACAGGGCTCTGTGGATGACATCCTGATCTACAGATGTATAAAGGAGTCTTTGTTTACAAGATAAGAGCCACAAAATGCAAATAAAAAGCCCCAAATAGCGCAAGATCAAACAGGGTCCATATCTACCTTTTCAAAGGCATCCAGGCTGCAAAGCTCTATAAGCAACAGTTTTGTTTGCAACATTAAATATGATACTAAAAAGCATCTTCCATGCGAAAACAACATGCATATGAGTTTGATTATGTTATAACTTTAATCTCTCCAATAACAGGTCTTTAAAGCTTATTTTAGGCTGAAAAGATAATACTGAGTAATGAATCAAGGCCTTAAGAGGCTGATAAGCAGCAGGGAACCATTGCAGAGAGTGTACTCCTGATTTAATTAAAGTCTTAAACATACTCCAAGAAACAAAATCCATCCACCCATCAATATGATGAAAAGACTGCAAGTTCCCTTAAACTCACCCGGCCACCTCATGAATCTCCTCGTTGGGAAAGCAAGGAAAAACGCGGTCTTCTTTCACTTAATTCTTCAAACCAGCAATTTCCATGCAAGCACGAGCCATTTTGCTGCTCCTGGGACACGCTAACAGAAGTGATACCTGTACAGCGAGCAGGAAGGAAGCTTCAAAGCCTTCTTGCAGCAGGGGTGCAGCGAAGTCCAAGTCTCCGGTACCCATCCTGCAGCTCAGGCCACCTCCCCCCCTCCAGTTGCTCTTCCTCCAGCAGCCTCCATGGCATCCAGTTTTTGGTGTCCCTTGCCATGCCAGAAAGGATCCAAGATACCTCTGCCATGCCAGCAGGAGTTATTTTAAGGTGCTGCTCTTCCCTTTGGCACGCACAGCCAGAGTAACTCTCTGGTACTAGGACACCCTGGGCACTGCTGAGATGTCTCCATCTTTCCCGTTTCTCGTGGCTTGCACTGGTGGCTTATTCTCCCTTTTCAGAGCAGTGAAAATTCAAGTCGCTTCACAGACACATCCCTCACCTCAGCAGATCATCACGGCACGGAGCATCTGTGCAGGCACCTAAGAGCCAGAGGGGCTGGACACCTGAGACAGGAGGACTTCCCCAGCTGGACCTCACCCACGGGTCTGCAGGTACTCCAGCAGACTGTAGGTTTAAGTGGCCTCCATGAAGGAGCCTTTGAGCATTCCCAGTTCAGAGGGAGAGATGGCCTGACTCATCTGAAAGGAGAGAAGCCAAAGGGATTTAAGTACGTACTCATCAGTAGGCATGCAAGTAACGGTTTCCCGAATCAGAGCTCGGGCAACCAAATGGAAAAAAGCAAATATTTTCTAGAATGAAAATGTCAAACGCTTGGCAGCTTTCCTTTTGCCTTGTGTTTCTGTTCATGGGGGCTTCAACCAGTTAATAACCATATAATTAATGGATTTATGGTTTTTTTTTGTCAGGGAGGCGGGGGCAACTCGAGACAAAGTTTTGCTTCTTTCTTCCTAAACAAAATTAAAAGCAAGGAGAAAATAGGAAGAAAAGGTCACTGGGGGAGTGCCAAACTTTTTTTTTTTTTAAACTTAGCATTAGCTTCATTGAGACTTCAAACATCACTTCAAAAACTAGAAGTCAAAGCATCTCATTTCAAAAACGCACAAAGAAGTGGTTTGATTTTTTTAAAATTGCTACTTTCTGTTGTAATTTTTTGTCGAGTTCAACACAAATAATTTCAGCTGACCTGAAACCCTCTTTTTCAACAAATGCATTTATGTTCATTTAAAAAAAAAAGTCTAGTTCTTTAGCCTGTATTTGTGCAACACCACTAATTTTTAGTTGTTGGCTTTCTGCTAGAGATAATCACACTGAACAAATGGCTGAATAAATGATTCTTCCCACAGGTGTATCAAAAGCGCTGACAGAAAGAACAAAAAAGAAGATGGTGTATCAGAAAAGGAAAAATATAAAGTATGTACAGATACAAACCACTAGAAATATTTATAGAAACAGAGCGTCAGCATCAACGCTTGAATGCTTGCACTACCAACCCCCTTTTTGCATTTAGGTTTCACATCTCATGGCATTGCATACTTACTCCCTGTAATCCAAAAGCCTCAAATTAAGGAGCCTAATTTTACCTGGAAGACCTTGGAGCGACCTCAAGAACAAGTGCTCTTCACTCGGAGCCAGTGTTTGAGCTTCTTTCTCACCGAGAGGAGCATTAGTCCCCTGGGTAACCCAGCTCGAAGGCCTGGGGGACGGCTGCTTCATTTCCTCATTAAATAATTCTGACTCACGAACACACCAGAAAACTTGCATTGTGGCTTTGACAGTTTACCTCTATAAAGGCAAAGTTTGTCGAAGAAATAATTTTCTGCAAATCATTCACGCGGCATTAGTCATGTTTGTCCCTTCCTCTCAGCCTCCCAGAGACAGCTCCAGTAATTTCTATTATTTTCATTGCCTTCCCCTGTACCCTCATCTATCTTGACCAAGTGAACTTGCAACTTTATCTCATCTTCCTGCAGCGGCAGATCAAGACAGAACTGCTTGTCCCGGCCAAGAGGAATGGGTTTATATACAATTTTCATCTTTTTCTCTTGCAGAAAACCTAAATGCCACTCATACCCCAGTCCAGACTCACTCTTGGCCTTCAGAGGGGTCTGACCAACAAGGAATAACGGGCATAAGGACATGATTGGAAGGTCAAACCTAATTGATTATATTTACCTCCGTTGCTTTTATTTGTAGAACTCTGGCTGGCCTCTCCTTCCCTTCTGATTTTTTTTTTAAACCAGCCAAACTACCTACGTGCATCTCATGCCCACACATCTCTTCAAGCCACATTGAAAGCAGAGCACTGGAAAAGAGATGAATGTGATAAACACACTCTTAAAGGTAACCTTAAAGTTGCTCAACCTTGCACACTTCTGGGCCCATGAGCACACACCTTCTTGGGTTACATCCTGGGGTGAGAAACCAGTTTTTGAGGAACTTTTCCATGCAAGAGAGAAATGTCCTAAACACCTGATATTTCACCACCACCACACCCTGGCATATTTCTAGATCTGTACATTTATATCTGGCTGCTTAGCAGGGAAATGCTCTTTTTGAGCCATCACCACTGTATATTTTCTTCTGACATAAATATGAATTAAGGTCATGACCCAGCATGATCTTCCCAGGAAAAAGTGTAGACTGTATCAATGTGACCCATTAAAGCAATCTTAAATACCCACTGATGGTTCATTATTGCAAGTTACTTTCCTTCCTGATGTAGAATTTATTCAATATATTGGAGAAAAAAAAAAGTCTCCAGGAAGGCACAGCCTGTGCACCGCATTAATAAAAAGGGACAATGCAAGGGATGGGCTTGACAAGTTGGAAGAGGAGTCTCCATTTACCCAACTCTGCTGGATGAATAAAAATACCCCTCCTGAAGGGCATGTAGGCCAAAGGGAAAACTTTAATTAACAACATTCAGAAGGAGCAAGGACATCCTTATCCCATGCAGCAACAGATCATGCTGTGTGAAATATGAGAAAACATGGATAAAATATTGTGCCTGCCTGAAAATGCTCAGGAACCCAAGAAATCCGAGAGCTAACCTGTCTCCTGTTGTGTGTAGTAAATATAGCAGCCCGCATAGCACTGTACCTGGGAGCAGCGGGCAATCGCTTATGGGATCACCTACAGTGGCTATATGGGGTGACACAGGTCAGAGGATACGTGGTTGCGGAAAGGACCGGTGCTCCCGCGCCCCAGCAGTGAGGGGACTTCCCAGACACAAGCGGCTGGTGGCTCATACGTGACTCATACATGACATCAGATGTCACTACCTAATTAGCTAGTAGGTTTGTAGCTGCTTTTTTAATACCTTTGCCCCACTGCAAGGCAAGAAATGGCACGTTGAGTTGCAAGTTGGATTTAGGTGCAGAAGAGGGGGTGGAGGACTCCCCAAAAGCATCGCAGCTCGCTCCTCCCCCACCCCCTGTGCGGAAAGCAGTGACAAAAGAAGGCTGCGAGGCTCCTCCAGCTCAGGGGAGATGGGACTTCACAAGCCCTAAAAAAAGCCTCTCTCTTCCTTTATTTTACGCTTTGCCTCTGCAACCTGAATCTGAGTTTATAAACATTTTGCTGGGAGTCAAGTCTAGACGGATTTTTTTTTTTTTTTTAATGCACCTATATGAGTCAATTAAAAAAAAAAAAACCAAAACCAAAAACGTCTGGAGAAAGAGGAGCTTGTGCTACGGAAAGAAAAACTGCTCAAACCCAAGGCTGAGAGAAGAGAACACATTCACTTACCGGCTTTTCTCCCTTGCAGACAGCACAGTGACGAAGAGACACATCCAAGAGTCGATTGCCAGCAGTCAGCCCTGAGCTATGCTGGCTCACCACCCTACGAACGGTCCCGCCGAAGGCTGATTTCGGCTAACCTCCAGTTCATGCCACCATGTGCCCAGGAGCCCTCGGTGCCCAGCACAGCCACAGAAACCAATGCAGAGAAAAAGGGAGGGAGCTACAAGCTTGCCACCAGCTCCTGTCACGGTGCAAAGTCCCGAGGCATCGCCAGGGTTCAGCAAACCCTAAAGGGCCAAGCAGAGTTGGATGCTGAGCGCAGGGAATCAAAGGTGCCCTGCACCCCTCCCACACTCCCTCCATCTCCTCTGCCTTCAACTGGGAAGGGCAAGGCAGCAAACAGCGCTGCCAGCTCAGCACAGGAATCCTCCGTTCACAGCCCAGCACATCGCCTTGCCCATTGCAGCAGGTTTATGGTCTCCTACGTTCCTAGGATCCATAGACCTCCCAGAGGCAACCCCCTTTTCCAGGCATCCCTGCAACCTTAGGGTTAGGAGTGAGAGATGCTGCCAGAGCCTTTTCCCAGTTGCTATGGGGCCTGTGCTACCCAAACCCTTCCCCTAACAGGATGGCCCTTGCAGACCAAAACCTGCCCCAAAGGGCCAAGAGGCTCCTGGGGGTACCCCTCACGCTATGTATAGCAGAGGGCCCCCGGGGAAGGGGGCGCCCTGAATCATTTAGAGGAGGCCAGGCAGCTTGCGGGCTGCAGCTGCAAGGTGACATGCGGCACATCTTCCATTCTGTTAATTCATAATATTGACAAAACATAAAATATTAACACCAGAGAATACAGAGTTCTCTTTAAAGAGGTTGATGCACAAAGGTTGGGAGTGGGTCCTTTGCCGTGCAGAACAGGTCAAGCAAAAAGTCTTCAGCATCAGGCAGAGGGGTTTGTGCCAGGGAGCAAGGACTGCCTTCTCTCTCCTCCACCTACGGGCTCCTGCTTGCAAGGGCTTTGCACGATGCCTGCCCTGAGGCTTCACAGGCTCCCAGAACATCTTGGGCCAGAGGGGCCGTGGGACATCATCTCCTCCCACCGGCCCAAAACAGGTGGTCCTCTGCAGGCTAGTCTGTCAACACCTCCCTTAAAATGACGCCACATGCTGTCACACTCCTCCTCCCCACCATCACCCACTAGGAAACAGGGGACACCTGCCTCTGGGGAAAGAATGTAGGGAGCCAAGACCAAATTGAAGCCTACCTTTTTTCCCCAAAAATTTCCAGTTGTGTCAGCTTCTTTATTTGCTCCAACTTCCTTCCAATTTTCTGTATCCTTCATGCATCTAATTAATGATTCAGATCATTAATATTTTTGGAGCAGAATTCTCTTCCATCTATAAAGTGGCCGTGCCAATTCTTAGCCCTAATTTTAAACAACGTATTTTGTTTAAGCTTTCTGCAGAGAAAACAGCTTGAGACCAAAGACTTTTCTGTCTCTTCACAAGACTATTATTCAGAACATTATCAGCAAATCTTAACGCACCTTCATCTGCGAGGAGGATTTCTCCCAACACTGCTACACAGTCCACCCACCTATAGATGCCCACAGGACTACAATCAATACATGTTAATTAAGCTGTAGCCCACTCCAATTAAAATTATAGGATCTGAAGGACAGACATTTATTTTTGTCAGTAAATTAATTTAAGCATTCATTAATTTTAACTTTAATTTTTAAATTATATATCACTTTAATGATAAATAATTCCTCTCATTACAGAGGAAACATATGGAAGAGAAAGATAAAATGGGAGAGACTTGGACCCAGCGAGGAATATGTTCTCCGGCACTTCCTTCTCTTTCAGCACATCAGCAACCCCATTTATGTCAGCAAACTGGGCTCTCTTGAAAATTTGGCTGGCAAGTGCAGTGCTGAAATAAGAACAGAGATTCTTTGAGTATCTCACCTCCTTCTCTGCTGGGAACATGAAAGCTTGGCTGTGAAATCTCAGTGTTTTAGAATAGTTGAAACTTTGTACACGCTACCAAAATAAACACTTTTCTACGGAAATAAAAATATTACCATGTTAACAGTTTTTTAAATTTATATAGAAAAGGGCAGGTTGTTTTACAGCTTAACCCTTTCTGCACATATCCCAGGCAGAGAGCACTGATTTTTAAAGTGAGGTTTGTGCAGTGTCCTGCACTCAGAGTTAAACCTTCCCTGGCTTGGGTATGGCAGTTAATTAAATACGGAGCAGAACAGCAATATTTTGGGCCTTCTTTTCCCAGCAGATGCTGTGTGGCAAATGATCTGGGCTGGTCCAAAGACAGGTTTTAACCCTCAACATCTTCATCCCAAAGGACTGCCCAACAGCTCACCTATCAGTGTCCGTCACCTCTGTGCCGTGAATTTTCTCTGCTCCACCTCAGTGCAAAACTAAGCAAACATCCCGAAGTCTTTTCCTTCTGTATGAAGCAGAACACAAGAGTGTCTGGCATCCTAAAACGCTCTCTCTGAGACTGCAAGCCCTTCGCCCCGCCAAGCACATCCGTGCAGCGCTTCGCGTAGCCAGGATGCTGTATAAATAGCAGTGCTGCGTACCGAGACTCCTCCACACAGACATACCGTACCCTGCCTGGGACCTGTCAAATGCCAAAAATCAAAATAGATTAACTGAATAAATTATTCAACGGAGAGTGCCATTACTCCTCAAGCACTGTGCTGGACTGGTAAGAATTGATCAGCTTCATAGCCGATGGTGGCAAACAAATAGCAAAACAAAACTGTTCAGTGAATAGACTATCTAACAAAAAAAGAGCTAGAAAAGCACCAGGTCTCAACCTCCAGGGAGCTTTAGACCCGCAGTGCAATTACGGTCTCTTCTTACCATAGTTCTTCCCTTGAAACAACTACTTAGCCCTCTTCCCAGCCTGGTTTTGCAGCTATCATCGCAAACCATTGCTGCTGCATTTTTAGGACACCACATCTGCTACAAACTCCTGGGAGACAGGAAGACAGAGTCCCTCTCCGAGTCCCGCTGCAGAGGGCTCAGTGCAAGCACGATGCACAGGCACCATTCACACAGACACCTCCCTGCTGCCTTTTATCCAAGACAGTAGTGCCGAGGCAAGGAAGAGACAGTGGCACAGCCCAGCCAGGACCTCTGGAGATAACCCAGGACTCCTAAGCCAGACAAGTCATGACTACTGGCATACACATCAAGCAGAGCGTCCTGGCCTTCTCAGAGCCAAAATTCGCTCTTTCAGCTCCTCTGCCTCTTGACATCTCCTGTCTCACACTGTGTCACCTTCCCACAGTGCCAAAATTAACTGCATTCCCTTCTCAACATCCATACCCTTCCCTCCCCCTGAAGAACCATCCCTAGAAATGTGGCTTTGCTGAAGCCAAAGGGATTCCTCCTGCAAGGAGGAGCCCTGCTGCCTGCATTTCCACGTATCAGTATAAAAGCAAGCAGGAGATAACCCAGTGCTTTGAGCAGATGGAGAAGCAGACCAGCAGCTTCAAAAACCTCTTTAGCAGGAACATGCAGGACCTATGGAATGGAGGATGTTCAGTCAAAAGGGGAATGGGACAGCAAAAGAGAAACTATGCAAAATATTACTTTACTAGTAATTCTCTGTTTCCTTAACTACTGCAGATATTTGAGCATTTAAAAAAAGCCTTTCTCCCCATTTATCTATTAGCTGTTCTTCCATCCAGCTGTGCTGAATTCCCATATTTATGACATCAGTGCATGTTGCTGTAGAGATAATTAATTAATGCAACATCATAAAGTCAGCAATTTTACTACTTTGCAGGTTAACACAGGACTGGAAATAGAGTGGGGAGGATAGAAAACCTTACTTCTAAAAAGCAGTATTTTTAATGATCCTCCAAGCACTGAAAGAGACAGTTGGGCCTGAAAATCATTTCCACAGTACGTGAAATGTACCGCATGTGGTATAATCACTGTCATTAGGAGCCCAGAGAAGAATTAGAAAAACAGCAATAAAGATGAATGAAGGTTCAGCCGAACAATTGCAGGGGGAAGAAAGAGTTCCCCCAGCATCCAGCAAAACTCTTCCTCTCAACCTGGCAAAAACGTACCAGCTCACCAGGGATTTGGCCAAAGATGCTACAAGCTGTGATGTCCTAGTGGCTAATCCCAGACGCACAGGGCCTCTTCCCAAGAGCCCTCCAATGCTGGCCACCCCAAAATTCATCTTTCCAGGGGCGTCTGTCTTTTATGGAAGGGAAGCTGAAGGCAGGTTAAGAGCAGCTCCTCCTTGTGGGACCTTCTGAGCAAGCCTGCGATGAGAGGGGTTGAGACAACCTCTTTGCACCCCAGAAGACTCAATGTCATGTTCAGCCACGAGCCAGTGGCCTTCCCAGCTGCTCATCAAAGCAAGATTTTCCTGCCTGTCACAGGTGGGCCACATGAGGAGGCAGGAGGTGAGACCAGACACTTTCACCTCTCTCATACGTAGCTGCCTCCTGACAGTCAGGTTGACATTTACAGCTGACAAGGACATCAGTGACTTGTCAACATGTCCAAACAAGACAAGTCTTTGATGAGAGCTATAACTCCACCCAGGAGCTTGCCTTCCTACCAAGAACTAGGCCAAAAAAAAAAATATATGCTGGGGAGCATTCAGTTAGGTGCCACACTTGTGGTTTGGTCTAACTCCACCCTTTTGTTAATTTAAAAAAATTAAAATCAATCCCCTTTTCAAGAGAGGCCTTATTTTATTATTTGTCCTGTGCTAATTAAAAATCTTTTTATATACTTCTCAGTTCAGGGTCTCTGCCTTCTGAGGTTAGAAAGAAGAAAGCGGCACAGATTAAATTAGGTCACTTAACCCTCAGGACCCTACCATTCCTCAGCAAAAGTTGCTCTGCATGCAATGAAGCAAAGGGGAAAATGTTTTGAGACACACACATACATAGAATAAATGAGTAAAAGACCATGTTTTGGGACAAAAGTGACATCATCAAGCAACACTTGCCTTCCATAACCATGAGGGCTTTGTCATGTTGTGATATTTTCATGGCAAGCTTCATTGTCATGCCGTAACTGAAGACACCTGCACTTCTCTGAGAACTGCCCAGTGAAAAAAAAAAACCGAATTATTAAAAAATTAAAAAAGATCAGGGGCATTTAGCAGAAAAATCAGAAGGCCAGAATACCGTTGCCCAACTTATAAGCCATCTCCACAATACCCTATTTTCAATAAAAGCATGGGAAAGCGTGCAGCTTTTATGTTGCATTCATGTACAACACAGTTGAGGAAAATTAGAACAAAAAAATACCCAAGTATTAAATGCTTTATGATCTCTTCGGAGACTTCAGCATCAGCTACCAATTCTTTACAGGCTCAGCTACTTTCAATAGGATAAATTGCACTGAGTCATTAAAATCCAGAGCTTATTGCATACCATCTGCAGGCAGAGATAGTTTCTCTATTCCCAAGTTATAGCTGTTTTCCTGGCAGGCTGCTGCTTTGACCTGTTGCAAGGCTTCTTCATGTCTGTCTGCAACACACTCCCTGAGGAGATGGGTCCACCTTACGGGGTCAATTTACCTGCAGAAAGAGAGTGGCAGAAGTCTGTTAGACAATTTTCATGAGACAATTTGAATGGCAATATCCAAGCCACCAAAATTGGGCTCGATACGCACAAAAAACAGAGCAAAACCCACTCTTGCAACAACCAGCTGCTGCTGCATAGGTTTGTAACTGGAATAGAGAGAGAACACATTTTTCCTAAACCCAACGACAACCCAACCCAGACAGCAGAGGCAAGAAATCATCTATGGTGAGAGTAACAACGGGCAATTTAGCTTGATTATATCCTTGCAGGTCTTCCTATTTATAATGGTTTGCATTATTTTGAATGCAAACTGGGTTTTTTCCTGTGCATCAGCTCTCGCAACCAGAAGTTGTCATTAGCTCCTGATTAAAAGAGGCTTTAAATAAAGAGTAGAAACAAGTCCAAACAAAGACATGCTGCTGCATCCCAGTCCTGTTGTATCAGACTGACTGCTGCAAATGCCTGGTTTATTTACTGTTTGGAGTCCACTAAGGTTTTCTCTTGAAGGGGAGGAAAAAAAAAAAACTGGGAATACTGGGCCAGATGGCAGAAAAGAAAAACAGGGAGAAGCGAAGAGGTAAATAAATAAGCAACCATGGGGCCCATGCGTCCAGGAGGGTCCCGGTAGCTCATACCAGCAACATACATGCAAGTTCACCCACAGATGCAGCAAACAAATTAAATCAGCTTCACTAGCGAGAGCCTGACCTTTTCCATCTTCCCCCCAGCAGAAATCAAGCTCCAACAGGGACCAAAAAGAGGGTTAGAAATAGCAAAGATAAAGTCAGTTATCAGAAGCACAGAAGACTGAAGGGAAAAGACAAGCAAGTGAAAGGACAACCTCAAGAAAACCTGAAATATTGCAAGTCATCCTCTATTGCCAAAATACCATGAGACATAATCTGTCCCACTGAAATATTGGCAGCGGAGGATGTGACCAGGTGAGGCTAGGAGCTCTATTTCGATGTTGAGAGAAGGAGCCTGCTCTGCTTTATACATTAAACTGCTCATTTTGGCACACATTGCTGCGTATTTTTTAGTAGAACAGAACTCCCCTCTAGCAAGGTGCAGGCAGACACCAAACAAGATTACTTTGAATTTTGCAGTCTCGATGGCATCCAGACCACAGGAAACGGCACCCATTATTTCAAGTCGCAGGTTCCTAACCCCAGTGATGGCCGAGCCACAGCCTTTAGGGGATGTCTGCACTGCACAGCTGCCAATTCCTCTGGCTGATGAACCCAAGCCAACGTCAAGCTGGTCGACCACATCAGCACAGGGCACTGCCTGGGTTATTTAGCCCCTGTTTAATTAGTCAGGATGAGCACCATTGGGAAATGACATAGCAGGACCTGAGCACGGGATGACAAGCTGCTTTATGGATGCACCAGCTTGGTTAGTTCAGTCTTCAGCAAGTACTAGTTTTATAGACGCATCTTTTAGTCAAGATGATGGGAAAGGGGATAGAGAGGAGGGGACCCTCCACCCCTGCATCTTTCCTGACCACACATATAGCACACTGCCTTCGCTGGGCAGGCTAAGGGCTTGCTGGTAAGCAAAAACGCTGCTCAAAGGAGCTCACAACTGCTCTCTCAAACCCCACAGCCGAGTCCACACTAACGCACCGCTCCAGATTGCCTTCCCATCCCGAACAGCACAGGCACTCAACCCTTATCCAAACCTCGAGAGCAGGAAAAACTAACTTCAATAAATGCAAAGCAATTCCATTCGATTCCGCCTTTTAAATGCAACACTTAATTAACTCTACTGAGGCTTCTTTCGCTCTATCTGCTTGTGTTTCCATGCCACTGAGGTTAGGAAAACACTTTCTCCCTTTGCACAGAGGGGCCCCGGCTTTCCCTCCCTGCTTCATGCTGGCATTACATTAACCAGAGACCGGGCCCTCGGGCACACAGAGCCCGGCCCCAAACAGAAAGACTTTCTACTTCAGAAACCTACGACCAGCTGCTAGTTTTTTTACTGCTCTGGCTGACCTGACCCAGTACCCTGGCAGGGCTCTGGTACTCAAGAAGAAGAGGAGAAACCAAGCTGTCACCCCACTAGATCCAACATTTAGAGTCAGTAATGCTAAACTCTCCAAAACCAGAGAAAGAAAGAAAAGCAAAGGTGGGGGCAGAGGGAGAACAACCAAAACCAGATGTTTTTAAGCAGCTGGCATCTCTGTTTCTCCCAAGATGCTGATGAACGCAAACTCTGCGGCTTGACAGACCCCCATTGGCCGCCCTCTTCCTGCTAACAGAGAATTCAAATCAGCTCTGCTGGATTTAATCATCTTCTCCCCTTAAATAATAAACTAGGGGGAGGAGAGGAAAAGGATTTATTCATGTCACTAACTGTCAAAAAAACGTTTACTGTGCTAAAATAACCTGGGCTCTTGAACTGCAGGAAGGGGGGAGGGGGGGGCGGGGAGAGAAAGAGAAAACACCCAGGGGAGAGGGAACTGTGAGAACATCAGCTCTGCACATGAGGGGCATGGACATGCCCAGGTAGACGTTGAGATGGGACATACGTGAGGTCTTCCAGCAGATATTCATGGGGAAATGTAGTGAAAGCAGAGCAGCGGGGAAGCGGGGGAGCTCCTTGGTTGGCTTAGCTCAGCTGCTTGAGCTGAGCTCTGCTTTTTGGGCAGAGTTGAGAACATACATTTTTTTAAGCAGAGCCTTGTGGGACTTGCACCAAACCCCAGCACTAGCTCAACAGTTTGCACAGCAGCTCCCCCAGCCCTGGCCGGCTGCCCTCCGCGGTAGCAGACCACCCTCTCCCAAAACTCTTCAGAGAGGAAAAAAGAGACATCAGAAGCAGGACTGCAAGGTGCTCCTCCTGCCAGAGAAAGGTCAGGGGATGCAGGAGGCCCTAGAAGTAACTGAAAAAACTCAGCATACCAGGAAAAACAAAGACTTCGGAGCATTACTGAAACACATCTCCAGCTCTGTCACACAAGGCATGAACTGCAGAGCTCCTTGCAACAGGGCATGTGAAGGGCCCATAACACAAATGTTTAAGCAAACTGGCAGAAGTCCATCAAGGACTATTAAACACAAAGTTACAGATTAACTTCCAGCTCAGGAAGCCCTGAAGCTGCAAAATGCCCCAGGCTGGGAGGGAGCAAGACAGGGGCACAGGGTCTTTTCTCAGGCATGTCATCAGATCCTGCCTCTCACTGGAGACCCACCAGTGAACTCAGCACAGCCGATGCTTTGTACCTGCTGTAGACAAAACGGCTGATGGCCACATTTCACTGGTGCAGGGGCTGTGAGGCTGCTGGTGCAGTCCCAAGAAGCGTGGCCCCCTGAGTGGGACCCATTGAGAGCTATACCTACCCATATCTAGGACCCCTTCATCACCTGCAGCAGGTAACTGGGGGCAGGCACAGAGGAGACCCCACACTGAGCATCCCATCCTTCAACATACCCAAGTGATGGCATTACAATTGTGCACAGAAGCAAGGATCGCTTTTGCTGGAGCACGGCCTTCAAGACAGCCTTTCCAGAGTGGACATACCATATTCTTCCAGGATGATGAACAACTAGCAGTGAAAATATCCCAGCCCCCCTATAATTCATTTCAGTCTTCTCATGCAACCCAGCCTGCTTCCTCTCTCTCCCACAAACTGCCATCCTTTTATACTGGTGCCCACAGCTGGAATCCTGTACAGATCTATTTTTTGCTGTTTTAAGCACGTTCCCAACCTTTTGGAGCTCTCCTGTGCTTTAGCAGTTATTTCTCAGCCTCGGAGACACTCTACTGGTGGGATCTAACGCCACCGTGAAGGTGCAGTGGGAGCCAAACCAGCGGCTTACATCTCCAGTTTGAGGTTTAGAGGCAACAGCCACCTGCAGAAAACAGTCAACAGGAGAATTAGCCACCAACAGCACAGCCAGCCCCTGATTTTCTTGCTGTCCTCACATACCCTCGGGCTGCCCAGCATCTGGGTAAGCTAAAAGGCCTCTCTAGATAAATCAGCGCAAAGCCACGGTGAGGACAACTTTATCATGGATAGTATTGATATAGCTGAATCCAGTAACAAATTGTTTTCCGCTATAGACCATGCCTTTCATCGCAGTCCTTAGGGGACAAGCAACAGAATGAGATTCCCTCGTGTCAGAATTAAAGCAGGACACCTATTATAAGAAAATGAACTCAACTGCTGCACAATATCCTTTGATATTCCAGTTTCGTGGTCCCGAAGTGGTCGAACCGCCACGATTTAGCAAGAGCTGAATGGCAGGCTGGCTACCCGCTGCTCAGACTGCCTGCAGACCGC
Organism: Aptenodytes patagonicus; assembly: GCF_965638725.1. Lineage (NCBI taxonomy): Eukaryota > Metazoa > Chordata > Aves > Sphenisciformes > Spheniscidae > Aptenodytes > Aptenodytes patagonicus. The sequence continues at coordinate 38,827,755 of NC_134953.1, forward strand.
AAGGACATTGGGCACGCAGGATGCTCCATCCAGGCAGCTGCACGCACAGGCATATCGAGAGCAAGCGCGAGAACCAGGAACCACGGGGAAGCAATTACTCTGTGACAACCAATACCTCGTAACTTATTCCAGCAGCAGGATGTCATTCCAGCTCCACCTGCAGGAATTTCTGCCGGTGAGAAAGCCTTGAAGGTTAGATGGGAAATGTATTGCTCAGGGAGCTGAGGGAAGTGAGTAGGCTGAGGTTGGCGGGGAGAAGCAGGTTAGAAAAGCGGGGAAGGTGGTGAGTCTTGGGGCTGCTCAAAAACACTATTGAATAGCTTGGAGAGTCAAGGGGTTTGGGTTCCTTGGTATAATCCCACAGGAAATGCTGAATGCAGCTTCCCAAGAGTGCCTTCTAGCAACCTTCATGAATTCTCTGCTCCAGCCCATGCTCCCTCTGCATTCAGTATCTCTGCACAGTTCGGCAGCTGAAGTTTCCAGAAGGAACATTTGCTGAAACTGAATTTTACAGGAATGTTAAGAACATTTGCAAAACGAAATCTGAATTGACAGAAGGGGACATTCATGATACAAATGCCGTTCCTAAAAAAGTTACTCCTCTAAATCAGGAAACAGACAATTGGTATGTCCTTGCAAAATTATCCACCTCTTTACAGGTTTTAAATATCAGGAACTCACTGTGTTTTGGAGTCTACAGTCAAAAAACATCATCTGGCAAATAATCACAAATAGGAGCATGAGAAAACTGTGGTCATCTCCAGAACATTTCACCTAGAGAAAGTAAAAAAAATTCATCACATAAATTGAGACAAGGTATATGCCCAAACACACCAACAACAGTCTAGAGGAACAAACTTCCTGCAGAAAGGGCTCACCTGGCTCTCCTGCCCGCCTGGAGCCACCTTCCCTTATTTCCCGCTGGAAGAGAAACCAAATTGGAATTCATTGCCCAGTAGGAATGGCTTCTGCGGGAGGCTTCTTCCCATCGCACAAGAAGAGCGCAGCTCCTGGAGAAGCACATTTCCATGGCAGAGCTGCAAACCCCTATCTTCAGAGCACCTCAGAGGCAGCAGATAAGCCTTTGGCTTTGAACTGGAGACAAAACCCGAAGAGGTAAGTGTGCAACCCATGGTAAGGGTGGCAGTGAATTAAGTCCCTGTGATGCTTCAAGCAACCTGACATGATTTGGGCATCAAGCTCAGGCTAAAAGAAGTAGCAACCCAGCCGGTTTCATAAGTAACCCATCCTATTAAACAGGGAACACTGTTAAGAGGTAAAAAAAGACCTCCAGTGCTTTCCTACCAAGAGCAAAACCCTCAAACTTACTAGACTCTGGGAGGGGGAAACTTCAGATCTGCATAATTAAAAAAAATATATATATTTAAATGTTATCCATACAGCACCAACAGCAACAAGGAAATATATTGGCATATTACAGCTCATAGGAGAAATCCCTGCAGATAAGAGACAGCAAAACAGGACCTGAAGTATGAGAGACAGGAGAGTTCACAGCATGGCTCACCAGTCCCAGAGCAAGCGTAAGGCATGGAGAAGGAGCAAACGAGCTACATGCAAGAAACGAAGACAACTGTGACCTTGAGCTGAGACCACATTTGTAATAGATCCATAAAGATGCCAATCTCCTATTTATACAGTGGATAAATACCTGTGCAGCTACCCAGGAAGCTATGCATAAAAATTCTGCACCAAGCCCCTGAGAAAACCCCACACCAGAGACTTCTGTGCTCCCGTCTCTGATTCAATCCACTGCAAAGCTGTACTAAGTGCCTCTGTTCCACCCCACAGCTAACAATACAGGGCCTAAATGCTGTGCATTTTATCTGAATTATCACCATTTGCTGGGCCTGGCTTTACCTACGTGGACAGCAATCACAGAAGAATAGAAAGAGAAAAATCCCATACGGTTTATTCAAACGCTGGAAATGTCTCACAGCCCTCATTGTTACAGCACGATTTTCTTGCATCTTTCTTCAAACAGAAAAGCAGCACAGGAAGAACTAGAGATCTAAAGTGGCAGCCAGACTGACCAAGAAAAATGTTTGGTGGAAAAGCAAAAAAGGCTGATGGCCGGAGTGGTACACACTGAGCAAAACCAATAGCATCCTCTGTGTGAATTGCCCTAAATTGAATTGTTTTTACCAGCTTTGTAAACAAAATTTAGGCTTGTAGGAGACTCCAGAGAATACTGGTGATTCAGAGTTAGAAACGAGCCTTTTGCCCTATACTGGCTTTGCAGGGGTCTCGGAGAGAAAGCAACAATAGCAAGAACATATATAACATTAATGCACGTGCCTGTGCGTCCTCATTGCAGGAACAGACTGAAGGAGATTCCCACAGATGTCACCACCGCAGGTTGTCCACAGTGCTGGTCTTTGAAAGAGGAAGGAGAAGCACTTTCCTCTTTCCACTTTGGAAACGACCAACTGTTCAGGTGTTCCCATGAAGAGAAGCCAGAGAAGCGCAAAGAGCTAACATCAACCTTTTCCCTCTGATGCCGATACACCAACAGATTGATATTATCCTCCTTAAGTAATGAAGTGCCCTCTCAGAAGCCAGGATTAATGCAGTCAGCCCAAAAGGCCAAGCAGACTCTAGACCAAACAGTACTCAGGGAAATTAAGGCCCAGGCTGAGATAGCTTAAATTTCCTCTGGGAACCTGTGCCAAACCATTCCTGTTAAGACACCTCCAAACGCCCTTGAAAAGCCAACAGGGGGCACCAGGCACGGACACAAGCCCAAACTCAAGCAGTTTGCATTTCATACCCCTGCCTCCCCAGCTCGCCGCTTGCTCCCCAGTACTTCCCCTTCTCCGACCCTCAGGGAGCTCCCTCCTGCTGCAGCACTGCCCACGACCACTGGGACTCTGCTCTGAAAAACGACAATGTTAGTGACGTGAGTTTTGACAAAGCATCAGCTCAGGTCTCTCAATACCTTTTATAACATCCACCTTTCAATTACCACACTGCACCACATCTACCCCTTTAGTGTTTCAGGAGCATCAACAAGTGACAGATACAAAAAAAAAAAAAAAGGGGGGAGGGGGGGAGGCAAAAGGCACTTTGCAAGGGCAGAAACAGTTTTGGGAAAGCTCCCTGGGGAAAGCGACCTGACCAAATGCCCAGGAAACTACCTGTCCCCTGCTCTGCTCCAGCTTGGTTCCCCCATGGATAGGTTCAGCAGAGGTGTAGATGTCTGTCAGAGCAGCAGCTTGTGAACTCCCGTCACCCTCCCGGGGCCACCCCATCCAAATAAGCACACACCATTATGAAGAATGAATTAAAAACAGCAGGAACAGAGGAGAAGGTGCAATTCCATCCAGTGTTAAACTTCTCCACCCCAAGGCACTCTTTTTTTTTTGGGGGGGTGGGGCGCGGGGAGGATCAGTACCTTTTGCCTGTGAGCAATGATAAAACTACTGATTAAACTTTAAAGGGGGACTACCTTTGAACCAGAGGAGAGGCACAGCAGGGAAGGGATGCATTATTTAAAGGAGGGTTTGTGTTTTCCACCCCAGCAGCCACCATGAGATTGCCAGGCAAAGCACGGTACTAGACAGTCAAAATCCAAGTGCCCCAAGATGAACATTACATGGTAATGTATGCTTAAATAATCCATTTATTACATCTTCTGATTGTAACTTTAACAAGGCACAAGTTTTACAGCTAATATTTTGGAGAACTGCAACATTTTTTTTATGGCATGCCAAGAATACATGGGAGAATGAGTCTCACCTAAATTTACTTCTTCCATCAAGGGACTAAATAGATTTTTCACATAAAATTACCTATCACATGGTGCCTATAAAAAGATGCAGCTGTAAACGTCCCAGTTTCAACCCCACAGCTGAAAGTTAGTATCACAAGGAGCAAAAAAAATTCCTACAGCAAAATGGCTAACTGCAATAGATTTTACACCTGTCTGGAAAGCTCTTCCTTCAGTGCTGTGTTATCACATACGCTACAGCCCCCTGCCAGATGCTCAAGCAGGGTTGTGCTGTCAACGTGCAGCATGCACTGACAGGGAGGCACAGTGTGTGTTTGCCTATCATTTAAAGGCAACGTTTCTCACTTTTTTTTTAATCAAAGAAGAATTAACCTTTCAGGAAAAAAACCCCAAAAACACGCATGGACCATCTCCTGCAGTGTTGACAGAATAGTTTTCATTTGCAAGCAAATGAAAGTTGAACTTAAATGTCAAATATTCATTTATCAGCATTAACCTAGCTTCCGTACCCCTCTTTGCTCTCACAAACATTTTTCTTGTTTGGTTTTAAGTGGGCTCGTGACTGTATGTGTAAAGCTATTTTGTTCCTTTCACTTTGAGAACGGCTCCCCAGATTACCCCCTGAACTTCTCTGACCCACTAGTTGTCCCCTGTGACAGGGTTGCCTGTTCTAGGCAACTTTATAAAAAAAAAAAAAAAAAAAAAAACAGAATCAGGCTTTCAAAAAGGCTCCCATTCAGGGAAATCCATTATCGTTAATGGCAAGCCTCCCAGAATCTGTTCTTCATTTCTTTTTCATTTTAAAATGTCAATGCATGTTGTCAGAATGCAATTGTTTTCCTTAATCATCCACAACAGTGAAGTAGAAAGTACTCATCTTTGTGGTGTGGAAAAGTCACTTGCTTTATTCATACCACACTCAATTTCAAGAGGATGTTTTCCAGGCTGGTTTTGCACTCAAGAATCAAGGTTTATACACTCATCTTCTGTACAAGCCTGTGTGAGCGATAAAGATGCTTCCACCAGGAAATTCAGGTTTCTTTGCTAGGGTTGCCACTGAAGGAAAGGCACAGGTAGGAGGACACGTGTTTGGAGATGTCAGAGAACCCTTAAGGGAAAGCCATCTAGAAAACTGGGTATCCTCTTACTTTAAACTTGGGAACTAGAAAAAGAATTGGGGCATTGTTGTCGTCTCAATTTTCGTCAAAGCCAGAAAAGCAAACTGCAGAACGTCATTCCTCTCCATTATCGGTTCTCGAGAGTTGTTCCTCAGTGCAACAGCTACATACAATCTTTGCAGTTCGGTAATTGTTGTTTTTTTCCCCCAGCAATCACAAAGAGAAGCTGCTGAAAGGTGCGGGCAATAGACTTCTTAAAGAGCTGTTGACAGCTCCCAGGAAACTTTTACATTTCAAATGCATTCTGCCCACATTTCCTATATTTTCTGTGGTTCTTAAGTTCCTCAATTTAGCACACAAAGCTATCTGCATGAAAATGGCATCTTGAGAGTTTCTTATGGCAGACTTACAATGCCTTTCTTTAGAAAAAACACCACATAATTGTAGAATTATGTGTTGAACATCTCAGGTAGCTGGGGTAAGAGGAGAACGAAGCACAAAACTGATTGCAAACATTTTTCTTTCATTTTAGATCCCATCAAGTTCTCATTCTCCAGCTGCCACTCACAATGGTACTCCTGGATACATTAATCTAGTGCCATTATCATTCTCTAAAGGCAAGGAGAGGTTTTATTAAAGCAAAGACAAATGAATTTAATGGTTTGACTGTCTGTGTTTCTAAAAATACAGATAGACTTCCTCTTGACCTGCAGGTAAGAAAATTCTATATTGATATATTCTTGGACTAAACCCACTTTCCCAAAGAAAGATAAAACATCCCATCTGGTAAGCACCCCTTTCCCAAAGTCCTAGAGAAATGGTTGGAACCTATGATGCATCTGACAGGTCGACAGAGTGTTAGCTGAGGTATGAAATCTGTTTCCAAATGAGATGGTCCTACGCAAATCCACCAGACTATGAACTCTACCAAGGCCGTGATTTGCAGTGGAGAAGTGTTATGCAAGCAAGGAGATAACCTTTTACGTCGCCAGCAACCATCTCACTTAAGGACGTTGCACTTCCAATCAGCATCTTAAGTTGCATGAGATGGTAAACAGGCAGTTAGCATTTCAACATGCTTCAGAGAGGAAAAAAGCAATGTTTACCAGATTTCATACTTGCTGGCGTTTCAGAGTGTGTTGCAAGTACAGTCTCACAAAGAGATCGCTCCCAATGCTGGACATTGGGATAAGCAAGGATGGGTCACAGCCAGCCTGGGGTCTAGTGCCTGTGCAATGACTTTGGACAACAGAAGCTCCCTGGACCCTTCTGGACTCGACATTTTCTCAGGTTGCCCACAAATAAAGGGGGCTGGAGCCAACAACTTGGTCTTGCCAGGCCCACCTGCCTACGTCTAAAAACAAAGACTTTCTGGCCAAACCTGTATCACACAGATGATCGTACTGATGAATCATCCAGCTGCATCAGGTAGTTGAAACAGCAGAACCGAAGAAGAAATACCAACTACGTGCCTTAGACACCCACAAACTCTAGTAAAAACAACTACAGTCATTTCCCTATACTTGGCTCTGTCACCATCAGCAGGTGGGTGAACCAGCTGCAGCTACTTGGGTGATGTCAGAGCAGTTATAGGAGGTGAGAGGAGACAGAGCATGATGCAGTTTACCTAGCTGCAGTCTATCTACCTTTTATCACCCATGAAGCAGATGATGATGTTATTTCAATTGCCCATGACTCACAGAATCACAACATTGGGTTTCCACGAGAATGCCAAGGAAGAGAAAGGCAGCCACCATAGATGTAGGGCTACATTATGAAAAACTCTGGAGACACCCTGCAGCCTATTTGATATCTCAGCTCACAAGCACCTTCACGTAGTGGCCTGCTCAGAGCGAGAGCCTCGTGCACTCCCGCTTACCTGGACCTGGGTCTTGGAGCCATTCACGCACACAGAGACCAGAAATCACTCCACCAAGGGCCATACCAATTTTGGGTATTTTGCAAGCATTTTGCTTGCTGAAGTCCTGAATCAAGCTCCACATTTCTGCATCAAAGTTCCTAGTAAAGGAGACACTTCTCACATAGAAATCTTGAACTCCAATGGAAAAAATCACTGCGGGAAGGCAAGTCTTAGTAAACTATTTACCCACGCGACCAGATGCTTCCAGAAATTAACAGCATGCTTTAGGCACCCCATAGGAATGTGACCTGCCATAGGCTTGATTTGGAGAGATCCTAGCAAGGAAGAACTGTCAATTAAGATGACAATCAATAGTCTCTCCAAGGCAACCATTCCCTTTAAGATAATTAGAAAGTCCTAAAGAATCACTGCTACCACCTTCTACGGTGGACAACAGGAACTGTGTATGATGTTAGGTATCAGTAAAGGAAAAGGAAGCAAAGAAGAAAAAGAAACTTCAAGAGGGAAGGGTAAATGGCACTTAGCCCAAAATTGAAATTGCAACAGGCCTAGAGTGTTCAAAATCCTTAAAGGATTTTAAGATCTGGCCTTACTGTCCTTTGATCTACAAGATTTCTGCTGCACCCCACAAATACCCCTGAACAAGACCTTGGAGTTTATTCTAAACAGATGCTAGAGGCTTTACAGATTACTGCAAATGCTCAGATCCTGTTTCATGCCTCACCCAAAATAATACACACACCTTCAGCAGCATAAACCGAAATTATGAGAGGACATCACATCAGCAGGAACCTGGAGGGGAAAAAAAAAAAAAAAAAAAAAAAGAAAAAAGAATAGCAAATCTCTCAAAATAAACCCAGGCAGCACCCTGGACTTTTCTTTGTGGACAACCCAGCTTCAACATTGCTTTTCTCATGAACATTGTCAAGATCATCTCCTAACATGGCACTTAGGAAGAATTTCTTTTTGCATGAACAAATGCCAAATTATCTTGATGGCTGGCAGTATTCAGCACATCATCACACAAATTCATTAAAAAAAATTACAAGGTCACCTCCAAGCAGCTCTTAAGTAGCTATTCTCATGCAAATGTTTGTGTGTGTAAACACAAGAAAAAAAACAACAAGAAATATACTGAAAAGTAAAAGAAAAAAAAAATCACTGCAAGTAGAGGAGCTCTCCCACAAGACAGTGGGAGATTTTTTTTTTTAACACTTCTGACTGTTATTGCAAAGGCAGGAAGAAAAGACAAATTAGAAAGATGAGAAGGTAGCAAAACACAAGGTCAGCAATAATGTGACTCCAAGGTATTATTGAATTCAGTCAAGGTTAATCAGAGAAGCCAAGTTTTTACCTTGGTGCCTTCACCAGGTGCCTAAAAATGATGTAAGGATCCAGCCAAAGAAACATTAGATTCTCTCATTTCTGCCTTACAAAGAAGTATTTGCAAGACCCTGGTTAATTAAACCAATAAACCACAAGTGAAAGCCTGGCCTCGTGCCACATTTTTACTAGCACGTTGTGCAGGGGTGTTGCATTAACAGCTGTTATCCTATCGCAGGGGGATGGGGGAGATGAGAGCAGGGAGCAGAGGAGAAGGAGCAGTAGCGGAAAAAACAAGACGAACTAGCTGATTTTCAATTAACAGTTGAAATAAAAACGAAGTGCTTTTAGCGCTCAGCCTTCAAAGTGCCAATACTCTTAAATAACACAGATACCTGGTCGTTCTATTGCCCTATTAAATCAACTTCATTTGTTTTAAGCAAAGCTGAGCGGTACTTATTTAACAAGCACTTCTTCAAGCATGACTCAACATGCAGGGAGGAATCCTTTCAGGGCAAAGAAAAATGTCTCAGAGGGATGCTGGGAGAAGAAATTTCTCTTTGGACTAGAAATCACTCACCACAGTAGCTTCTGACCAGGCTAGGAGTGTTTGGAGATGGTTTGGATCATCTGCTTCTGCCCAGCTCGGGGTACACGTTACTTTATCCCATGAAGTTATGTTGATGTCCCCAGACGTTAAGCACCCAGTAAAGGGGTGAGGTTAGGATTGCAGGCTCCTGGAGGGAGAAGCAGACACCTCAAAAGGTGATCCACTCAGTCAGGACACCCTAAACATCCTCCTCAGTTACTCCCTTCCCCCTAATGCCACTTGAAACCTTCCCACCACCTTGGTTTTAAGTGAAATGGTTAATATAAATCAGAAGCAACATCCTCGGGATATATGGTGCTGTGTGTCTGTCCCCAGGTGTGAAGCAAGCTGAGCAAGGGGTAGTAACAACAGCCTTGGTGCATAGTGAACCTCCAAGCTGTCATCCAGCTTGCCTGGAAGTCCTAGCCTTTCCTTTTCTTGGAAAACACGAGGATTTTGCTTACCAAGTGGGTCTGAGGAGGGGCACGCATGCTACATCCATGCTATCCGCAACTGAATCCTTCCCAAAATCCTTGCAGTCCTTGGCCGCCCAGACCATCACTCTGTCCCACCTAGGAGCACATCACAGGTCAGTTCTCACCTATCCTGGTTATTTAGGGCTGAGTGAAGCTCCTGGAGCTCTTTCACCACATTTTAAGTGCTCAGGGCTTCAAGTTTCATTAGTGGTTACTCTTACCTATCATTTTCTTTTGCTTTAGTTTCTGTATCCTGATCTCTTCGATCCATTTACTGTAAGATCCACTTACTCCAATCCCCAACCTCTCGTCTTTGATACAACACACAACCAATTCTTAGTCGGACCCTCTTTCCTTCTGCCAAAGAGCTCTCCAGCAACAGCTTTGTGTTACAGCCAAATCCATTCAAAGGCCCCTTCATACACTTAGCCTGAAACTCTCTTTCAATCAGTCGCCGGTTCTCCACGTGCAAGTAACTCTTGTCCGCACGTGACCAAGGCTCTCGTGTGCTCGGTACAAAGCATCTCAGCACATTCAGAGTGGTGTTTATGAGCCAACGTGCATTAACCTTTCCTCTTGGAAACCTGAATACAGAGTATGATGGTTATCCAAAAGGCCTAATAACCAGTCGAGAGCACGAGGCACGGCTAAGCCTCGCAGAGTGTTGAATTGCCTTCCTGGGACAGTTTGATGAGGGACATAATCACAGGAGGAAGTATTTTGAAAGAGTGTGTCTTCATCTCTCTTAAAAGTACCAATAATCAGTAGCTAATTTTCTCTGTCCTGTTAGAGCTTGTTTGACTTCTTGAGAAATTAATACCTGTCCTTAAGGTTAGGCTGATACAAGCACCACTAATTTTTCAATGGCTCAACTTCAGGGCTGCTAGAACAGCAAAATTATCATCATTTAAAGGTATCATTAGTAAAAGCAGAAGTTTCATTATTTAAAGCAAAAAAAATTGCAAGAATATTGTTTGCGATACATGCAGAAGCATGCCTCACTTCACATTCAGATACCAACATTTTGGAAAACAGCCCCAATTCTCTGGGCGCTATCAATGTAGTCCAAAATACGGATTAAACTGAAGACACAGGGAAGGAGCAGCACCACACTGGGAACACAAATACTTCTCACCTGCCCCCATACATCTAATTTTAAATCCTTCCTCCATGCCTTGCCTGCAGGACACTCTGAAAAGCAGCGTTCAGATTCTGGGTTTAAAGCATTTGTTGTCCAATGCTACATGGTCCTCTCCCTGGCAATGCACCCGTGCTTCAGGAAAAAAAAAGCATTGGTGAAAGCATCAAATGTACAAAAGCACTCTACTTCTCAACCCACAGCACACCAAAGGGTACATCATCCTACCAAAGGGTAGGATGATGCCAAAACAGCCACCCCGCTCACCACCACCCGCTTTCCATTTCACCAATGAGCTCCAAACCACAAAGACCGAGGTGGTGGCAAAGGCACACCCTCTGTTCCCCCTGCCATGAGCCCTTGCAGCACCACAGCAGACGGCGCACACACACAGCCTGGAGAGGCGAATGCCTCCCATGCTCGCCTGGCTTGGGGCTGACCGCATCCGTACGGACAGGAAGGGGGTGTCTCGGCCCCTGCGCTCCCTCTCCCCTGCATTTCAGAAGCAAGAAGTAGAAAAAGGGACAAGGCTGCAATTATTATTCGAGGTTTCGAAACCAGGAGGGATGGGGGAGGCTCGAAAATGTCACAGGCTTCTTGCGGACGTGACACAGGCTGGCTTGTGGGCAAATTAACACAACCGGGAGAATTCGCTCAGGCTCATCAGGGTAATGAAATGTGATATCCACTGGAGAAAGCAGGGGCAGGGACACGCTCCACTTTGCTGTAGCAGCGATGCCCTTTAGACAAAAGACTCCCTGGTGAAATGCAAAACAACTCTGGGATGGAGTGTATTCAAACAGGATCCAAGGACAGCAAACCCATAACCACGTAAATAGATCCCTTCTGCTTATTCCTGTGCTGCACAGGGACGTGCCAACGTGTATTTGGGGAGGGGATGCTCAGAAAACATTGCCATTTTTCTTTTTTCCTGTTGCCCGCTCTCTAATAGCCCTATTGTTCAGGGTCCAGATAAAAAGGTCTCGCCCCAAAAAACCTTGCTGACTACATCTACAGGCCATGTACATCAGCCGCAGGTTCTTTAAGATTGACTTACAGCAACTGCTGCACCATGCAGGGAGGCAAATTAACCTAGCAAACAACTCTTCCCATCCAGACTCCTCTTCTCTCCTGCAGATCAAGCCTAACCTGCCAGCACTCCTTTCCTGTGAAAACAGATAAATTCCAGCTGTTTTTAAACAGTCTTGTTCAAGACTTCTGGCTGTGAAGATGGTCTGGGTCATCTTAAGACCATGCAAGGAAATCCTCCTTGCTAATGCATGGGGTGACCCATCTAGCACCTGGCACTTGGCATGCCCTGACCAGGACTGCCAGTCCCATCTCTTCAGAAATGCTTTTTGGTGGTGCGCCTAGCCTTCATCCCATTGCACATCCTCCTAACAGCTCCCAGCTCGCTTGACCCTCTGCAGACTTGCAGATGAAGACTTGCCTGTTGACCTATTATGGTCTTTCTGCAAATTAACTTTATTTCAGGGCCCTCTGCCTTGTACGTACCTCCCCATCTTCTGTCTTTACAGACATCAGATTAATTTTTGCATAGGTGGGGCTCCCAGAGAGCCCTTTTCAGAGGAACTTCAAGGAGGTCCTAAGAAACGTTCTCCAAAACAGTAACTATTCTTATCCTAACATTGTTTGGGCATTGTACATACATTATTAAGCATACATACAGAGCAGGAAAATACCCATTTCACCATCGATAACACTACCTGAGAGCTCCTCTGTATGAGTCTGGTGTAGCTCTGAGTAAAAGGGAGACACCAGTCCTAGGAAGAGGAAAAAACAGAGATCACAGCTTTAACTTTACTTTTCACACCTTCCCTCACAGAGGAAATGTTGCATTAAGATGTTGGGTGAAGCATAACACATCCCACACCCCACACTCCCCACCTCAGTGCAAAACGTGTAGCCCTCCATTACAGAATGCCAAATCGTTGTGCTCGGGCAGGTCAAAGTAAGGCTATTCATTTGTTAAATCATTTCTTTGGTGCTGTTTGGACTTGAATTAATTTTAATGAGTACATATCCAAAGATGCCAACACTTGTCTATCCAAGACCAGGCTGTTGTGACACTGGCTTTCTCTGACACATGGTTGGCCTCAAAACCACCTCTTGGACCTCAATACCAACAACATACAGACATGTGTTTCTCCATACAGTTTGTTTCGGGTTTAAGGACTTTAAAAAGGCTGTTGGAAACATGTTGACTTTGCAAACAAAGTTTCTACACGGAGCAATTTATCTGACACGTGGCATCTTAATTTGGATATGTGTTTTAAGAATGCTTCTTCAGGCAGCGAGCAGCTAAGCTTTGGGAAGTTACATAAAGCAGTACATTTACATTTGTAAGCGCTAACAAGAAATGAATGCCTCTTTCCCTTCCAGTTAGTATTTGTGTGTGTCACGGGTGCTGCTCCCTCTCCCCACCTTTTCCACTGTCTTCAGGATATGACCACAGAAATTGTCATATTGAATTACACTGATAACCCATCTAATTTAATGCCCTCTCTAAAATAATACCCCACACCAGCTGCTACAGAGGAACATTTAACACTCCTTATAATTGACAATGATGGAACAGCACCACCACGAGGGACATATTTCCTTTGCATTAGGGGACCCTCTCCTTTCCTCAAGCATTTTGTCATGTATATTTTTATCCTAGCTCACGTACCTGTGAATGTTATACTTTGAGAAAATCTGCTATGGTTTTTTGGGGGGGACTCAACAGTATCTTCTGGCAAGCAGTTTTGCAGGTTAGCACATTAATTGGGTGTGCAGTGTATTGACTCCTGTATTGCCACTCAGTTGCAAATGGCCATCTCTTACATCTCCTAGAAAGAGCTACAAGAGGGTATGGGCTGACTTGCCTGTGTCATTCAGTGACTTGCACGCCTCAGTCACGTTCTTTCTTTTCTCCTGCGAACGGAAACAGTCCTAGCAACTAATACAAGCTCAGAAAGGACAGCTTTAAAAAAATATGACACTTGCTGTAGCAGGGAAGCCTTCCCTTGCCTCTAATCACTGTCAGAGCCTATCTTCCAAAACCTTCTGTTTGTGTTGGATTGTCCTTCCTGCCCACTGGAGGGCTCCAGGCAACGCGCCAGCTCCCACAGATACTTCCACGAATGGCTTCAAGACCTCTCTTCACCCTGTAGCAAGAAAAGGATGAGCTGAGCCAGATTCAGCCCAGCTGGAAGTTTTCCTCCTCCGGGAGAGACGTGCACCGGGCACGCATACAGCCCTGTGACTCAGATGAACAAAAGACATGGCTAATTGGATGTTGCAGCGCTCCCATGGCAAGGAGGGGACGGGTTGGGCTGGCTTGCAGAGTTCAGCTTTCTTCCTTGACAGGGAAATTTGCAGCGTAATTAAAATGAAATGTTGGTGTCTGTGTTGCACATTGAAATATTGATGGAGGGAGGCATAAAGCATTTTATGAATGCATGCTTCCATTTTGTGATTTACCGCCCCCAAACACTGTTTTCACAGAACCTACTCAGAAAAAAGGGGGAGAGATGAAAGAGCAATAGTGGTTTTATCGCTGCAGAAAAAGGGAACGGAATTGGACAGAGTTAAATACAATGCATTGAAAGATAGTCTTTGGCTCTGAACTTTAAATACAGCAGGAGCTCCCTCACACCTGGAAAGGGTCCATTGAAGTCCATGGAGTTTTTTTCCCTTTCCTTGTACCGTACTGTGTAATGCTGGGAAGGGGCTACACTGCTTTTAACTATGGTTAAAAAGAGGTCAAGCCCCTATTTATAAGGAGGCTTGGAGTAAAGTACTCACAGCTGTGTGAGAAGACACACAGGTAGGACTCTCCATCACCTGCATTTACCTGCCACTGTCTTTATTACTCAGCCCCACCAGGTACAGTTTGGCCAAATGGAAGTTTGACTCCATCCTTATTTCAAAAAAGGGGGAGAGGAAATATTCAGAGAGTTCTTTAATTAATGACCTAATTATGGCACAGACTAAGATGAGGCCTTTGCTGTAGCTGTAGCAAGGGCAGCAGCTAACTCTGCCTGTAGTTTGCCACAGGAACGAGTGGCAAATTTGCCTCCAGGATGAGTGAAATCCCAATTCTTAGCCAAAGATGAGACCTCAGCATCCATCAAACCTTGGGCGAGGGGAATGCAGAACAGCAGGGTACCAACACAGCAACCAGCTCCAAAGAGGGCAAAGGAAATCTTGCCGAGATCCAGGAGGACAGTTTAAAATACATAGTTTCACTTCACTCAGAAAACTACTGTTTTCCTTTTTGCTCTGCCAAATCAATTAATGAACTGCAGTGAGCAGTCAGAAGTTGGAGAAAACCTTACTAGACCCGGTGTGGATCAGGTGGGCAGCCGACCCGTGACCCAGCCATCCACGCTGCCCACCGAGAACCCTCTCCTGCCATTCCCCAACCTCAGCTTCTCCTTTTATTCCCTCCTGTTCTTCTCCTCTGTTCCTTATAACCAGGTTAAAGCAGGAGAAAGGAGTTGCTGGGCCCATATTTGGGCTAGGAAAGGGCCATACCGAGGTGAGGCTGTGTCTGGATCCCAGAGTGAGCCCCCATTAGCACTGCACATCCCTTGTTTTGGCACTAGACTCACAAGCAACTTTCTCTTTCCTTTCCATCGAACGCCACAAGCAGATGGGGCTCCAAATTTGCCAGCTGTTTTCCCAGAGGGTGGTAGAAACACCAGCCAGGGGATGCACGTGGACATCCCATTTACAAGGTAGCTGTGGGGCTATCGAGGCAGCTCTGCAATAGCAGGGAAGGCTGGCAGGTCTCTGCTAAAGCACACGGAGCTGGGGAAAGCTCACGCCTTTTCCCCTTCAGTGTCCCTGGCCTCCTCCTTTCTTCACCAACCCTACAAAAACCTACAGAAAGGGAGAGACTTGTTCACTCCAAGCTGGCTAAGATGGTCACAATCACGTTACACAGACATATTGCAACATTTTACTCCAGACCAACCGAACTACAATGTTTTCAAATGCACAGCAAAATACTGCCCCCAAATTCCAAGCTGAGGACACACAAATTGAGCGTGGCTCTCCAAACTGACCCACGCACCTGGAAAGGAGGATTTGCATTGCACATACACAGAAGCACTTGAATCTTTAGGCTGGCACTCAACCTACCCAATTCCAGGCTCCTTGCTCCTGGTCCTAGCCACTGTCAGGTCCAACCAGGGCCATGGACAGACCCTCATGAAGCAGGTTCAACCCACCATCTGAATCATCCCTTGAGATTCATTCAAGCCGCCTCTCTTGACCACGGGGTGAGATTAGGTACCCAGATGCTTCACTTCAGGGTCTATGTTGGCTTGGGCTCAGCCCAGCTCTCGGTGCTACTCCACTTGCAGATGCAGGCATAATCTTGTTTCATTTCTTTTAATTACTACTTCTTTCAAAAATGAAGTTTGTTTCATTAGACTTCAAATTTACATTTTCTACCTCCATTTCTTCCAAGTTTCATTTCCTTTGGTAAGCCCAAGAACTCGGCTTTCTGAGCCAACTTAAAAATATTAAATTTTGACTGTATCTTTGAATTCAAGCATTTACATGTACAGTTTAAGCCCTAGTACAAAGCAGGTGTTGTCCCATAAGTGTACTATAAGCAGAGACAGAAGAGGCAGAAAACAGAAGCAAACCCAACAAGGCTGATTATTCAAAGCTAGCTGGTTGGAAGAGCACTTACTAGCTACGTATGCTGTGAAAAAAATACATTTCATTTTAAAGTTTGATTCTGTTTTAACATAGATGAGATTTATACAACAGGGCAACTTTTTTGCAAGATGAATTTTTATATTGCATGTTCTCTTTACAAGTAATTCACTCACTACAATGCAACGAAACACTTTTTGAAGTCCCTCGATTTACTATTTACTCAGCAGAAAATATCAGCGAGAGGTCTGTAGAAAATTAAACATATGCACACATTGAGAAAAACAGTAAGTGATAGATACCGCTCAATGAAATTTTATGTGACCAGTAGCTGTTGGTGGATATGTGATTTAAAGATTGCATTAAATATCTGAAGCTTTAACTAATCACTGTATAAATAACTTACAGTGGTGGCTTCGGGCAAATGACTAATAGAAGGGTTCTTAGCAGATACAGACACGTATCAATGGAGGCGGCTCCGAGTAAGTTCTACAGGAAGAGGAAAAAAGATAATCCCAGAAACACTATTGGAAAAACAGAGAGCAAAATACGAAAGCTCAAGCAGTGCCTATGCACAGCGGCCTGGGAGGAGCAAGCTGTAACAATAACGTTGAGTTGTTCATCTCTGGCACCCTAGGTGCAGGAGGGAGCGAGGCCCAAATGGGTCTGCGAGATGCAGCGCAATTATCCACTGCACGATCCCTCCCTGGGCCACCCATGGGACATGGTATCGATGCCGCAAAAGGTCAAAGGAGCACACAGAAATTTCCTTGTGCTCAAAATGCACCTTTTTGGTGCTCTGCCTCATGAGATTTTCAGAAGTCTCTGGGAGCTCTCACTTTTAGCCTGATGAAACACCCTGAGCCCAAGAAACACCCTTGCAACTCACCCCATAAGCACTGCAGCTAAGCACAAGCCATCTCCTCTCGGTTTGATGAGCCTCATGCAAAGCCCGCTCTGCATTTCTGCGGTTCTTACTGGAAACAGAGGAGTAGGCACTCCCTGCCCCACAGACCACCACTGTTCAGGATGGCCAAATGGGTCTTTGGGCAGCACAGAATACACCTCCACATGGTGTATGCCTGATGGGAGTAGCAAAGCTGCTCAGCCAGCTCAATTCTTCAAAGCTTGGCCTTTATTCTCTTTTTTCTCCCCAACCAACAGGAAAGGACGTGATTTAGGAGAAAGAGAAGAAGTCAATAGGGGCCAAACCCACCACTCCCACGACATTCATGGATTGGAGGACCACATCGTATAATCCAAGAACAGGGGACAAACTTCCAGCATCTCAGGAGGCCTCTCTGAGTCCTTTTAGTTCTTTAATCTAAATCACGTTAATCTGACAAAAGGAGGAATTGCTTCAGGGCAGATTCAACTGGCAGGAAGGAAATTACATGACTTCCCAACATGACTGAATATTTGCCATGTTACACCAGCATTCAGGAAACAACTTCGCAGATGAGCGAGGACAGCGACGCCCTCTCATTCTGGAGAGCAAGGTTGAGCACGCAGTGGTGGCTTCTCATCGCTTCCAGGAAAACATCAGATGTTCGGTGAGGTCAGGAAACACTTCCAAGAAGTGTAACTCCTCCTTCCTGGTTTTGAGGTTGTGCATACAATTTTGGCCAATTTAGGGTTGCCTGTGCGCAGATGCAGCTACACCGCTGGCAAAGTTAAGTTTTAGTACGGAGGAAGGTAATTCAGACATCTATAAGTATTGATCTTCACTTTCTTTCCTTTGTGACCTGAGAGACATTCTCAGATTGCTTACAAAATGAGGATAATCATATGTTGTTTATCTACCTTTAGAGGATCCTGTCCACTTTTTTCCTAAGGATAATCACTTGGGATAAGAAGGAGAGGAGCTGAAGTTACTGCCCATCTTCTCCTTTAACCAACATACAACAAGGGGCGGGGAGAGAAAAGAAAGAAAAATATCAGCAAGGTCAGTTTTCACTGAGATGAGGAAGGGACTAGACAGGAAACTGCCCTTTTACTGTCACTTTTGGCTCCTGTTCCTGATGTTGAAATCCAAGAGCTAATGAAGATAGATGGGTTCATCCATGCTGTTGGGGTCTGGATACTAATGAAAATTATTTAACGGTCAAAAGCTGTCACAGAGTGCATTGATTAATTAGCAGAGCTAGGAGGAGAGTGACTCTACTGGCACGTCAGCTACTAATAATAGAGCCCCGATCGGTCAGGGAGCATATCCAAAAGGACGATGAGGCAACTGTAGGCTTGCAGCTCACCTTCACTGCAAGCAACAAAGGCAGAAACTCTTCCAGGGGGCTTGTTTGCATCTCCCACCTCCTGCTAGGAAGGGATGTGTCCAGGATGAGTTGCTACAGGGCCAGGCATCCTCAGGGAGGAACAGTGCCCTGGGGATGGAGGTGGCCCCTTTCCGTCAACCCAAGAGCGTGGCTGCAGATCAGCGATGAGGAAGGTCAGCAGATGGGCACTCTGTTTCTCAAAGGATCTGCTGTTTTAAGCACTGCTTTTCCCTTTTTGCAAGGGGACCTGCAACCCTTTCAGACCTGCCCAGGAGACCTCAGCACAGCCTCCCTATACAACAGTTTTCTGCGTTCTACCTTTTGAGGATACAAACTTTCGCTGAGAATTGGGTCTTTTAACACCTCTGAGGTCTTGATTTCTCCTTGCCTCAGTTTCCTACCTGTACAAATAAAACCTCCCCCATCCATTTCAAGCACAACCTACTCAGAGCACAACTCTGTCCCTGTGTGTCTGCAGGGCCTGGGGAAAAAAAACCAACAAGCAGCTTGTTCTGGGGCTTTTCTACACTACTGGAAAACAAACAAAAAAAAAGAATTAACAAAAGTGACTCCTGGGAGAGGAGCGCTGCACTTCAGATAAGCTTCCCAGGTGTCTGGAGGAGTGCAGGGAATTATGATGAAATAGCTATATCATATATACACACATTTGTTAGAGCACATACTGACACAGCTGGGAGACACTGACAGTTCTGCAGAGTAAGACTAATTTCCAAGCACTGAAAATCATCTTGGTGGAAGGCTTAGGAGTAAAAATTATCCAGCCAATCTGACAGAGTGGTCATAATTTCACTGTCTAACATCTCAGTAATGCCTGAGCCACAAATTATCGTTCTGCATCAGGAGAAAGCAGAGGTCTTAATGCTGTTTGTTGACATGGCAGACTTGATCACTGGCTACAGTGATTTGGAAAATAAGACAGGTGGGTTTTGCACCATGCTTACTGCCAATGAAGATACAGGCACAGGGCAAAGAGGGGGAAGATCCTGGCCTGCTCTCCAGTTCATTAAAAGTTTTCTCCAAACTCTTAAAATACCCTTTCTGGGGTTCTGTAAGGAAAAAAGAGAAAGCAATTCCATGCTCTAAAGCAGAGCTAACCCTTCCAGCAGTGTAAATGAAAGCAAGTTAAATAAAAAACAGTATACTATTTCTTCCTCTTAAACTAAACGTGGAGCAGATCTCAGGTTGCCTCTCAAATTTCATTAAAAGATGGTACCACAAAGACAGTAAAAAGACTTCTACCCAACTCATCCTTGCTGGTTGGTTACTTTTGTCAATGAACCGCATGCAAAATGTGACCCAGAACCATAGCGACTACAGTCTGATTTTTCTGGTTCATAGCCCATAACGCAAGTATTTTACAGCATTACTTAATGAAAGCTATGCGCCACTAAGCAAAATGGGAGCATTAAGCTGAAGTCCACACCCAAGCTCCAGAAGGAACAATTCAGATTCCAAATTTTACTGTGTAGACGGGGTGGGTAAGACGTACCCAATTTCTCCCCAGATGGGCTCTCACTCCTTCCCCCCACAACAGCCACGCCTGTGCACTGGAGAACTGCAGTGGCACCAGGAAGGTACCCAAAAATGCAGGTGCTTTTAAAAATCACAGTCCTCCCTCCCTCCTTATGCTGAATTTGATAGCAAAAGCAAGACTGAATTCCCAAGCGTCTATTGGGGTGAGGTACATTCAAATACTTCATGGAGTATCCCTGCTGATTTAAGACACCTGTCAGTCATATAAGCCACTAGTTACCTGCTTAAGAAGGCAGATCAGCTGCAGTCACCAGGCTTGAGTGAATCAGCTTCACCTGCTCAATTGTGCATCAGAAGAGACAGCTGAGTTGTCACAGAGCACGTGGCCATGCGGGCCTCAACAGCGGGCTCAAGTCTGCAGCACCACCACAGGATCTGTATTTATTTACATGCTGGGCATTCATTGTAAACTGCTGATCGATAGCTGGTTCCTGGAGAGAAACCCTGTCTTTGCTGAGCAACGTTGCTGCTAGTGCACAGAGGTTGCTTTTTGATCCTGCTGACTTAAGTCCTTGCTGCCACAGTAGACTATCACATCTCCCAGTTGCACTGGAACTGTGGGTCCTTTTTATTAACACAACTTGCTTGATCTAGGAATAGGAGTTTGGGTAGAAAAATTCCTGTTTTGTTCTCTCTCTTCTGCCCTTGGCCACTGGGTCTGTTCCTGTCCCAGCTCCACTTCAACCAGCTGTTCCTTATTTAATCTGCAGGCAGTTTGTCCAAAGCCATAGCCACCACACTGGCTGAAAAGGGAAAGCACCAGTAGGATGAGCTCTCCTGGGCCTGATGATACGTCAGAGGCAGATTCCCCAATATACTCTCGCATTGGAAACCCTCCCCATCCCATGAACAAACATTCTCCCCATTGTGGGGCACACTCCTGCTCCTCACCTTCCCTTTGTGTGACCAGCATGAGAACCAAGCTCTCACAAGGACCCTCTGGAGGGTTCATGGTTCAGAGCAGTCCTACAAGACATCCTCCTTCCAGAAAAACAGTCAGGTCTCTTTCCCAGCGCTACAATACTGTCACCAACATCTTGACTCTTTATGGTGCCTCAAAGCAGACAGCAGCAGCACCCAGTGAAAGCTATCTTGCCACAGGACATTAGCTCTGAGATAACAACACAGAGCAGCTGGTGCCACCAAGCAATGTCCCCCAGGAGCTCATGGCACCAGTGATTTTCCACTTCAGGTCAGAAACTACCACATCCCTTTCTCCTTCCTTCCCACCAGCTTCCACACTTCACTTTTGCAAGGTCATAAACCCAGCCTACACCAAGTAGCAACTTCCAAGACCAGTTCAGGGTACTGCTCAGACAGCCTTCAACAGCACCTCAGAAGGATGTAAGCAGAGGTCAAAAAGCTGAGGCAAACCATTACACATAACAGGTTCCTCGTTTTGAGCTCAAAACCCCTCCAAGATAGAGCTGTCACAGGAGGGAGCGGAGGCAGCTGAAATTAAACAGAGCTCCATTTTGCTGTAGCACATCAGCAAACTTCCAGCTCAGGCTGTGAATCGATGACAGTTTGTAGTATTTCATCTCTCCCCTCCTTGCCATGCCTGCCACAAGAACTCTTTATCCTCAGACTTTGAAGCGAGCTGCTACATTATTTAATTTGCTACCCCCAACAGGTGAGGCACAGTTGCATTTTGGTTTCTTAAGATTGCTGCGTACACAATTTTCCCATTAATTTTTATGCTGGTTCGAACAAACAGTGAAGACAGCATGGTCCAGTGGTCATTCCCACTAATAGCAAGAACAAGCAAAGCAGATGAATTCAGTTTGTAAGAAGCAGTACAAACTCATTAGGCTGGGGAGAAACAGAGGTGGTAATATAAATAAGAGAGTAACCTCATCAAAAGAGTATGTTTAATCCTAACAAGGAAAAAAAAAACAAACAAAACAGCACTGCACCTGACATGAATTTCACACATGAGTTTCTGCTATCAGATTCTGCACAAAAAAAATGCAAAACTTGCCAATGTATCTCCAGCAGCTCCCCCTACAACACGCTCCATGCCTGGATATTACCCCTGTGCTTCCAGCAATGTGATGCACTTCACCCAGCTCACCTACCGCCCCTTCTGGGAAGGCTGGAGATGAAGCTGAGCACCCACTGAGTGCCCGAACAGACTCCCACAGACAATCTGCGAGGGACAAGCACACCAAGCAGCCAGCAGGGGACCATTTATCACACACACACAATAAAAAAAAAAGTCGCTCCCTCTGCTCTCTCAGCCCTGATCTGAGAAAAAAAAAAATACTATGAAACATCTCCCAAGGGCAGATCCGGGAAATAAAATTCACAACTCTACTGTAGAGCAAAGCTCCTGGAGTTGGCCACTGTACCCTCTACCAGCCTCACCATGTGCCACGGCCCATAAGCTACCTGTCTCTGTCTCCAAGGAAATCACTGCCTTAGCACATTTTTTTCTCCACTCACCTATCATCATCTCCTGTACATTACAGACGCTCTTTCCTTCTAAAGCAACCACACATCTTAAATAACTCACTAATCTCTGAGCTACTGTTTTCAACTCATTTGGCTTTGAAGCCTGCCATTTCTACTTCCAATCAAAGACAAGCTTTTGGGCATACAAGCTCTTCTACCTTCTCTAATCCTACCTTCTAATCCTGCCCAATAAAAGGTCTGTACAGACAGACCTTGCCTTTACATCCACACCCAGGGCCCCACTCCCGTCCCTACCTCAGGGCAGCTTACTGCAAGACCTGCAATTGGGAAGCTGGAAATAAAACCCAAGGACTTCCAGGACTTGAAAACAGCAATGGTAACCAAAGACCTCTAGCAATCTGGCTGGAGAGACATCCTCAATGCTTACGTATCTACAGGCGAGCATGCCCCAGGAGTGGCACCGATGCTTTGGTGCACACCAAAGGATGTGGAGGTGCTTCTCATGAGAAACGATTTGGTCATGAAGGTCCAGCTGAAAAGCCGCTTTGCTGAGCACAGCCGCTCTTTAGCAGAGCTGATAGCGTCAGCAATCATTCCTGGGTTTCGGGATCAGATGGGTTTCTGAGCGCCCCAACCTTATGCCCTTCTGCCATGGGCTGCAGTTTCAGGGAGCTCTCCCATTTCTCAGCATTTTCCTGACCCCTAGTGACAAGACGTGGCTGTACAGCAGCCACTAAACATGCAGCGCCCAACTCTCTCCGCATAAACAAGGAGCAAAACTCACTCTTTCAGATGGGAGAAAGGTTTCCAGAACCGTCAACCCCATTCACCCTCCACAACCCCTGCAAATTTGCCGGAAAATCCAACCTGTTTAGCAAAGAAACTTAAATTTGGACTGCAAGTCAGGAAACAAGCTGAATACAAGAAGTTTCCCTTGCACTGGGCTCCAGCTGTGCCCAGGGAAGCCAAGTTACACGATTAATCCATCAGCAGACTGGACAAAGCAAGGGGTGGGGAGAAGGCAGTTTTGATGTATTACCTTCCCCCAGGGCAAATGCATCCTGTTGCAGGGAATGGATTGGCCTTGGCAGGGCAGCAAACTGCATGATCTCACCACCGTCCACCACGGACCATAGAGCAAACTCCTGGGGAGCTCGAGGACAAGACTCGTGACACAGGAGTACATTAGCTGCCAGGGCCCATGGCCCTTGTTGTTGTCATGCCACTTGGTTTCAAGGACAAACACAGAGTCAAAGCAGGATTATTCTCACTCAACTCTTGAGTTTTCAAATCTATATTCATGCCAGGCTTCTCCGTGCATCGGCTAGCAATGGGTTGTCTCTTCCAGCACCAGTTTGGCACAGGAGAAGGCATCCGTGGCAACGTGTGCTCAGGTACTTTGGACACAGGTTTGCATCATCCGCCTCCTCTGGGAAACATCCCTTCAATGCAATATGTCTTCACTCTCAGACGCTATGATATTCCACCGTCTTGCACACAGTTGTCTCCCACTTTGGTATTTGTGTTTTCTACACATTAGAAATGGTTATGCCACTTTTATTGCCATTTTTTTCAATCTAGCCTTCTCCAGGGGTACCTGCACACTGCCTGACATCAAGGCCCTTTACCTAAAGCATCGTGTGAGCAGACCAGAGAAGCACCCATTTGTACCAGCCTCCGATTTATTTTGTTCATTGTGCTGAGGCCAATTCCCAGCCCTCACTGACTTTGATAAAGCGACGCTACAAGAGGAAGTCTCACACAGGAATAATTAACGATTCATCTCTATTTATTGGGCGCTTTTGTCAACTTAAACTTGTCACAACTGCCATAAATCCCCTCCAGTGCTAAACAAACTCTTTAATTAAATCTATTGTGCCACAAAAGCAATGCTTCAGATACCAGCAGAGTAGTCAATGATAAAAGAGGTTGGCTCACCCTGGCTTTAAAACACCCTTTGGGGGCTGAGGTTCACCGGGGGATTGTGACCCTGTCCCAGGCTACTCACTCAAAAGCCATTAACATGGATGCAAACTCTGAAAATGTATTCCCAGTGAATTCCTGAGGCACTGCAGCTGGTTAATTGTTTCCCTGCTGACTAAGTAGTTGTTCCCCCCTGCCCACAACATATGAGTTTCAGTCTCATCACAGGAGCAACCTCAAAGCCATAAATACATGGACAATTCAGTACCCACCAGGCAAAAATCTGTTCCCCCATCTCGTGGGTTGCTAACAGTCGTACTGCCCTGGGCCTCCCCATTCAGGGAAAAGAGGTGAAGCATAGCAAGCCCTTCTCCCTCCCGAAGGGTGGGAAGAAGGAACAGCAGGTGGTGCCAGACCTGAAGAAGAGCCAAGCGCATCAGTTAAAGGTGAAGCAAACTAACAGCACACCCAGGATTTTCTAAAGGCCTTCTCTAAGGAGCAGGAACATCCTGACACAGGGTCTAGTTCACACTCTGTCTCTAGCTGCAGCTAGAAGCAGACCTGGGAAATGCAAGAACAGAGCAAGCACAAAGGAAGATTCTCCCTTTTTCTGCCTTTACGTACTTTCAGCCCAGGAGATCTTCACATGCTGTGTGTTTTCTATTTAGTAACCTCCACTGGGTCCATCCCAGATGTGACAGACAAACCTCTCCCATGCAGTGCTGGAGGACACGTACCCTTCTTCCAAAGTACAATATAAAACAAACACCCAGTCCTGTAACTGCACCTTGCTTGAGATAAAGATTCCTTCTGCTAGTGTCATCAGCAAAATTCCCACTGCTGAGTCAGCAGGTCTGCTAACAGCCCATCCAATACAAACTTGCATTGCAGCAAACAAGATGGCAGAAGCCACCGCTTTCTTTGCTGGTTAATCCCATTTGTCTCATGAGAGGGCCTAAGATGCAAAGTCAGAGTGAATTTACCGTGACTTGAACCATGCTAATACTAACCCCATGGGTCAGCGATTCCCAAGGGACACCGGGAAAAAACACACCTGCAGGAAGATGAGCACATTTTTAATACTGTGAAGTGAGGAGCCAGCACAGACTGTAGGGAAATAAAAAAATAGAAAAGGGAAAAAAAAAATATCAAACCATGTGGGGAAAAAAAACCCCACCAAAAAAAGCCACTTGTTGCTGTGTTGGAGAGTCCTAAGCTCCTGCAGGGATCTTCCTTCTCCTGGGGAGGGAAGGGGAGCTCTCCACATCTCTTACATGATTGCAAGCAGTCACACATTGCAGCCAACACTCTCAGAGGAGGAAACTAGTATCCCTCTTCCCTCAAAGGGACCATGAAAATGTTTCAGGGAATGCGAAATGAGAAAGGGGGGGGGGGGGGGGATTCAAAAAGCAAATCTTGAGGTGGGAGATAGTACATGGATCTCAACCAAAGCAGCTTTCAGGGTCAGGCACATTTTGTTAAAAAAGTCTTGACAAAATAAAAATAATAATAGTAGGTGAGTGATATGAGAGCTCCCTCCAAATACACAGAAGCAATGCACGCATGTGGGTTTAGCTGCCACTGACCTAGCCCAAAAAAGCACAGCTCTGAACTAAACAACAAGGAAGGGGGAAAAAAAAAAAAATCTGTTGCCAGTAAACAAGCACGCCCCTTGCACGGGGCTGCAAACTGCTCTGAGCAAACACCTTGCCCAACATCACTCAATTAATCATTAAAAGCAAATCTAGAGTCCCATCTCAAAAAGAAATTAAAGCTGTGCAGAGGGGGACTTTCATGCACTTAGGGGTTCAGGAGTTGGAGTCAGCCAAAGGATCCCCCCGGCCACAATTTCACACCGTAGATGGAGGAAAATCACAACTGCCCTGTTGACACTCTTCAGCAAAAGCACATCCCTCTGCAAGAGATCTCTCACATGTAAGGTTGGCAGTTAAGGCTTGATTTATAACCTAGGAGAGAAAATGCCATTACAAAGGAGCTGGGTAATCAGTAGACACAGTATAATTAATCATTTTTCTCCTAATGTTCTCCAACCACAGAAATTCTCACCTCTAATGAGCTGAGGTGTCTGTCAGTTGCTCTGTACTGGCAGCACATGTATTGGCAAGATAAACAGGATCGGCTCCCCGCTGTGCTGGAACAAAATCCAACAGAGGAAAAGCGGGGTACCATGAGAAATGGGGTATCTGCTTCCTCCCCCATCTCCAAATCAATAGAGAGGCCAACAGAGGCAGTGTCACCTAGCCAAGGCGCATTTGAGGCCCTGACAAGTCACCATCAAAACTGCCACTGCATTTTCTCAAGAAAACTGCAGCTGAGATCCCCTGAACATAGCTGTTAT
This sequence comes from Aptenodytes patagonicus, assembly GCF_965638725.1. Classification (NCBI taxonomy): domain Eukaryota; kingdom Metazoa; phylum Chordata; class Aves; order Sphenisciformes; family Spheniscidae; genus Aptenodytes; species Aptenodytes patagonicus. The sequence continues at coordinate 38,854,229 of NC_134953.1, forward strand.
CTGCAGCACCCCTATCTCCACTTGCAACTTCATGAAAATACTGCTTCCTTTACCTCCTGCTTATGCCACTATTTACAGGGGCGCTTCTGCTGGGCTGTGCTGATGAAACTGCCAGTCCCGCAATTCAAACTTATGCCAAGAAAATATTCTGCTGGCCTTTCCCACCCTTACAAACAATCCCACTCTCCTGATTTCATCGCTGGAAACCATACAGCGCCCCTCCTCTTCTCATCCATATCAAAGCTTCCAGCTTCATATCTGCACACAATTATTTTCTTCTCAGGTGCTGCGTTGCTCTCCAAGTCTTTTCTCCCCGGACAGACACTCAGGGTCTCCCAGGACACAAAAGATGTTCATTTTTCCTTTTCATTACCCTGGCAAGCAAATCTATAGAGTGCAAAAAAGGAAAGGAAGAATTTGCTTCCCTCTAACTTGCCTGCTAGAGAAACAAATCATCTCTGTGGCACCCACGAACCCTAACAGCAGAAAACAAAATGTGCACAAGAATACGTACAAAGGAGGTATGTCACACTATATTAAAAAATTTTCAGAATCAGTTGCTTCAAGGGTAAAGAAAGCCATGAGGGTATAGCAGGGTGCTGAATTTCTGTCTACCACGTACATCAGCATGGTACAAAATTGTTGTCAGCACTGGAAAATTGCCCATCATGTGAGTGGGTTTAGCAGACTATGAGCTGCAGGACATGGGCACAAATCCGGCAGGCCTGGCGAGCAAAAACACGCCGGGGGGCAGCATGCGGCATCCGTGCAGACACGGTTCCCTCAGCAACGGGAGAAAACACCTTAAAAATGCTCAGAAGCGTTGTGCCGCACACACTCCCCCCATTACCCTGTCTCTTGGTCCACGTGCTGCAACATAATCCAGGCTGTCCCCAGATAATGCAGCCCTCAGCTCGCAATTATCACTGCACAGAGCTCAAAGGGCTGGGAGGCACACGTGTGCTCAGCCAGGATGACTGTCACATTCATCACGTGTTGCCAGCAGCATCCAGCGGTACCGGCTTTAACTGCCCCTTCTCCATCCCATTCTGCCTTTTGCTTGTGCAACAGGTTAAAAAAGTGACCCTACAGGAGAGGGGCGGGTGGTTCAGGGGTGGACGCATCACCGCTTCAGCATGCAGGGGTTCATAGAGAGAGACCCTGTTTTAGCATCCCCCAAGCCCCACGGCCTGGTAGGGCCCCGCAGGCGGGTGACCACTGCCGGGCAGCATCGGGAAAGGCGCTGGCAGCATGGGTGGACCCGGCCCCCTCGCCACGCCTCCTGCCGCCCCGGACAAGCCACGGCTCCACTGGGCTACAGTACGACGTGCACCACCCAGCCTGGACCGGGGACGGAGGCCACGGAGACCCGCGGGCAATGGTAAGTCGCTGCTGGGAAATCCGGCTGTTGCTTTGCAGGCGGTAGCAAAGGACAGGGCAGGAAGGTTTCAGCGGCAGCTCCAGCCTCTGAGAAAAGGCAGGAGGAAAGGAGCAGAGCTCTGCACTGTGGTTAATAAGTAACACAGGGAGCTCCGCCGGCTGCTGCTAAATTACCAAAGCCAGTGCTCTGCAGGCTTGGTTCCTCTGCGAGGGGGAGGGAAAGGGTCCATAAGCAAGGCTGCACTGCCAGTGTGACCCCCGCTCAAATTCTGCCCTGGCAAGTATGACCCCCACGCATGCTCCGTCTGCATGGCCCATGCAACCCACCCTGGCCGGCTGGAAATCAGTTTTTTCATGGCAGCGGAGGGGACAGGAGCAAAAGACCGTGGGTCTTGTGGCATACCTCATTCCAGCCCCACCAGCAGGTCCTGCTCACGCCAGGACTGTCCCCTTTACCTTCTCCTAGGTGACAAGTCACCCTTAAAAGGCAAGATGTTAGTTTAAGCAGAGAGGGTTGTTTCATCTCCAGAAAGCCCAAAGCTGTCCCAATTTCCCATGCTGGTTCCTTTTTCTTGGTTGCACAATGCATCTACTTGGTTTCCTGCTGGCAAAAAAAAAAAATCCCAATGCCTTGGCACTTGAGAGCCAGCGAAAGAAAACAAAATAATTAAATTTCCCTAATGAGTAGAGTGTGTTTTAAAGGAGTAAGTGCACACGAAAGCATTAATATGCCATACTGACAAAAACAGCAGGCTGGCCAATGTGCTGGGGTGGAGAAGGAAGGAAGGGAGCGGGGTGGAGAGCATGAAGGGTGCTCCAGGAAGAGGGTCTGCCATCACAAAACACAGCCGGAGGAGCTGGCTTTCATGCGGTCTGTTGGCCAAACCTCAGCCTGGCCATGCTTCCCGTTGGCACTGGGCTCTCAGAGAGGAGCTGGGCCTGGAAAAAGCCCCGGGGCCCATCCTCCCATGTAGTCGCGACGCAGAAAAGGGTTCAGAGAACAAATAAGCCACATCCCTTCCAAGCAGCCTGGTTTCTTGCTCTGCCTGGAGGAGCCTGGCTCAGCACCCAGCCCCCTGTGTCCATACCTCTCTGCTCCAGGCAAGCAACAGCTCCGGCTTTACGCAGCCTTTCCTCTCTTTAGCACTGATACCCAAGCAGGAGCTTTCAGCCCCTGGTCCCGAAACCTGGCGCAGCCCCTACCCCACTCCCATCAGAGTCCCCCAGGGCAGCCCCCACAGGTGCCCCCCTGCCAGCGGCCCCATGCAGAGCCAGCCTCCGTCCCCACGTTATCCAGTTGCTAAGCTACCCGCAACGGCTTATCACGCCATCAGCACGGAAGGGCAACGGCTGAGGGTTTATTGCGCTGAGCTGTGTTTACTCACTACCTTCCCTCCAAACCCAGAGCTCGGGAAGGGATGGGGTTGACATTAGCGTGGCGGGTGGTGGAGCCGGGGCTGGCAGGGGGCCATCCACCGCACAAACTGAAGGGTGGCACAGGTGGTTTGCACGCTAGCAGCGAGGCCAGAGCATGCATGGGCGAGGAAGGCTTTCCCCAAACATCATGCAAAAGGGAGAGCGTGCAGCTGTGATGCCAAGGGGACAGGAACCATCCCACGCTAGTTCAGCGTGCACCTTGGCACTCTCCATTTCGTGAAGTGCTCTGCAGCTGACAGCTTTCTCTAAGCATAAGGGTCACTACTACGCAGACAGGTAGGCATCCACACGGCCCAATGGCTTAGCAGACCCAGCAACATGGGAATAGGGCATAATCTTTCCAATCCTTCCTCAAAACACACAAAACAAAAGAAGAACCCGCAAAAACATCAGCTCCATGGCTGCCTCTCTGGTTTTGTACAGCCTGTGAGGAGGTGAACTACAGGAAAGGATGATTTGCCTTCTTTGGTCAGCAGCCCCTTGAGACGCTTCACTTGGGCACTGATGCTCAGAAGTAGCATCTTAAACAGCTGAGCAAACACCCACAAGAAACAGTGAGCTGTATTTGCTGGGACTCATATCTAACTTGCCACACTTTGCTCTACAGCATATAAAGGAAAACAAATTGCAAAGAGATGTTCGTCTTTGTCATTGAGAAACAACAATCCTCACCAACGTGAAAGATCAGAACACCCACTAGGAAAGAATTTTAATCACCAGAACATCATCTTTCAGACAGAGCAACTACTCCTCCGCACTCACTCCTGCCTTCCCCACTGAGCCAGAAGATACGCTGGCTCAGCTAGCCCCTATCCCCAAGAACTCCATTTTAGTTTCATCTTTGCCCATATTCACTCCCCAAAGCGAAGAACTGCTGCTTCCCCCCTCCTTAAAAAACAAATAGCAGCTCTGCCCAAGAGGGGAAGACAACGCTAAATCACAATCCCCCCCTCTACCCTTTGTTACTCAAGACAGAAACAGCCTCTTAAACTCCATCTTAACATAAGGGAGATTGAAAAGGAAAAGGAGCCGATCTCCAATTTAGTGTGACTCATCTCTCTGATTCACACCACTTCTTTCTCCTCTAAAGCAGGCTTCCAGTGCAAATGACCTGCAAATAAAGCCCTCCCGCTTCGGGAAGGTACTTCACGAACCTCAGAAGCAAGCAATTCCCAGTTCTAGAAGCCATCACAGAGTTTCAGGGTTTTTTTCCAGAAAATTGTATGTAATGTATTTGGGAGCTTAACCTCACACAGCCATCATTTCTTAGTACCTCAGGTTATAATGAATACATATATACACCGGTAAAGTGGTAGGTGTTGCAGGTCAGAGGACAAAAGTGACAAGCTGGACTTCACTGGACCTCAGTACATGTAGGATGTACCCAGAGCAGGGAGCAGAGGACAGCACTGATATCGCCTATCATCAGCGCACCCCAATTCAGGTCCGCACACACACTCTAACCCTCCCACCCAGTCTGCAGCTGCCTCCACGGACCCATAATTCCGCGACCCATGGGATGCCTCACTGCTTTGAACATCTGCTTCATCCTACCTCTGCCATGCTGATCTGCTCCTCTTCCCTTTCCTTTCCTTTCTGCGGTGTCAGGCAGGAAAAGCCCACAGACTGAGCGCGGAGGAGAGGGAGCAGCTGCTGCCAAACCTGAGAGCCGTGGGGTGGAACGAGGTGGAAGGCAGAGACGCCATCTTCAAAGAGTTCCACTTCAAGGACTTCAACCGGGTATAAGCATCGGTGGTACAGAGTTTTACAATGTGGGAGACCTGGTTTGCAGAGTAGGGAGTCCCATCTGCAAGGCTCAGCCAAAGAAACCCCTCCGTGTTTCTCCTGAAATGTAATGGCTGAGCAAGATAACCTGCCCAAGACACCAAAGTGCTCAACCCAGCAGATGGTTTGTCTGGGAAAAGCTCCCCAAAAACAGCAAAACCCATAGAAAACCCCAACAAAGATACAGAACATCCCAGGCCTTGCATTTGGTTGGGTTACCTAGAAACATGTGGTGTAAAATTAATAGCAATGAGGTGAAAAAGAATATATCGCAGGGTAAGTGGTTCAGAGCTAACTTTTCTTCTTACTCCACCGGGCAGGCCTTTGGCTTCATGACCAGAGTGGCTCTACAGGCAGAAAAGCTGGATCACCACCCTGAATGGTTCAATGTGTACAATAAGGTAAGAAGGAGGGATGGTGGGAGCAACCGGAGCTCTTCAGGGAACAGATCCCCTTTTGTGAGGCATAAAACAGCAGCAGCAAATCCTGTTCAGATCAGTGGGACCTCTTTCCTCGGATGCTATTCCCTTGGCATATCACAGACAGCCTACAGCTATCACCTACAGATCCTTTCCTCCCCTCTCTTTTTTTTGGTTTTTGGTTGGGGGGGGGGGGGGGTGTGTGTGTGTCCCTCCTGCCCAGCTGAGCAGTAGCTGCCTGAAGGCGGGCAGAGCCTACAGAGCTCTTTTTTAAAATCGGAGTTGTTTTTTTAAAGCAGTACCAGAAGTAGCAGCAAGGGAAAAAGCTTCTGGAGAAAGAATGAGTTGAGAGGTGGGCATAGCCAACTGCTGTAACCAAGGCAGGGGTGGCAGTGACTTCTTGTGGCCAGGACAAGCTGTAGGAAGGAGAAAATCAGGCAAAATGCCAGACCACCTCTCCCACCCCAGGAAATTTTGCTAACAAGTCTGGAGAAAGTAATAGCACTACCTGCCTCATCAGATGCGAACTGTCTGCAGCACTGGAGGAAACCGTTCCTGCTCTGTCTGCCAGCAACACTTGATCGGTCTGTCTGTCTGTCTGGTTTAGGTTCACATCACCTTGAGCACCCATGAGTGTGGAGGCTTATCAGAGCGAGACATCAACTTGGCCAGCTTCATCGAGCAGGTTGCAGCTTCTCTCTCCTGACTAGAGAGAGACACATGAAGCCAAAAATCAACTCTGCCGCTGCCACAACCCGCGTCTCACCTGGACGGCTGCACCTAGAGCCTTCTCCCACATCCAAGCTAGTTCCTGGATCCAGACTGCCTAACGCCATGCCAAACTTCCCACCACAGCTCAGATGGATGGAGGCACTTCTTGGGCACCGTGCATATGTCCATCTCTGATCTTGCCACTTCCATTCTTAAACCTTTTGTTAGCTGTGTGCTACCAGCCTGCAAACTGCTGAGCCTCTGGGGCTTTCAGCAGACGCGCCCTTTTACCAGGAGTCATGTTACACAATTGCACCAGTAAATCTTGCCAGAGCCTGACCCCATCCAGCCACTCTGCTATTGCTTCTTTACCTACCAGAATATGCTTTCTACCTAAAACGTGGTACGTGAACCGCTTGGTTTCTCTAGAACATACCAGCAACTGTGACGTGCAACTTGGTTATTATTGTAACCTCTCTCTAGCAGTATTATAAGCAGGTATGTGATCTCACCCCAACTGTAACCGGCCTTTAGTAGGATACCAACTGAAAATGTTTACAATAAAGGTCTTGGTTAACTTGGTATCAGTTTGGAAGGAGGCCTCGCTGTCAAAATTACATCAACAGGTTTTCCCAAGGCAGATACTGGCCTGACTGCTCTCAAGAAGGTGCTTCTGCCATGGAAAAGCTTCTTGATGAAGCAATGTGGAGAAATGGCACGTGCCTTTGCAGGCCTGCACCTCAAAGTGAACGGGGTCTAAAAGAGAATGAGATTATCAAAGCCAAAACAGATCAGATAAAAACTGCTTGTGCTAAAATCAGAAGTGTACCATAGCCAAGGCACAAACACAGGGAAGGCACAACCAAAAGGCACGAAAGCAGGGCAGCAATGGGCCAGGGGCTGCTTACAGGGGAATACCTCCCGAAAGAGGTTGTAGGTGAATTTGGTGGTGTAAGATCTTCAGTCCAGCAACACAATGATCTCTGCATTCAGTGAGTCTGCAGCCAAATTGCTGCATTTTCGGTGTAACAGGAACAATTTGCTGTGAAACCAACAGTAGTTGCTTTCAGCAAAACAGTCTGGGAGAAACACTACAAACACCCAATTCAGGTCTTTTTTTTTTTTAACCCTTTAAAGTTCTATAAAGTATTAAGAGAAAATCCATAGCTCTTAAATGACAATTTTCAGCATCCTTGAACACCACATGCAAGACGTAGCCACAGACACCACCTTTATCTTGACAGAATGAAAGAGCAGCCCTCAGGCAGAGTTAGTAAGATTCATAAACCATTCTCCCTGCCACAGACTAGGCTGTGCATGAGCAAAGACCAGGAGCAATAGGTCCCCATTCATTCAAATGAGCATTGAAACAAAAAAATAAAGAGTTCAATGAGCCTAGATACCTAAATGCACCATTTTAATACAAACTAGGCCCATTTTCACCATCTTTTCAGCTATTTCAGCCTACAGTTTTACAGTGGCAAATTAGAGCAATACAGAATACTGCCATCAGATGAACTCATCCCATTTGTTCATTAAAAAGTCAATGCGTATTTATTGGGCGAGATATTATTGTGTTGTACGCAACCCTTCCACTCCCCCCTCCCCCAAATCATCAGAAAAGTGCAGATGAAATCCATGGCATGAAGACACACACACCTCTTCTTGGTCCATCCCATTGGATAGTCTTCAGTCTAGTACCTAAGAGCACGCAAATCCTTTGGGAGTGCTTTGTATAAGCAACAAATTTAGTGTCTCACTTGGAAAACCTGACAGTCAGAAATCTCGCAGGAATTAATAGTTGCAAAGATCCCTCCAGGTCTAAAGTACCATCCAGTTTCAGATCATAATCCAGTCCACAAAATTCTTCTTTTTTGTCTTGTAAACAATTATACAGCCTGTTAATCGCACCATTTTTCTAAGACCATTTGGCATGATAAAGGAGAGGCAGATTACATGTTATATGACAAGGATGAATAAAGACTACACACCCGTAAATTACAGTGTCCTATTCCTGACCAGAAGATTACATTTACAGTATAGAACAAATACACATAAAATAATTAAAACCCACAAATATTACTAGTAAGTGAAGACCAGAATGGAATACATTGACTTACAAATAACATCTTCAAATACATCCAAAAATGTGAAATGGAACACTGATCCTTTAGATCCATCTACTTCTTCAGAGGAGAATGCAACCAGGGAAGAGGAGGGAGTTTTTCTCTCCTTAACCCCAGCCCAATCCATTCCCTCTTTCTTTTAAAGCAGAAACAAAAAGAGTAGCTCCCTTTTTTGTTTTGTTTTGTTTTTTAAATCTCGGTTCAAAAGAGAACCATCACAGTAGCCAGACACTTAAGACTGTCTCCAAAGTACAGCAAACTCAGAGATGCAGTAATGGTCACATTGGCAAGACATTAACAGAATAAATAGGTCCAACATAAATGCTGACTGCCAGAGCTGGTAACACCATCAAGAGACTGTCAGGCAATTCAAATACGATGTTTTCAAAAGGGCACAGAGACATGCATAAAGTCATCAATTTAAGGGCAGACGGCCAAAATACTTTTGTCTCCTAGCACTGAGAATAAACCTGTTAAAAAGCAAGTATTCTTTCCACAATCACTGGGCCCAAGGCTGCTGCACTGGTTTGGGCAGTGGCTGGTAAGAAACCTTCTCATTCGGTATAATTGTTGTGCAAGTGTGTGCTTCAGCGGTGTTAAGCCAGTGAGGGTCAGCTTCGGGCTAACACGCCCACTACAGCAGAGAGACAGATGCCTTCAGAAGCCCTGCACAAGACTCTGCAGATGTGGCACGAAGTCTTCTCCCAAGTGTTGAACTCTGCTTGGGAAACTCTCGGTAGCATGCACAAAGCTGAGAGGAAACAGATGGGAAAGCCCTGCAGGAGTGACTCCACTGCTGTTTAATAACTCAAGAGATTCTAGCTTGTCCTTAGCACCACAACTGCCTCACCAGTTGCACTGGGAAAACTCTCTCACCATAAAAACAGCGGAGAAAAATAGGAAGGGTGGTGAGCCATATGCCCAAGGCTTGAATACCTCCAACTTGCTACATCCTATCATCTACGTCTCGGAGCTATACCAGCATCTTTGTAATACTGTGAAGGGACTTGGCTCAGTACAACTACTATTCTACCTTATAGGCAAGCGTACTTTCTCTGAGGCCAGTCTGCCTTTGAGGTTTTTTTTCAGTATAGTACCATAAGGAAACGACTGCAGCAAATGCTGCAAAAGTCAACAGCTGAACCCTCAAACCCTCCCTGGCATCCCACAAAAAAAAGCCAGAGAAGCATCAAGGCACAATGGTGAATGCCCTTTTGAGAATGTGCCTTAAAAGAATCAGTGCAAAGAGCAGAGATTACTACTATTACAAAAGTCACCTTTTTATACTAAAAGATCATGGTAAAAAAAGGTCAGCTTTGGTGCCATCTATTTGCACATGAAGTCCCTAGCCATGACACACGCCAGGGCCTGACTGACTCTACTACAGCATTGTGAGATAGTGCAAAACCTTCAAGTTATGAACAGTGAAATCACTGTTTTGCACATCCCTCCAGAATTGTGCAAGGTACAACAAGCACTCTAGGTGGTAAATGCATGTCTTCTAGAAGAGGCAGGGAAGCAAAACAGTTACTATGTACCTAGGATTTTCAGTACCATCCAGTTCCTCTCCCTACACCACCTGCTTGGTTTCTATTTCTGCTGTTATTCAAACCAAGAGATTCCAGAAAGGGATTTTGTGTTGTTTTTTTTTCCCCTCAGCAGATATTGATTGCAGTCTCACTGAGATCTCCAGAGGGGATTTCAAAAAGAGTACATGACCATCTTTCCTTTGCCAATTTATCGGCTCTGCATTACATAGATAAAAGGCTCCCAGCACAGTCTGTTAAATGCAGTAGCTTGGAGGAATACTCAAAAGAAAACAAAATATTCAATTTATTTTCTACCTTCAACTTCTGAGAAGATTGAAGCTTTGGAACACAACATAAGAACTCAAATCTAACACTTGGCTGGACACCGGCTGAATACCAGGTCTGAGGAGAAGAAACAGCAAGGAATGAAGTGACACACAGAATACCTGAGGAATTTGGAGTTGTGGAATGGACATTCAATTCACCATCAATAGTCATGATGAAAATAGGCAGAGGGAAGGGAAGGAAAGCCCTAAAACTAAAGTTGGGCATGAAAATAATGCAGATTTCAGAACAGACTAAGATGGGAAGGAAGTTTTCAAGATCAAGCCACCATCAGACCTGCAATTGTAGAAACAAAGGCTTACTGCAATCCCTTCCCCTAGGAAACCTTTAGAACCACCCCAGTGCTAGTTGGCAAGGCACCGATTGTTGCACTCCAGTCAGTGGTGGCCAGGAGAGCCGTTCATGTGCTTTTCACTGCAAGGAACATCCGTGCTGTAGAGGCTGTCCAAGTACGCCTGAGAAATCTCCGCTACCAAGCTCCTGTCTGGGACAGACTGGGCCATTCCATAGATGGCTCCCTAAGCAGAGAAGAGGAGGTCATTACATAGGATTGTTAATGCCATCAGAGAAACAGGCTCACCCCAGACACACCCTCACTATATGCTGGGCTCCTTACCATGCCTGTGGTCTTGGCGTTGAGGTCCTTCATGATCTCCTCAATGCTGTCTTTGACATCTTTCAGGAACTGTTCAGCAACACCAGGCTTCGTGTGCAACTGCGTAATGCAGAGATGAATGCTGGACAGGCAGGGGAGAGGGGAGAGATTAACCATTTCAAGTATGTACAGCTCCACATTTTCTGAGCAACCGAGAGCAATTTAGTCCTTCCCTGGCCAGTGACAACCATGTATCTCCTTAAAATTGCATTTCAGCAGTATAATGGGAGAAGACTCCCTTCCAATTAAAGGTAATCCCTGCAAAATACTTGCTAGAACCAAGCTGCAGAGAGTTCAGCTCTTCTGCAAAATGGCAACTCCTCCTTCCTTCCCGACTTCACCGTACATGGTTAAAGGCCTATAATTTTCTCACCTCGTTCCAGGTACCTCTGGTGAGAAAAATGCAGCTGCCTGCAAGCATGGTGATCCTTGCCATCATTTCCCTCCCCTTCCTCTCCAGCTTAGATAAGCCATCAGCCACCCACAGCATGGAAGTTAGCGTCCACCAGAAGGAACAGGGCTACTCGCAAGTAGCAGTGCAGCTGCTTTTTCAGTGCAGCTACATCTGAGAGCATTTGCCCCTTTTATCCACAGAAAAACAATAACTACCCACTCAAGAAAACTCTCTGGCAAACATTCATTTTACACGAGGCTGGAAAGATCACTGAAAATGATCAGCCCTTCACTGTTCTTTCAATTACCTTCACCGGGCAGCAAAAATAAATAAATAAAGCTACAAACCCTCAGTTAACTAATATGAGATAAAGCCCTGGCTATATTTATTTTTCTGCTTGTACTAGACAGAGGTAAATAGAAAGGGAGCCTCAGATATGTCCACTGCCAGGCTCATTAAAATTACTATTGCCTTATCCTCACTGCAGTGAATTGCAAAAGTAATTCTTTCTCTGCAGAGGAAAAGTCTACACACAATTTATCAGATATGGACAACACCACTCAGCAAATCAAGAGAGCTACATGGCCTGAAGACGACCATCTTGCATACCCTGGCTACGCACATCACTCCACTGGTCTCCACAAACTCACCTTGATGGGAACTGTAGGACATTTAAGTTCCATCCTTTTGCAGCTAAGAAATTAGATAATCGATAAATGTCGAAAGTGTCTGAACCGATGGAGAGGACAGACACCTCAGGTTTCCCAAAAATGAAGATGCTGTCAATTTTTCTCAACCTTAAAAAGAAAAAGGAGAAAAGAAGTGACTGACCAGGGTTACAGGGGCCAGACATTCTGTCCATCTATCTGGAGCCTTAAAGGAAAAGCTACAGAAGGGAACAGATGACAGCACATCCCTACCAAAAAAATCACACAAGCAGCCCAAGTCGTTGGGACTCGCAAGAGGACTCAGGTCATTAGAGGCCCTAAAGTCAAGTACACTTAGGAAGAAATGGAAAAGAGGGAGGACAGAGAGGCAAAGGAAGACAGAGTAGCAGAGAAGATCAGCTTATCGACTCACATAGCAACACAAGCACCCCAACAACAGAGAGTACAACCCTTCTTTTATCATCTTCAGTAAGTCCTTCCAGATTCCCCCTCAACCATGGCTGAGGCAGAAGAAACTCTCGAAGCAAAGCGAGCTAAATAAAGATGCCTGCACCCCTCCTCTCAGTGCCTCTCGGTTATCTGGCACAGAGCAGCAACCTGGGTATAAACAAAGCATCTTCTGCCATAACTGCCTGATGGATCCCCACCCAGCAGGTAACATGCTACAGCTTCTCCAGGGGGAAAAAAAACATCACAAAAGAAACAAAAGCAGTTTGGGAGAAGGTGTCTAGAACGGGGTTAAAGAGCGTGATCAAAACGCTAAGGCACACACGTACTCTGATTCGAGGAAACGAGCCGTTTTAATGATCCTCTTCGTAGCCTCAACATAGCCTGATTCCCCTATGTGCATCAGAGTTGCCCAGCACGCGGCTATGATTCCACCAGGCCTGGAGCCTGCCACGGAGGGGGAGGCGTATATGCCCCCTTGCCAGTCAGCTGCTATAAAGAACTGGTAGCTCCTGTACTTCTTGTCGCTGTACAGCACCACTGAGGAGCCCTTGGGAGCGTAGCCATACTGCAAGGGGCACAGAAAGCATTAAAAAGCAGCAGGAGGGCACAGGAACACATTCAAGCACTCACTGCATGCAGTCACCAAGATCCCAATTGCCCGTACTTCGGTGATTGCACAAAGCATCTGAATAGGGCAGCCCTTACCCCTGCACTTCAGCACTCCTCCACATCACAGAGCAGAAATGCCTGAAGGCAGGGATGGCACCAGGAACTGCTTCACAGAAATGAAAGCATTGGAAGACCTTTCTCCCCTCCTTCTTACCTTGTGGGTATCAGCAGAAATGCTGGTCACACCTTTTACACGGAAGTCAAATGGACGCTTTAGAGGGAACCCTGCCTTGTCCATGAAAGCAATGAGAAAACCACCCAGGCAGGCATCAATGTGGAAGGGGATTTTGTACTTCACCGCAAGCTGTGTGAACAAGAGATTCTGGTGAGTAACATGCAATCAGGCAAGAAAATTATATGGTCAGGGCATCCAAACTCCAGTCACCAAAAGGTACTCTGCACAATTAAATGTTTTCTGGACCCTTTTGGAGCATCATGCCACTCTCAAGCCATTGAGGATAAGAGATCTGGAAGGGCTGGCTACTTGTGGGATGCCTTCTCCTGCCTTCCACATATTTGAAGATTGCCAGCAAGAGGAAAAACATCACCACACTTTGGCAGTTTGCTGTATTTGTCAAAGAGATGTGACAACTTGGTCTGAAAGGAGTATCCACAATAAAGTGTAAGGGCGTGATCCAAATGAAAAGAAGGTCAGAGGCCTTGGCTGGTTACATACAAAATAAATAACTGGAGCACGGAGAGTAAAATCAAGAGGCATGTTTGAAAAGTAAGATCTCAGGCCCTTTGACTCCTACTCCCTCCAAGCATTCCTCCAACTTCTGCACCAAGCTTGCTACAACCAGTAGGCCCTAAATCAAAGCCTTTTTACCAGGTAGACTATTTTGCTGTTATTTCCTCTCAGATATCAAAGAATGCCCTTCTGGTTGGTCTCGCAGTGGGTGCAGCAGAGCTCAAAGTCACGTACACAATACACACCTTCAGTTACAGCAGAACTTTATGGCACGAACTTGACAGTTCAGAGACAAAGTACATGCAAAAAAGACTTGCCACTTTGCCTTGCTGTGACACACTGCATGCACCAGCTCAAGTCTGAAATCCAGTCCCACACAAACAGCTTTATGACAATGCCCAGAGGTACTTCTGGTATTTAAAGCCCACCCTCCCACAGCAGTTACAGAGTGCAAGAAAATAGTTCCATATTCCTCCTCACTTCCAAATTGCGTCGTACATACCCTGCTGTTGGTTAATACCCTCCCAACCAGTCTGCTCCTCCCACCAGATTCACTGGTTGGCATCCTGGCACCCTCTGCTCTTCTTGTACAGAAGGACATGCTGGTTTTATTGCTACACCACCAGGGGCACCCTACCTCTGCCACCTCTTCAATGGGGTCCATAATTCCATGCGGGAACTGGGGAGCGGAACAGACCAGCATGGCTGTGTTCTTCGAGATAGCTCTCCTCATTGCCTGAAGATTTAAAGAGAGAAGATACTCACATTCCATTTACCAAGTGCCACCCTGCCAAAAAAGATAAAAAGTGAAAACATGCAGTGTCTGGTCTTAAAAACCAACACACAAAAGCCTATAGAAAGGAAAGCAATGAGCTACAACCATCAGCAGATGTCAACTGAGTAATTTAAGTCATCCACTTGGAAATACTAGAACGCTTCTGTTTGCCCTCATCTGAAATACGGGGCTATTTCTGAAATACATAAGTTATTTGATTCTAAATGAATCACACAGGAAAAAAGGATTGCTTACATCCAATTATTTCAAACAAAACCTTATCTGCAATGACAGGCGCTTACTTCTGCCATTTTTCCTTATTTCCAGGAAGCATTCATCCCTCTCTATCTACTGATTTGCCACCTGGATAGGTAGATTTCTTGCTATTTGCTGTACAATGCTAATTTCCCAACAGAAAGAGTGCTGTGCTGCCTAAAGTGATACCTGAACATCCACTTCCATAGCCTTGGTCAATGGTATGTGAATCAACTTCAATCCAAAGTAGTGTGCTGCCTTGTCAAACGCTGCGTGAGCGCTCACCGGGACCAACCTAGAAAAATAACAGATTGCATACGTCAACCCAGGCAGCACCTAAGCCTTACCATGAACAGGAGGGGAAAGAGCAAAAAAAATTCAACTTGCAGATATTTGTGATAGACAGGTCACAAACAGGCCAATTGTATGTTTCAACTAGCCAAAAATCATACAGACTGAAAAAAGAAAAACGTCGGGGAAAATACTCTCTGGGACAGAATAGAGGCCATGTGCTGTTCTGAATTAAAATGATGGACACTAGATCTTGAACAACACAGAGAAAACCTATTGAAGTAATTCTATTCCACTGCATGGTCTTCTGTGAACAAGGAACCAGAATTCCCAAGAAAGCTAATTTCTTGTCATATTACACGATATTGTACTGTCTCCAGCCAACCACCCTCCCTGAGAGGGGCATATGAGATGATACAAAAGGGAAGGAGCAGCATAAATACACAAAATGAACATAACATTTGCTGTCTCCCATCTCGAATGGCAGTGGCTGAACAGCCTTAATTAACCTTGTTTTCTGAGGCATCATATCTTTATCAGGGCCTTTAATAGCATGCAAAAATGTTAGAGGGAAGAAAAGAACCGCAGAAATTCAGCAGAAGATGAACACCAGTGTTTCATCTCTCTTTACATTTTCCCCTTGTAAGCAATTAACCAGAGAAATATTTTTGATGCAGTCTAGAAAAAAAGAAGCACACTAGAGAGAGCAAATCCTCTATTAGCAGCATAACAATTAGCACAGTTCCTCATTTCAGCTCCAATCAGCCCCCCAACTTTAGTCCCAGAGTTTTCAGGCTAAACCTTCTTTGATCTGAATAAATCAAAACCCTTAAACACTTCAAAGGGCCTGACAATCTCTGCTCGAGAGGGGCCCAAAGCAGATATGAGCAGGCTCTGTCTAGAGAAGCACACAGGTATTGCCAAAAACATCTGCACAGCATAGCTACCACAGCCCCCCAGCAACATCATGCCCCCCCAGGCTGCTTAAAGGTTCCTGTGCTTTTGCACTGCTTCTTTCAACCCAGGTTTCTCTCCTTCAGACACAGATGGACAAGGAGGAGGTGGTAATGAGCTATGAAATGAAGGAATATTGGGGTCTAGCAGCCACCTCCACTCAGAGGAACAGTAAGTCCCACAAGCTCCCAAAGCGAAAACCAAGCTGCAGAAGTATTGCTCACATTTCTGGCTGTTTGATGCCTCTCTCGTAAGCCAGGTCTCGGTACGCCTTGCAGGCCATCAGAATGCTCTCAGTCCCCCCAGATGTCATCTGTCGTGAAGAAAAGAAGCAAACAAGAAAAACCACCGCTTACATGGATGTTGCAGAAAAGAAATGCACCAAAGGGACACTGCCACAGCATCTCTGCCCAGAGGTGCTTCAGAGGCAAGAGATGTACAGGAAAACTCAGGTTTCAATGGCAGCAGAAGCCACTGAACAGCTCAAGGTAGCTTTCTGACATTCACCTTGAAAGTGCACATTTAAATAAATGTTGACTCCTCTAAAGGGGGAGGGGGAAAGGGAAAACAAAAAAAAACATCAAAAGCCTGACAAGAGGGGACTGTACTGCACAGTGACTAGCTGGCAAACATCACCACACCTCATGAAACTACTAGTACATACTTAGCTCTTGATTACCCGGGGATTGTTTATCTGGATTACAGATTAATTATGCCATGTATACGGAAACAACAAAGTTGATTCTGTATTAAGTCAACTGAAGTCCAGCAGGGTTTATTAGGTCTGGAGTAGTGCCACACTGAGGCACGGAGCCAGCTCAGCCTTGGCACCACTCCCGAGCTACAAAACCTTCCCAGAACCTAGAACACTGCAGAGCACAGAGCTCTCTTCCACCTCCTCTCTGCAGAGGCCAGCCTAGGTCAACACCAGGCCAGAGCTTGTAAGTCCTCAAGGACCCAAGAAATTTTATACCAGGATGAATTTCTGCATTACTCTCCCCACACAACCCACTACCCATGCTGTCCCAGCCCTCTTTACTCCGACCATAGGAGAAGGGGGTTTGCATCAGGAGGTGGAAGAGAAGAAGGTACTCACACAAGCTGTTTGATCAAGTTTACTATTGCTTACTAAACTCAAGAGCTGTCGCAAATAAATAAATGAAACTCTTTACGTGAAGAAATTTCTCAAGTGGGAGGACTCTCTCTTGTCGGCCAGCCTTTATGAGTTCTGACACACAGGGGACAGAAAAGTGTGTGGGCACAAACCTTCCAAAGTAAAATTTTAACCTAGTAAAATGTAAGATTGGTTTTTCAAGCAGCCTGCAGGACTGACTTACTGCTAATGCTGGGTGAGCCATAACTTGAGGATGGGGGGTACCTGGGACAGGTATACAGAACTGCAGGTGAAAGAGAGGAATCAAAAGCTACTTATAGCCCTTATGGAAGACTAATTTTGATCCTCAGACCTGCTGAACCAACTGCAACCTCCCCTTTTAACCTCTTCCCAAAAAAAATAAACATAAAAAGGATGCATTCACATTTGTATGCCTTATAACATCTGCTAGTCTGGGTTTTCTTCGGTTTTTTCCCAGCTGACATAGCTGCAAAACCCCAAAATGCAAAGAAGTAGCGTGACTGCGTGACAATGACTAAACATTAAGTACAGAGATAAGGAACAAAGTTCACAGGCACACAAAACAGCCTGCCACATTTGTTCCTAACATGATCCATGCTAGCAGCAGCTGCTGCCACAGGCAGTGTGGAAGTGACTGACACATCACAGACGATTTCTGCTTTTTTGGTAGTTTGTAAAGCAACAGCTGTCACAGATAAACCCTAACAGAGCCTCACACTGGTTAAAGAAATCGTTGCATTTATTGTGAAGCAAATAGATGGTAGCAGGAACACAATGTCCTAAGCATTTTATGGGCTGTGTCATTCGCTTCTCAACCCTTCTTATGAAAAGATCTGGGAAGTTGTCAGCTATTACGTTGGGGAAAAAAAAACAGCTGGTGTAACATGGATTGCCTTCCTACTGCCAGGTGGGAGAAGAGGAATGGGATTATTGCATACTTGTAACATTGCTTGCAATATTGCTTACAATATTGCAATGGATTGTGAAAACTTTGCTAGGCATGATTTGGGGATCTTGGGATTCACGTTACTGAACGCCAGACAGTTCGTGCCACCAGGCCTGCTCCTTGTTGAGCAAGCAGTCCCTACCTCAACTCTCATCTAAATAACCTGCTCCTCAAAGAGCAGCCTCTGCACAGTCTTATTCCCGTTTCGATCTTTCCACCAAAGCACCAACATCTTGCCCTTACATATGACAAACCTTCCTTCAAAGTTTGGCTTATCACCTGCATGCATATGCTGAGCCACACACAGTTTTAGGGAGGTCAGTGTCAACGCTTTTCGGCAGTTGGTCAGATGCAGGTTAAGGAACAGCATCCAGGACGGATCCTCCTCTCGGGCACCAAGATTGGCATGCAGATGACCACACAGAACTCTTGTTCAGGCAGCTGAAAATCCACCCAAAAAGCTGGATTTCAGCCAGATCAGCTTCCTAAATTGGCCCACGGTCGGCACATCAGTACCAACATGAGTGTACGCCACGGAGATGTGCCAGAGCAGCTTGATCTACAGCAGCACCTTTGGCTTGGCGCAGCTACAACAGCAAAAACCCTCTTGGTCCACGCAGTTTATACCTGCAGAGGGAGTCTGCTCCTTTGCAGGAGGCTTTGTCAGCTTAGCTATCAACAGCAAACTCGTTCTGCTATAGCCAGGGCTTGAATCACTGTCACAGGATACAACTTCCCCACTGCCTGCAGCATGTCGGCAGCTGGCCAACACACAGTGATTCAGCACCCACCAATGGCTCATACAAATATTTTTTTTCTCTCCTCTAAATAAAGTCCACAGGCTCAAGCAATGCCATGGGAAAAAGGGACTGGAAACAGGCATTGTTTTAAGCAGCCTTCCAACCCTGCGCTATCTTCAAAAGCCAGACAAAGTGTGTGGAAAAAGGCAAGCAAACCGACTTTTTTGTTCTTGATTTATTTATTATTTTCCAAATGGGAGGGGAGAGGAGAAAGCACAGGGAAAAAAATATCCCTCCCGCTTTCTAAACTCGATATATCCCTTCCATTGCTCCCTCCCTCCAAATCATTAAAACAGCAGTAAGAGGTACGGTCCCTATTCTAGGATTTCTTTGGCCATGCCACTTGCATGTCACTGTCAAATGGTCAGACATGAAAGAACCACTTTGGTTCGTGGTCTCTAAAGTTTTGCTTGCATTTTCACCTTAGGAAACACATCCATTCAGACCCTGGAGACAAAGTTGACCAAAAGTTTCACTGAGCTGAACTACCCCGTGAATAAGAATGCAAACTACAATTTATTTCTAAGGTAGCATTAGAGTAAAAATATACCACAATCCACTGCATGGTCATAACGTAGTGGCAGACTCGCATAAAACCCCTGTAAACCTGCAGGTTGTAAATTCCACTAGTTGTCTCTCTCAAGGTGACCTGCTCATCACTACAGATAAAGCCTGACAGATCTGCAGAGTTTAAGACCCCCCAAGACACATCACTCACATTTCACTGTTAAAAGTCCTACTTCAAATGTGCAGCCAGCACTACAACAAAGTTTGGAAGCCCCAGAATTTGGGAGAAGAGACAAGATGGTTTCTACAGGAGGCTTAGGTTTGCATCTACTGATTTTGCTTCCTCTCTCCTGTCCTCTCTCCTGCAGGAAGTGCAGAGAAGAATTCACAGATTGACATAAAATACACACGCACACCCCCCGCGCAATTTTCCCCTGCACTTCAAAAGCTGCCCTTTCTTTTTAAAGTTCAAACAACTACTAAAAAAAAAAAAACATCATTGAAGCTTGCATAAAAGTGGTGATTTCTCCCCAAATTAGAGGGGAAATCCACAGAACCAGCACTGCAAAACAAAGCACCTTGTGAACAGGAACACATGCACGCATCGGACAAGAACAATCTCCTCTCACTTCTCCTGTATGTGCTGAGCTTAATTAGTCCTTCCAAATCATTGCAAGAAAGTGATTAGAATCTCCTGGGAGCCAAAAATCACCAATTCCTGTCTCTTTGCTCTTGTGTAACGCGATTAAAAGTAAGAACAAAAGTAGTAATTAGTGAGAAATAGGAAGCATCCATCCGCTGCTGAAAATGATTACTTTTAAAAACTGCTTAAAAACATGGAACATCTCTCAGTGCAATTTAAGGCAAAAGGCATGCCCGCACACCCCCCACCCCAAGGGTTGTTAGTGTTTTTATGCCTATGTTTAAACTAAGGAGAATTATAGCCCCCGTGTCTCAAATAAAGGCAACTTCTATAAATAATGGGAGCTGCTCATCTGATTTAACATTCAGAAATCTAGAGACATGTTTCATTTTAGCATTTATTAAGCACACCAAAAACATTCGAAGAGGAATCAGAGGACTGCTCTCCAGAGATCCTGCTTAGAAAGATGTCCACATGACACAGGGCAGGACCGCGCAGGGATCCCCAAGCTGCTGAAAGCCCTGGGAACAGCACAAATGCATCACTGTGCTGCTTTCCCAGACTGAGCAGCAATTAGCCCCAAAAAGCGCTGTTCTGCAATGTGTCACAGAAATCAGGGCACAAAGGAAGTGAAATTGCCTCACTGAGAAGTACAGACAGAAACTTTTGATGTTTTCCACAGAGCATAGCCACAGATACACTCTCCAGAAACACCAACAAGCTCCATCTGCCTTCAGGGACCATCACCAGGCACCAACAAAATTGGAGAAGCAGTCCCAGCTGCTTAAATCAGGTCAGCAAATCCAGCAGACAGGGACCTGGCAATAAGACACATTGCTTCTTGGAGATGGCAGTGATGAAATTCAGGAAAAAAAAAAAAATTTGTTTTAGTTACAACAGTGCAAAAGTTGAATCGGGTAAACCGGAAGCCTTCTCAGTAGAAAAAGCCAGCAGCACCTCCTGAACAGATCAATTTAAAGATAAAGATAACTCACAGCATTGCACCCTCTCTGTTTTACAGCCTCACCAATTACTGAAGCGTAACTGCGTCAGTCTGAGCGATCAGCTACAGCAGGGCCTTCCAGAGACAGAAAGCATAGCATCAGTTTGTAAAAATGCTCTTTTAAAATTACTTTGTAACTGTCCAAGCCTCCAGAAATAATTCTGAAATGTTAATTCTGTTTTGGGGAGAAGAAAATAAGTCTTTGAGCCCAACTGCTTAAAGAGCATGTGACCTCCATATATCCACCCACATGTCTCCATCAATGATTAGCAACTCTGGACACTTCACAGTTAGGAAGGGCAACGTGGGAGGAAGACAAAAAGTCCACTGGAGAGACTCATTTGGACAAGATAATTACAGGGATGCAATTAATCTTATGTTTCCGGCCAATCAACTTTTCAACCCTCCCTCTCACCCTGTAAATTTGACTGTTCAACCAGCTAGAATGTAACTCCACAGCAGGTTGCACGCTTCCCCGTTTGCTTTGCTTCTGCTTGAATCTCAGCTGGAGCTTTGCAGCACAATCCTCGGAACGGAGGGGAAGAAGAACAGAGCAGAGGAAAAAGCAGGATTCCCCAGAGAGCATCTGTGGAGGTCTCACATTGGCCATGATCACTGATTGTTTTGGAGCAGTTTTTTACCCGTTCTGAACCTCTCCTCTTAGGCAATTCTACTTTTAAATTTCAGTGAAAGAGCACACGGGGCCAAGGTTGACACTTTTACAATACATGCTTCACGTAACAAAAACTGAACGCGCGTTGCAGGCTTCAGCAAGCAAAGTTCTCCAAGCATGCGATAAGTGTCACAGAGCTATCTGACTGTCGTATCAATTGATATCTCAACTGTTGATAAAGATGAGTTTCAACGGCTTTAGACCCAGCCTCTTCCCCACTCCAGGGATAATCTCACCAGTGTTCTCAGCACTACAAACCAGGAAGGAGATGAGGTGAGGTTAAATGCTTTTTATAAGCAAAGAGACATGTTCCTTCTCTAAACTTGAAGGTGGCACAAGGAGTACAGTCCCGAGAAGACAAGTCAGGTCACAGGGTGAAACCTCCTGCTATCAAAAGCAATCACGTCTTATACTCCCAGACACTGCACAGTCAAGTTTCATCTTCAATCCAGTTGGAGTTTGGTCCCAACCACACCTACTATAAGGCTACTCCAGTACTTACCTCCTTAACACAACCAAGCCTCCAACTGTCAGATTAAGCCCATTCAAGGCCAGTTCACTTCATAACCTCTTGTCTCAACACTGCCTTCCCATATTGATCTTCAACAATTGCTGGCCTTCTCCCTACCTAGCATATTTACAGACAGCAATCACCTCATGCCCAGCCTCTGAAAAATCTCATCTAGATCCTTCTCACAAATGGAACTACTTTCTCGCAAGCCATTAAGCAGTCTGTTTGTATCACAGCTGCACCTGACCACCATGCTAGGAGATAAGACCCCACTGCCCCATGCACCATGTAAGCAGGGAGAGAATTTTGCTTAAGGAATTCAGGATCCTTACCAAAAAGGTAAAGCAAGAGAAAGGAGCGTAAAAAAGCACGGCTCATTTTTATAACAATAATTCACGGTGCAAGTTCACAACTTTTGCTCTTTGACCAACTTTGAAATCATCATCAATTTAAGGACACACACCTGGACTCTTGCTAGGAACTCTATCAAGGCTTTAAAATTGGTTTCCACCCTAGCACGCTGGAAGGCCACATAAGCCTGGAAAGACAGCTTTCCAGCTGGACAGATGACAATACGTGCCATGCCTGCTTGATCACCAATATTTCAAGCTGCTTGTTGGTGACTAGCCAGCCAGCCGGCCTTGTCCTCAATCTTAGCATTCTGGCAGGCTCACAGATTTCAGTTCAGAGATTAAAACTGAGGGGAGCTACTCAAAGTGACACTGCTCTGTTCACCATCCCCCACTGACAACCAGCCAGGCTACATTACACTGGTTCTCTTTTCCAACTGCCATCAAGCCTGTATCATTTAAGAGTGTGGAAAAAAGCTGAAGTAAATGGTCTTGTCTAGTTAAACTGTCTCTCATAAAGCTTCACCAAGAAGAGCAATTAGCAACCGTCTTCCGTACAGCTTACGTTGGCATGGCATATGCCAGAATGAGCTTGACCTCAGCCGGATAGCAGAAGGTGCATTTACACTTAAATCAAAGTCAGGAATATCCAAAACATTCATGAGACACTTGAAGACAGGCTACTTACAGCACCACAAGAGTTGGGGCCCCCGTTGAAGAGCGTACAGGCAATCCTCACTACTTCTGCTTCCATCTTCCTCAAACCAGGGAATATATCTGGATGGAGAGGATTACTCCAGGCAAACTCTTCATACACCTTCAGAAAACAAAGACAGAAAGTTAGCCTTGCAGATGAAGCACTGAATTATCAGTGCAGATTTGGGAACTCACCATACACACTGTATAAGCAAATCAGCTATATTTAGCCATAGACAATACTGCAGATCTCCTTGGACTTAACTCCTGCTGCAAGTAAATATCACAAGCTGGGAAGCTACGGCTGAGGGGGAAAAAAACCTCGCTTGTTCTTCTAGGGCATTCTGGCCTCTGGAGTGATTCTATAACATCGCAATATTTCTTTTTGTAAAGACAGGTTGAATCATTTAGCTATTTTTTAAAAAGAACACAATACGCACCCTATGATTGCTTTACACAAAGCAGGCCAAAAAACTTACTTTCTTACTTTGCAGAACTAGTTTTCAAGTTTACTATTAAAGGGGAATTCTGAAGCAGCTAGAAAAGCACAACTGTCTACCCACACTGCAACAAAAGTGGCCGTGGAAACCAGTATTTCATGCTCCTTCTGCAACTGTGGGCTCACAGGATAAGGCTGGAACAGGCCAGTTCCGACCTCCTGCAGCTGAGATCAAAAAGCAACTGCAAGGATGTTAAAAGAAATACAGCAGAAAAACCAGCAAGTAATCAGCACAAACAGAGGGAATGTTTCCACAACACTCAATCCAAGCTGAGGCCCCTCTAGAAAGGCTGCTTGGAGCTTTGTTTTCCCAGAAGTGGCACAGAAAATGTCAATGAGCAGAAGAAAACACCAATAGCAACCACCAAATAGAGCTCATTACAGCTGTTATAAAAGCTGTTCCCAGGAGCAAGAAGGCTAGACTTCCCTTTCTAGCAAAAACCCTCTTGAAGTAGATATATTTGAAAACAGACCTTTGGGCTGTTTAGGTTATTTTCCAACCTTCTCAAAGGGAAAAGTTCCTGAGTAGATAAACAGACCTAACAAAGACGCCACTGAAGCATGCCAATGCTACATCACTGCAAGATTTGGACCACCAAAACCAGTTTACAAACGTCTTTTTTGCTTAAACCAAGAGGAACTCAGTTTTGCTCAGTGAAGCTGTTCCAGTCCAAAGTCCCACAGCTTCCCAGTAACAGGACAGCCAAGGATACTTTCACTTCAGCCTGCAGCAAAGGCATATCTGTCAGGAGGCTTGCTGAAGCTGGTCTATGGCAATTTTATGCCTTCTACCATTCCCTGAATTAGAAGGTCAGTACCAGTTTCCAGTTCACTTGTAACCAGCTTCTTTCTCTCTTACTCAAAACAACATCTCATCTGATTGGATCCTAGTTATCTCTACACTGTGTTTTCGCAGGGACGGTCACTTGGCCAGCTTTACACTGCCCAAATGCTTTACTAATAATTCCCCTTCCACCTACATTTACCCTAGGCTCTGTCTTCATAGTTGGGCAGTCTTAGTTTCGGATCTTCCCTATTTATTTTGAAAGATGCTGCAACAGTGTTGAGGGGTTTCTGGTCACCCTGAAGATGCTAAGGATATCTGCAAAGATGCAAAGTTAGACTGCTTGCACTTTACCTTCACTAGCAGATGGGTGAGTTTCTCTTCACCACTATACACAGTCCCAGAGACTTTCCCATCCTGCCAACGTACATCTCCTGAAAGAGAAGGAAGAGCACACTGCTTACAAACACAGCCATTCTCAGAAAGCAGAGAAGTCCTCCCACCAGTTCTGCAGATGAGGATTCAGCTTTTGAGATTTCACTGATGAGGAACAAGTATGATTTTTGTGCCACGGAGATAGCTGTGTGCAACGCTAAGCCTCTGGCATCGTGTATCCCACGACCTTAGCAAACTGCAAGTCAATGATGACTAAAAAGAGTCAGCACATAAACAACATCTAGCTGCAGCAAGCAGTTATATTAATATGTAATCCACTTAATCCCCACTCAGTCTCCCCAAACTGCTGTCCAACCAACTGAACGCTAAAGTGGCTAAAGTTAAAGCCACTTTCACACCCATCACCACTATAAGCCGAGAAGAGATGGAAAGGCCAAGCTCGTATTGCTAAAACCTACAGTGCCAGGTGCCTCAATTAAATTCCATGTAAAACAGTATGCCGCTGAAGCTTTAGCAAATGAGAGCAGGTGGATGGAACAGCATCAGCAGCACACGCTGTTGAAAAGTGTTTCAACCCACTACCCAACATGATTGTACCTAACCAAGTAACTTTCTGCCTCCAAACACCCCAGCAGTGTATTTCCACTTGTTTGGTTATTTGCTCCCTCTCCTAATTGTTAGCCTCCTTCATAAAACTCAGTGGCCTCAGCTTCACAAGCATATATAACGAGAACATAGTCATGATCCAACCCTCATTTCCAAGCAACTTTCAAAGGGGAGTGCATGTGTGTGGGAAGGAGGGGGCCATAGGAAAAGAAAAAAGGAAAGAACCCCCTGGTGAAGGACGGAAATAATCATTTGAGGGAAAACACAGACAGAAGCTACATAAGCAATACATAAAAGTAGAAAAGAAGGAAGTTGTTCTAGGATACCTGACTGCAAAACTGTGTTTCTGAATTTGGAGTAGATGTACTGTTCTAGCAGAAAATTCAAGGCATTTCTCAAATTTGGTATAGGAGCAGTCATATCTTCTCCTCTGGACAGCAAGTCCCTCAAATTTGCTTATTTCAAGTAATAAGTACATGAATCAGGGTGGAGGTATTTACATGAGTGAGGCAACTCAAATTAAGTCTCACACTGCTTACGTGGACTCAAGCCAGGAGAACAACATCATGACTTTGCCTTCCTTAAGTGGCATTTTCAAGGTGCAAACCATTATGACTTTGACTAAGAGAGAGCGTCTTGGAAATTCCCTAAAAATCCTGCTTGGAAGCTTTTTTTTTTTTTATTATGAGTATTCCCTGGGGCTTCACAGAAAACACATTTCTGGTAAAAGTCAAACATCAAGGCAACTGCTCAGAAATGTAATCAAAAATGCATTCAAATAATTTCCTCCATGTTTCTCTTCTCCTCAGCTCTCCCATCATCAGTCTAGAACTCTTTGAGAAGGAACGGAATTTCACTGTAAATACCCAAACACAGTATTAGAAGTCATGAATACTGATCTTAGTCACTTCCAGAAGGAAAACAGACAAAAATTTGCAAGAAAAGAACATCAGGGAAGAAATATTTGAGATGAAACCACGAGCAGGAGTCATTAGATCTCATTTAAGAGAGTAAGTCTTAATGTTAGGTCTATGAAACAGACCCACCTCTGCTGCAGTATGGACTCACATTCATACCTTTTGAGCTGTACTCTTTCATCTTTTCTAGTACTTCAGGCTGGCTCATGCCTTTTTCTGGCAGTGCTTTGATATAATCCTTTTCATCTTTCAGGAAGGATAAACTGGAAGTGACATCATTCAAGGCTTCATCAATCTTCTTTTGAATCTAAAAAGAAAGGAAAACCCTATCAACAATGGCGCTGGCTATATTATAAATAATTGTTGAGTGCATGCAAGATTGAACTCACTAGCTACATCCATACTATTGAGCAGAATAGATAGGAACTGTTTCAGCTCTACAACCAAAAAGCATAGCAGAGTTGACAGCCACACAGTTCAACTCTTCCTTCCTACCAACCTCTCCCTCCAAACACAAGCTGCCTGGAATGGTGAACTGGCATGCACTAGTCTCTAAGCCACACTGGGAATTCCCTGTAGGAATGCTAGCTGGCACAGCCCAGATTTGTGCTAAGTAACCACTATGGGCGATTGCAGAGTGGCACTTGGGCCACTGCCTGGCTGCATTTCATTTAACACCACAGACACTACCACCACAACGTTCAGACAGAGTACGTTCTTTACTGGGTATCGATGAGCAGTGGGAGCTTTGAGCCCCTTCCTTAATGCTTGAGAAAACAAAGCTCAAGGCAAAAATACTGCATTTTTATCCACCAAACCTTTTTAAGTCACAGTTTTTAATTTGTAGAAGTCTTCAGATGCATTCTATTTTGTACCTTGTCTCCTCTGCCATCATACACAAGGTTTACAAACTCATGGAAATAGAGAAAAACAATAAAGAAATCTCCACTACAGGCACAGTTAGGAGATTCCCTTCCTCCCACCCACACTTTACATTCAGGAGGCCCAGACTTCTCACAACACATTCCAAAGCAGAGACTCTTCTTCCAGGCAACACAGGTGTTGGGATATCATCAGCTTTAAAGACTTTTGGACATTGGAATGCCTCAAAGTCAAGGCCTCCTGTAAGCAACTGATTGGTAGGCTGATACCTGATAACCTAAGAGCGGAAACAGTACACAGACAGGACACACCAGGAGTCCTCTGGCACAGGAGAGCTTAACAGTGCTAGCCCCGAGAAGGTA
This sequence comes from Aptenodytes patagonicus, assembly GCF_965638725.1. NCBI lineage: Eukaryota > Metazoa > Chordata > Aves > Sphenisciformes > Spheniscidae > Aptenodytes > Aptenodytes patagonicus. The sequence continues at coordinate 38,881,473 of NC_134953.1, forward strand.
AGTCTGGACAAAATAGGGATTGTATACAAGGGGCCTGGAAGGTGTCCTTTTCTAACAGGCAGACAGCAAATATAAGCAGAAGAGAACATAGTCATTAATTCATCTCACCAAAGGCTACTCAAGTCAGAAGGTAAAAGCTGGGACACTTAACGTGACATAAAGGGGGGATGCTAGTCCCTTCCAGAGGGCTGGGGGAGAAACTTGAGAACAGCTTCCACATCCACAGCAAAAGGAAAAAGTTCCTCTTTGCTACTTTCATTTGATAAAATTGCCTATAACAGACCCGATCCTCCAAATCAATGTGTACATCTGCCAACTCATCAAGCAGAAAGAAGGACAATCATCAAGTGTGATACCATCATTTACTAGGTAAAATATTCCAAGCTGTGCATTTCTCAATCATTAAGTCGTTAATGTGCTAAAACATGCTGACATTTGTAGTTTCAAGTTTTTATGCAGAAAAAAAATATCTCCCAAACACTAAAGCTTGTTTCATTTTAATGATTACACAAACCTGCTATCTTTGTGCTATAATGCTAACTATTGCTAATAGGTATCTGAGCTCTAAAATAATCATGGCCAGTCATCTGATTAAAAAAAATTATCTTTCTGTGTTGCACAACAAACACCTGGTTATCTCACACTTGCTCAAGAATAAGACATTGTTTCAGAAGAACAACTCAAGTTCAATCCTGTCCCCTTCTTCCACAAATAAAATTTTCTTAAAATCTAACAACGAGGAAATGTTACTGGAAAATTCTGTAACTACTGGAAAATTCTGTAACTGCACTTACTGATTCTTGGTTAAAAAAAAAAAAAGGTGGCACCCCCATTTTATGAGTGATACTATGACAAAAAGACCAGGTAGAAATTGTAACTTTCATTAAACCAAGTGGCAGCAGAAGGCCTTCCAGACCTATATCCTTGAATCATTATGATCACAGCAACATGACAGCAAAGATGCACAGAACTGTAAGGTCTCAGCACTATGCAGGCTGAAACAAGGACCTGGGATAATATTAAGAAAAGTTGTTCCAATACTTACTATAGCCCCAATAAACGGCATTTTTCTCAGTAGTTTAAAAAACTGTTTTTTAGTTCGGGATGTTAAACCTGAAAGACAAAAGTCAGAAATTAACCTAAAATGACTCAAGAAACAAAAAAATGGACTCAGAGCACAATACTTCCGATACAGCCCATGACACAGGCTCAGTATTTCTGATCCAGGCTAAAATAACACAGTGACCAAGGGCACATGGTGAGACAGATTAGCATATCAAAGAGCAAGGTTCAGAAATGGACCAGCCTACAGAAACATCTGGCTTGCAGAACAGTAGCCATCTATGGGAATCAGTAATTTGATTTGTTTTCTTACTTATATGGGAATTTGCACCCACATGTAGAATTTTACAGAGAAGAAAGGGACTCTAGGATTTGCTAAAGGCAAGGTCTCCAGCAAAAAGGGAAAATACTTCTTGAAACTATTTTCTACATCTTCAAACCAGAATAGTACTGTAACATGAAAACACTCAGCAATATGAAACAGGCTCCCAGACCAAAGGAGGAAAGAGTAGTTCAGCCGTAACATGACAAGGATTCACCTGGTGCCTGGCCATCCGATATAGGAAACGCATAATGCAACAGGAGGTGATTCAGGGAAAGGGGATGGACAGAGGGAAGAGCAGAAATTCCACCACATTCCAAATACTGAAGTGAGAGAAGCCACTGACGACAAACACCAGAAAACTCCCGTGGTAGCTCTAACGGCAGGAATGAAAGCAGGATGACACAGATGCTTTGTAGCCACCAAAAATGCCTTTTGAGTCCTACAGGCATTTCAGTTGAGTACCAGCAGGACACTTACACTAAGAAATAACTAAACAAACTTTAAAAATCAACCATTTTAGGACTTTGCAATTTTATCTACATTTTCCCCCGCCACTTCATGTACATTTTGAAGAGCTACAGAAGGACAGTAATTGCAGTTTGGCACATTCTGTAGCAAATACTCATTAGCACTCTGACAATAACATTTCTATTGCACATTTCAGCGTGCACATTGTTTAATTAATAACTTCCACAGTGAGACAAGACTGCTAACTCCTGAAAAATTCAGACAATCTAATCAGATCTTATAACGGTTAGTCAATACTTAAAAAAAAATACCGTGCAATAGTACAAATAGTAGCCAAGACGCTAATATAACCCTGTATTGAGCAAAAGCTTCATACCATTTTGTTCCTTCCATAGACGTTTCCACTATTCAGCTACTCCCGTCTTTAAAAAGAAAAGGCTGGTTGAGGAAGAGACAGGCAGTGAAGTAAACATCAAGTTAAAAACTCAACTATTTTTAACAAACTGCCACTGGAGTGTAACCCTAAGGCCTGTGGGAACTGCAAAGCACCATGTTCTCCTCTGAGGGCAAGGTAGTTATCTCTGACCATCACACAGCCAGAGGAAATGGCAGGTTCATCAAAAGAGATCTCACTGAAGAGCTGTCAGTATCAGAAACTGCTCAAAACAGGAAGATGCTGGGGGGGTGTGTGTGTGTGTGTGTGTGTGTTTAAATCCACACAACAATACCACATGCAATTATCTTGAACATCCTGAGGATGAAACATGCCTCCAACACCAAATCAAAACCACACCTCCTCCCCCAGCAGGAAGGGAAACAATCAAGAGCAAGAGTTATGCAGACACTTTTCACCAGTGACTAAGTTCACAAGAACCCAGCTCTCAGAGAAATTGCCCCAGGTTTTGAGCAAGAAGAGAGTGTTGCGACAAGTAAATGGTTTAGCCAAAAGCAAAAAGGAGACGAGAGGAAGGGAAGGAGATGCAGGTGCATTTCAGGCTGGCCTACCGCACCCTCTGAAGGAATGGAGGTGTTTCATTGATCAGACAGGCCTTGACCTTAATTTGGAAGAGGGTTTTGTTAATACTAGTTGACAGCAGAAGGTCTGTTTTAACAAGTGTTTGGTCTTGTTTCATCCTCTTTCCCTCCACTACTTAGGAACAACTCTGCCCGCCTTCCCTTGCCCCCAAACATAAGAAAATCCCCCATTTCAAATACTTACTCTCCGACTGGAAAAGGAAGCCATGCAGCCATACACTTATAAGCGTAGAAGAAAATGTCAACCCAATCAGTTGCCAAGGTTCAAGTCCATTGCACTGTGCATTCACAAAGCTCGTTGCTTTCTCCCAGTACATCTGGAGGATTTCCTTGTAGGGAATAATGGCATCCTGCACAAAAGAAAATGAGACTGACATTGAGAGAAGTTCAAATGCACACTAAGAGGGCATCAAAAAGTCTATGAGTCTATTGTCTATTAAAAAGGTGCTTTTCAGTATGCAGACCCCATGCTTTCCCTTAATTCCTGTAAACAGAACAGGTAGGCAATAGTTGTCATTCATTTCTAGCCAAGAGCCACCGATAAAAATACACACCTTGAGAGATTTCAAATATTCAGAGAGAAGGGCCAAGGGCAGACGAGTAAGATGTGCAAGCTTCACAGTCCCAAGACTCATCACCAGATCTTACCATGGCCCGACAGAAGCAATTGTGTTAATCTCAATATTTTTTCCAAGGAATTATTAGGTGATGAGTGAAGACTGAACTACTACAATATACCCATCAGAGAAGCCACCATTCATCAGGTACCACCTGATGGTCTATTAAGTACCCAGGGCTGGATTTTTAAAGAAGATGTAAGTACTCAGCAACTCCTTAAGTTTAAGATCTAATTAGTACTTTCCATACAAAGGAAGGACGGAAGAGACAAACACTGCTGCTGCCAAAAAAAAAACCAGAAAACTGTGATGCAATAACAATTACAATGTCAAACTAGCAATTACTGCCCAAGTACCTAATCAATATCTTCAAAGCACACTCTCTTCAAGAGTCTCAGAAGAACAGGGTGGGGGAAAATGGATGTACACAAGGGAAAAAGGCCATTTTCCCCCAAAACAGGGGTCTTCAGTACAATTCTCTGGAAAAAGGTTTCTAGGGATAAGAAGAACCCAGGTAACCACACCTTGTTTGGAGCTATGACCAAAAACAAGTATCGGGGGGGTTTTTGCATGTTACAGACAAAAGTTTGTGCATTTTACTTTACTTTTTTTAAAGCTTCTCCAGCCACCCCCAGAGCAATCTTCCCAACCCTTCTCCCCTTTTAACCTACTGTCAAGCCTAATTTTTCCCAGTTTTGCTGGAGAGTTTTCTGGGGGGGATCTTCAGCACTACAAAGCTTCACTCTCCAAACAACAGAGAAAGTACATGGGGCCTTTCAAAAGATTTGTTAATAAACCTTGGAAGGAATACATCCTTGATACCTATGCTGTCGTACTCTTGGTGAGTTTAGAGCGGCTTGCAAAGATGGATATAAATAAACCACTCAATTAAAAGCTGCTAAAACTTCCCTTCTCGGCACCCTTTACAGATCTCACTTCTGGGTCAAGTCAACAACAGAAGCAGCATTTAATATTTTTTTTTTTTAGGTCACATTTAGGGGTAACGTCATTTCAATACAACTGGAGAGGCTACAAACAGCCTAAAAAAAGCCAAGTTCTTCCAAATAATCAATGGAAAAAGGCAAGATTGCTTACAAAAAAGCCACTAATGAATATTCACTACTTTGGAAAAGCAGTAAAATGCATATAATGCAAGAGAGTTTAAAAATATTTAAGCAACCCAAACATAAAGCTGAAAAATTCCAGCAAAACAAGAGTGTCAACCCAGACGGAGGACTAGTATCAACCACGTCCCAGCACAGGCTGAAGGACATGGACTGAATTGGGCAAAACCAGGTCTCTTCATAAGGAGCAGCACTCAGCTATGAGAAGACAAATTAGCACTCATCCACTTGGCAAAGGGAAATTTAAAAATACACCAGCTACTTCAGCCTTGAAAACAAGACAGCCACATAAACCACTGCAATAGGCAATGTCCTAGCTAATGCCCAGTCCTCCAATCCAGTCACCACAAAGCTGATTTAACCCTAGAATTTAAGGGAAGAGCTACCTTTTCCAACTAACCAGAGGCGGTACTTAAGTTTCATCGAGTTTGCACAATCTTCTCTGAAAAATCCCTGGAAAGGCATGTTTAACCAACAACAGCGACTTTGGTTCATTGCCTAAGAGTTAATGCCGGGATATCATCCAGTTTTGGAACTGCACTTAAAGGATGGAAACGGAGCCACTAATGTGCTGGTGTCTCAATAGCTGTTCTCAACTGATGGCAAGAAAATGCTGCAGCATCAAATATAAAATGGATTGTGCTTTTTTTCCTGAAGATGGAGGATACCGGAAGCTATAAGCCCAAAATCAAAACGGAACATGACCTTCTAGACAGCAGTCACTTAAGTCAATGGCCAAGTTAAAATAAATGAATCTGGCAAGAGATTGATCTCGCTCTTGGAAAACGCTGTGGACAGAAGACCCTAGCCAACTGCACATTCTGTTGTCGTCACACACTCCCCACTGAAACCAATGCGTTCTGCAGCACATCGGCTCTCCACTGGGACGGGAGGAAAAACATCAGGTTTTTTAGGCACAATGAATACCAGTGGCAAATCTTGCATCCTATCACATGGATAAGCAAACCCTTGGAAAAGCCCTTCTGTCCTCTCTTTTCTGAGAGCCCATCAAACCAGTACGCTGGTTTGTAAATTCAGGCTGCTCAACTCTGAACTTCAGGTGATCCCAAGAGAAGTGCAGATGGCACGCCTGCAATGCATGATGCCACAGTAACCCCAGCGTACATACAAAGGTATTTTCTCAGCCAGATTACCAGCAAAAAAGGTTCAGGTGCATAACAAAGATATCACGGATGAATGAGCAACATCTGCCTTTCTGCTCTTAGCCTACCGCATATACAAGGCACTATGCCTCTGCCTTGGCTCACTTTTCTATTGCCGAGGTGCAAGAAAAAATATTTTACCTTAAGTTTACCCCAAGCTAGAAGCGTGCACGCCAGCAGTGATATATAGTAACTCCATGGTATGTCCAAGTTTTGAACAAATAAGAGAAGATTTTCATTATGTTAATTCTAAGCTATTGAAGAATTTCTTTCCCTTTCTTGCTTTAAAAAACAACCTGGGATCACTCCACAAAGAATACAGTTTGACAGGGTAAAGTTCTCTCTGTATTTCTCACTTTCTCCTTCTTCAGTCATTCCATACTTACAAGAGTTTGAAGGATGATATTGATTAATTTAGGAGGATACTAAAAAGAGGGATTAAAAAAACCTGAAAATTGGCATGGAAGATGAGTTAGCAATGAAATACAATTTCTCAGCTCTCTGGCTAACTACGCGCTCAGTGTTTTTAAAGCACCTCTTTGCCCCAAAGTACCCAGCAAGATATGAGAGACCTCTACTTTCCGAATTACTAACTTAATCCTAGAGAAACTAGAGGGTATTTAGAAGGTTGCATTCGAATGTACTCTGTTTTTATTACATGCAACAACACGTGATTGCAGACTTGCTGCTGCAGCCCTACACCGCTTCCTTATTTTACAGGGAGGAGGCAGGGGTAATAAATATATTGCCTACATTCAGCCAAGCCATTTGAATCCCCTCCCCTGCAGCCCTGAAGGAGCTGCTCATAACTGAGTAAAAACCAGGGGGGTTTTTTTTCCAATCAACTTCAGCCAAAAGAAATGTTCGTCACATGCAATAAGAAGGGATGCACTTACAGCTTTATGGGATTATAGCATCCATTCGCCCCTGCCATTACCGCTCTCTCAGCTGGGCCAAAGACAACAAGCTGGCCTGATTTTAAGCCTATCTACAGGACAGAATTTCATGTAAGACAATAACCTGCTTATTTGTGAAGACATCAAAAAAAAAGTTTCCCTTCCCATTATAGCAGAGTAGATAAGCCGATTTTATTTCCTTAAGAGAACCTTCCCCCCACAAAAGCTTCACAAGACACAGGATTATTTTAGAAGCAGTTTAAAAGCCCGACTTATGAGCACACTAAAATGCATGGGGGAAAAATCTCCACTGGAGGATTTGTTTTTAATTCTCAGAGCATTAAGATAGACACAGGTATCGGATAAAATGCTAATTGCTATCATTAGGACTTGCAGTGTTCATTTGTACCAATATTAATGCACTCAGCAACCCAAGCAGTTTACATATTGAATTTTTAGCTCCACAGATTAGGAGTACATCCTTAGTACTTTACTTCTAAAAGCCATTAGCTAGCTGAGCTGTTCCAGGGATAGCACTTATTCCACTACAAAAGAGGACAAATTAACTGCAGTTAATGCTCTTCTGTCACAGATGATAAAAAAAAAAAGCGGGGGGGGGGGGAAATGCCAAAGCTAACAAGAGCAGATTTTGCAGTTTTGCCAGAACAGCATTTCCTCAGCTGCAAGTTTTAGGACTCAAATAAGGCTTAAAAAAAAAAAAAAAGAGAAACAGAAAGGCAATAAACTGGAGGACCTCACACTTTTGTTACAAGTGCCTCCTGTTTCTGACACTGTAAAGTGGAAGCGCCGTTAAAGTTTACCTGTGGGAAGAGTATAAAAAAAGGTTTTATCAGCAGAATCTTCCTTCCCCCAGGAAAGCATTTAAAGCAGGCCACAGAATAAAAGTAGCCTTTAAAGGCAAGTTTATTTTAAGCAATAGCATGAGTCCTAGGCTCACTGTGCAAGCAGGAACCGCTAAGATCAAACCACATCCTCAGCTTTCTGAGTCCACACATTTTCCCAAACCAGGGACCCCCTGACCACCTCCCCGTGCCCAAACCTTAACATTTGCGTTTGCCATTTGTCTTTCCTCACTTCAACAGAGCCGATGAATCAGGTGGCGTGTCGCACAACTCGGCACGTAGTAAATCAAGGCCGAGGGAGATTGCTCATAGCAACTGCACGAGTTAAGTCAACTCTGATTAGGGTAACGTGCAGAATACAGGTATCGCCACTGTAATTAAGGCCTGTGCTCCTATGCAACAAGTTTTTCCCAGCAGAAGGCTTCCCGACTGAAAAAAACCTGCACAAAACCAGCAAAGACACAGCAGCTTCGTTTATTTATTCTGCTCCTAAGAAGAAGGAAGACTTCAATTAGCCATGCCTTAGCTAACACCTTGTTGCCAGTACAGGCTCTGGCCGCAACAGTCGCATCTGACCAGCGTAACTACGCAGCGTAACTGGCCGAGCCGCAGGTAAGTACTGGACTTGCAGCCTTCAGCCAGCCAGCTTCCTACCGGAGAGCCAGGGAATGGGATTGAGCAATGCCACCTCAGCCTTGGAGGGTGCTAGTTGCTGCATGTGCCTGCAGTGTTTTGATTCGCACCCCAGTAATGAATCTGCTCCTCTGTCCCTCCCTGCCACCCCCAGCGTGACAAATATCTTTACATAAGCACCAGGCAGAGAATATTTGTTAGTCAGCTCCTAATTATAGCTCGAGGTTTGGACTGTGTACTGCCCCCCCCACCAAAGGATGTGGGCACACCAAGAGATACCAGACACAGGATCTCTCAGAACTCAAGAATCATGAACCTTTAGATGCATGGGTTGAACTATGTGAAAAGAAAAACACATTCAGGTCGTGCTCATCTTACCACAGCTCACTGGTACCACCAGCTTCTTCTGTGTTGCATTTATTTCCACCACTGCCATACTGAAACCTTTTTTTTTTCCCAGAGGGACGGCAATTTTTTTTTTTTTTGGCCATATACAGTATATGCAAGATGAATGTATATGCACTATCCCACCAGCCCTGAGAGTTCAAGGGGAGTGGCTGGACGATGGCTAATCATAGCTTCAGCACAAAAACAAACAAGGCCGCAACTCAGAGTAAGATCAGCAGCATCCCAGCTTCCACTGCAGAGAAGGAATGTAAAACTATCGAAACAAGATGGAAAAAGGCTGATTCAAGGCTCAAAAAACGTGCAGTTTTACAAGAGCCCAATGGACTTTCAAAATTAGGTACAATTTCAAATTTCATTTAACCCAAAACACACACAAGACGTTGTTACCTATTGTTCACTTTGCTCACTACAACAAACCAATTTATAAAAGCAAAGCCTCCGCACACATCTAGGCACGCTCCAGGTAGCACAGATCTCAAATCTCGTAAGAGACAGGATTCACTCGATAGATGCCCTACGTGATTATGGATCTCCTTGTGGGTCGCTGCCTCCTAGAAGGTGCAGTTTCTGCAAGGAAACGTCCTCTCCCAGCATCCGCAACAATTAGGATAAAAGCAGCACTCAGTTCCCTGTGTGCTGGGACTCATCTGGACACATTTGTTCGTTCCTCCACTCGGCATCACTCTCAGATGCGGATCACGCAGTCCTTTCTGCATGCCTTCTGGAGAACAAAATGGGCATTTATTTGAAACATTTTGCGAGTAGCTCAGTGCCATGCAGAGGTACACACAGCATTAAAAGATAAAGTCTTGGCGGGAGCTGTCTGAAAGCAGACGATAGCATAGCAATTGTTCTGGGAACAGGCATCCGCGAACAAAGGCAGCACCAAGACCTGGCACAGCTTCCTAGCAGGGTTATGCAAGCCTCTGACAAAACCCCTAGTATCACCACAAACTGAATGCCGCTATTACACGTTAAGGGCCCTGTTCTTGGGCAACTTTGACCACAGTGCAGGGTGCTCAAAGACTATCTTATCAACACCAACGTGCAAAACCCTTCAGCCCCTGTGATACCTAGTCACATGCCCTTCCCGATACGTGGCATGGATGGATCTCAATGAGCTAAGGGGGGCAAAGGAAATGGAAACGCTCAGAACACGAGGGCTTCCAAGTGACTTTTACCTGCAAATTTCTACGAAACACAAATCTTTCCTAAAAAAGAATAAAGAAAATCGTATCACAGTCACCACAGTCCACTGCAAAGAGACCAACGTACCTGCTACCTACAACATCAATCGACAGGATCCAAATCTCAGTTACACATCACGCTCTAAGGACCGTACTAAAATGTACTTCAAAGCCCCTATGGCTACACTAACCAGTAAAGGGCCATAGCCGTTTAGCCAGTGAGCCACAAAGAGATTTCAGTACTAAATACTCCAGAAGGAAGGCCTGCTAATACTTGAAAGGGGATGTCTTTGACCACCTGGGGCGCAGGGAATGAGAGCAAGTCAAAAATACATCACTCCGTTTCCAAAAACCAGAGTGTGAACAGGTCAGGCCTTCTGAAACAACCCTCACTGCACGCTGTGGTCTGTAGTGGGAGACAGCTGGTGCAAGAGTTCAGATTGAAACTACACCTTTTTATTGCCAGAACAACGTGTTTGGCAGAAGAGGTAAGCAGCACCTCAAAATCTGTATTCACGGAAATGGGCTCTACTGAATCCCTTTTGCCAAGACAGTCACAGCAAGGTTTTGATCACTGCCACACCAATTAAACCGCATATACACAATAAACACTGTGATTAGGTTTATCTTAACACCACCAAACAGCAGAAGCATGCGCTGGAGAAATCAAAGGCAAGGAGCAAGGCGTCATCTCAGCAGATCCTCCACCGCTCAGGTTAGCAATTCATCTATAACTTGTAAGGGTAGCAAGAGAGTGGAAAACTGTGCTTAGTAGGCTGGAAGTGTGCAGCGCATGGGAGAAGCGAGGTTTTTCTTCATCTAGGTGAAAGAATTTCCAGTGCCTCACAATCCCCCTTGCTAAAGTCATGGGGAGGATGGCAGATTCAAACCACAATTTAGGAAAAATGTCACATATCAGTGTTTCTCCAGAGAAAGCTTCAGCCCCTGAGTACACAGCCAACCTTGTTAGCTTTCCAGAAGCCAGGAACCCTGTGCAAAAGCTGCCGTCTAGTCTAATGAATAAAATAGCAAACCTGCATGGGTCTTTTAGACACAGTAAGTAGCCGTTTTCTCTGCAAAGCCTTGGCACAGAGAGACTAAGGTGAGAACAGCCTGATCACACAGCATGCTTCCAGCAACCCCAGGCCAGTCTAGACCACACCGTGCACAAGGTGCACGGCATTTACTCGGTTCCAAAAAAGCTAACTTTTGGCAACCGAAAGCAACTGAAACACAAGCCGTGCAAACTCTCGATGCTGTCCCGGGCTACACATGCTGACAGACACACCAAGGCATGCCACGGGCCCTGCCTTTGTCCCCCACACGGAGGTAGTGACACACTGGCTCCACGCCAGAGCGGGAAGGGGAAGCGGCACTTGAGTGCTTGGGCACCGACAGCCGCTCCCCATGACCGAGTGGGAAAAGGCAGTCGGCCAGATGCTGCTCTTTCATCTACCACCCAGCAGCAGCCACGATTTCAAGGTACCTTCCTGAGAGGGGAAAAAAAAAGTGATAGCACCCCTTCCAGGTTTGAGGACTCTGAAAATGCATGCCACACTACTGCGTGCCGGAGCCAGCTATATTTCAAGCAATCCTGGTTACAACTGAAGAGTTTGCTTCTCTACTACTTCTAGCCAAAAAAAAAATAATAAATAAGTAAACAGGGTCTCTTTTAGCCAGATAACTTTTAGCAGAAGCTCAGACACCTTCACCAAAATCCAGAGCAAGTGGAAAATAACAATTTCTACCCCACCCCGCTGAAATAAACCCACAGAGCCAGCAGAAAACACCGTTTCTAACCCTCCCTGCCCTGAAACTAGACACCTGCGGGAGGCAAGGAAAGCACTGCACGGCCAGTAGGCCTGCAAGAGTGACTCCCCCCTCGTTTAGGGGCACAGCATGGGTCGCGCTCCGCCACCGGCGGGGGTCCGGGACGGGGGGACCCCGGACCCCCGCCGGCGGCCGAGCTTGGCCAGCCGACCCCCGAGAGGCGACCGAGAGCCCCCGGCCCACACCCGCCCCGCGCCGGACAAGGCCCCGGCCTGACTGCCTCAGCGCCAGGACGGCGCAGGCCGCCGCGCAGGGACGCCCCTATCTCTCGGCCCTCCGTGCGCCGGCCGAGGCCGGGACCCCACCACCCCACTCACCATCGCTGCTGCTGCTGCTGCCGCCGCCGCCTCGGCTTCGCAGGGTCCCGGCGCGGCCCCGCTCCTCCCCGCCCCGCCACCGAGATTGCCGAGCGCTTCCCCGCCGCGCCCTCACGACGGCGCCCCCTGCTGGGCGCGCCGCGGGCAGCGCCCGCGCGCTCCCGCCGAAAGGGAGGAGCGGCGCGAAACGGGAAGCAGCGGGCAGGAGGCACGGCGGCTGGGTAAGGCCTGATTTGGGGCCGCTCCCGCAATACAAGGGCTGCCGAGTCAGCGCTGCAGCATGGGAAAACGCAGACTTTTGGTTAAAAGCCTGAAAAGGCCAAAAAAGGGGTTTATAAACTCGTTCTGATCCCTGCCCAGTGTTGGCACCCCAGGCATGAGGAACTGCTTCCTCACACAACCACCAGGGAAACTTCCACAGAGAGGGGAGCTCCTAATAATGACGATTTAGGGAGTTAACAAGCAAGCAGTTCTGAGAGCTTGAGTCTAACCAGCTGCTGCAAAACACAAGGAGACCCCCTTGCTTCAAGAGCTCTGCATTAATGCATGACAAATAGCTCATTAGCACAAAATCAGCTGAAGCTGATGAGAAATTTTGTTCAGAGGTTATTGCAGCTACCAGTTGCTCTTAACCCATATCACTGGTTTTATGATACATTTGTTAGATGCACAGTGTTCCTGCATTGTTTGGAAGAAAGTTTTTGTCCTGTGCAAAATGTAAGGCAGGAGCTACTGGTCAATGTAGCATTAAACCCTGTTCTGGGTGGATGAGATGTGATCCCACGAGACAAAGGTTGGGTGCTGGGTTTCAAACACAGCAAGCAGAATATTGTTTGAGACCAGCCTCCTACAAGCACAGCAATTTTTAGGCATCCAGGGCAACCACCACCTAGCAAACATCCAAAGGGCATTTAAGTTGTAGGAAGCAACATTTAAAAGAAATCATGTTACAGAATAGTTCCAGCTAGAAGGGAACCTACACGATCATCTAGTCCAACTGCCTGACCACTTCAGGGCTGACCAAAAGTTCAAGCGTGTTCTTAAGGGCATTGTCCAAATGCCTCTTAAACACTGACAGGCTTGGGGCATCAACCACCTCTCTAGGAAGCCTGTTCCAGTGTTTGACAACCCTCTCGGTAAAGAAATATTTCCTAATGTCAAGTCTGAACCTCCACTGACACAGCCTTGAACCATTTCCGCACATCATGTCATATCACTGGATGCCAGGGAGAAGAGATCAGCACCTCCTTCTCTGCTTCCCCTCCTCAGGAAGCTGTAGAAAGCAATGAGGTCACCCCTCAGCCTCCTTTTCTCCAAACTAGACAAACCCAGAGTCCTTAGTTGCTCCTCATAAGATGCTTCCAGTTACGTGGCATCGAGTTTGCCCAGAGGGAGGTAGCCATGCAATGTTTCACAGCTCTAGGGAACACACCCCAAGGGTGGGACAGCAGCACGGAGGTGAGAGGCTGCCTCCAGGGAACCAAAAACAACCCGGAAAGAGGGAGAGATGGGCAATGGCAAAAAGAAAGGGAAGCATTTCAAATAAGTAGTTCCTTATGCAGTGACAGCAGAGCAGCCTAGCCTCAGGTAGGGTTGTGTTTTGAGGGCAAACACAAAAGTGGATGCTCGGGTTGCCAGTAAGTGATGTGACTTGGACAAATACTACAGTAACATTTGTCTCATTTCCAGCCCAAAAATTAATGCGTGGAGCAACTGCAGTTCGGTGTGTCACAGGGTGCTGCCTCTGCCACTGGCCTGGTGCATTACCTTGAGCAACCGCCCCTCTGCTTGGAGATGGCAGCAGGAGCAAGTGCCCATCTTCACCTGGGCCTACACAGGAGCTCTTGGAGAGCAGAGTCTGAAGCCCACATTCAAATGAGTTAAGTAAACATTGGTGTCTTTGCCAGAGTTGAATTGAAACCTGCAGTTTCTTGATGCCCCTTGTGTCCATAATAAAGTGTTTGAGATGCACCTTTTGTTGCAAGCTTCCAAACCTATTAAGACATTAGGTTCATTAAAACTAAAACTGAAGATTTCTGGTTAGTCACTCCAGAACACATCTTGGTTTGAAAGTGTATAAGTCTGCACATTCTCTTGCACAGATTCAGGTGTGGCTTTTTAAATAATTGCATTTAACCTCCCATGCTTTTGTTTTCACAATGTTTTGAAATGGGTATACAAGTACCAGCTCTTGGCATTTGTAGTTAGTACAAATATTTAACTCTGTGCAGTATTTACAAGTGGTCCCCCCATGCCACCCAAGCTGTCTCCTCACAGAAGATGGCATCTTACATAAGTCACCAGGCAGTACTTTTATCTCAAGAAAACTGCCCTCGTGGGATTGTTTTTAGAAGTATTCCTAGATATCGGATGTTCTTTTTAGTAGAAAAGGAACAAACAGATCTGTTACTAACCCACTATCAGTCTCACAAAGTAGGTCTTCTTCCCATGAGCTTGCCAAGCAAGAAAGCATCTATTTGAGACGACCCCAAGTGCTGTTTTCTGATTGAAAAAAACCTCTGCAATAAGCACTGAGGCCCCCAAACTTCCAGAAAAATGTTGCTATTTGGAAAATTTCCTTTAAAAAACATTTATGTCTAAGTAACATTTTGCTCTCAAGGAGGTGAAAGGAAGTTTCATTTGTTCCTTCAACCCTGGAAAAAAGCCTCTTAGGATGCATCACTGCAAGCCTTGCTAATCTTTACAGGCACCTTCACATAATGCCAGGAAACCAAGAGCTTGGTTTGTTTAGTCTGGCTAAAAGCACAGGTAGAGAGGAATACTGTATCTCGCTATAAATACGTGGGTGGGGAAGGAAGAGACACCAGGGAGGGAGAGGAGCTGTTTGAGTGAAAGGACAATGGTGGCATCAGAACAAATGGATGCAGATTGACCCCAAACCCATTTAGGCTGAGAACTGAACTGGAAGAAGATTTGTAGCTATTAGAGAGCTGAGGTTCTGCAACAGCCTTTCCTTTAGAGTAATAACAACTTACGAGCCTCAAAAGCCAGAGCCACTTTTCCAAAGCACATTACAACAAAGGACCACAGCTTCTTCACAGCTTTACATCTGAGTTTAAGAACCTATCTTGAGACTGGGAGACTTACTCCATGGAGATTAGGTTTTCCATATTCATTTAAACCTGGGTTTCCATTTTTCTCTGGTCAATCACACAGCTCCTCTGCAGCCCAGGCAGAAATTACTTTTGCCACTATTCAGGTGAAGAAAAAAAATGAAAGTACCTTGGCTTCTCCTTGCAGGTGGCAGGATTAGTGTTGTGACTGTGCCAAAGCAGCTGCTCTCGCACAGAGAAGGGAGTTGCCTTTCCCAGGAGCAGCCAGCCATCACCTGAGCTCCTGGCCCTGCTCTCCATCCATCTCTGCTGCTGCTGGCCCCAAGAACAGCTGTGAAGGGGAGCCTGGGACAGAGGAGCACAACAGCCAGGCTGCTTGCATGGCCTGAGCTGACCTAAAGCCTAGTACAGAATAAGACCAAGAGGGTAGGTTTGCTGGAGGATGATCACTCTTAGCACTTGCAGCCTCCCAGCAATGCCAAGAGGACCTCTCCTGCAGAGCTGCAGTCTGGCCACCTCCACTCTGCCAACCAAGATGCCTGCCAGCATTGCCCATGCTAAAACAGAGCTCTCGCACCCTCCTTTGAAAGCTGTCTTGAAAAAGGGGCTGGAGAGAGAAAAAAAACCAAATAAGACCTAGTTTTGCAATGCTCCGAGACCCTCTCTGCCAACAGGACTGTGTGTGGGTATTACAGGTTAAATATTTAAGGGAAAAAATGTCATTGAGACCAATCCAGGAAGGCTAATCTGTTGAAGGGCTGATGCAAAAAGTCAAGTCTGAAAGCAGCTGAGTATGAAAAAAGGAGTGCTTTTTCCTCTTTCCACAAAGTAATGAAAAGAGGGGATTGTAATAACTTTCTGAATGAAACAAACTCCTCTTTCTTGTTTCGGCCCTAACGCTGCCTGCTCACTCCGGCAAGCAAGCAGCAACCAGTTGGCTGAGGGGAACAAAAGAAGCTGCGATTGAGCAGCACAAACCAGTGCCTCTCCATTCAGGTGTCAGCAGCACTCTGGCTTCAACATGCATTGGTGAGACAACCTCACAAGGCAAAGAGGAAAGGGTAGATAAAAATATTTTTGGTGAGGATTTTAAAGGGATATTGCATTCTTGACATAGTTCAAGGTAGTAACAGCTCCACCTATTCAACCCCATTTTGCTTATATCTGGCAGTCCTGAAGAGAAGGTATGGGCTAACCTTTAAAGGACAGGGAGAAGTAACAGGATTTAATGTAGATTTAAGGTTCTTGAATCTACATCAGATCAGAGGGCTTCTTTTAGAGACTGAATTACTTTCTCTGATTCCATAAGACTTACGATCATTCATATTTGCCATTTACAAGCAGTTCAATGTTGCCTACCTAAGCATATCACCAATACCACATTAAGAAACAAATCAATAGGTAAGCCATTAGCAAACCTCCAGCTGTAATTCCCAGATATGAGGAAGGTACAATAAGCTCCTACAAGAAACACTGCTCCCCACTTCAGCAACAGGCAGGAATTACAATCTCTGCTCCAGCCAGCCATTGCTTGTAGGAGATGGAAATGAAAAACACATTGGCTTCCTAGAATAGATCACGACATACTCATTACATCTCACCCCAGACTCATTTCCTTTTCATGCATTCCCTGCTGATTGATTAAGGACCACAGTATGCATCACTGGGAAGTTGCTAGCAGCTGCCAGCCACACCAAGAGCACCAAGTAGCTGTCAAGTCAGCAGATCTGGACCTCCAAGGGTTCCTCCACCCCACTGCACTGGCTAAGCCCTCTGTGCTGCGTGACCAGGAATCCAGAGCACACAACCAAGGAGCCCACACAGCCCCGGTCCCCAACCCTGCCGGCAAGGGTCGTAATCAAGTTCACTTGAGGATCTGAAGTTCACAGTTGCACAGCAGGAAAGTGGAGCTGCTGTTTTGTTTGATTTCAAGACGACATGCTTCTGAAGTATAAAAGCAGGGTCAGCAAAATTAAAGTCACGTGCATTGCCTGCTAATGTTGCTTTAGCTGAGGCTTGAGTTGGGATAGAAATAGTCCACAATTTCACTTGCTTGTTTGGAGGATGTGAAAGGCCCAAGGAGGAAATACCATCCAGGCTTCCCCTGCCTAATCAAAGAACAGAGGCAATACCACACTGAACATCCACAAAAGTGTCCATAACTAGTACAGAGCAGATGCAGTCTGTAAGCAATTCATCAGCTAAGCAGATAATATCATAAAAACCTGGTGATATAGTTAGCTGAATCATTTTAAGAATCTGACCACTATTTAGGAACAGAAAGTAGAAGCAGCAAAATTAAGTGCAGTGTTCCCCCACAAGTGGTTTGTGTGGATCAAGATTCATATTTCCATCCAAACATCCATGATATTAACACAGCCCAAATCACACTTCTCCTGTCATTTAGTCTGTTTTGTTAGTGTGGTTCTGTACTAGTCTTGGGGGAGCAGAGGATAAGAGATTGATGGTAAAGAAAAACATTTTCCTCCCCCTTTCCCTTCCACCACTCTGTGGCTCACATCAGGTGGATGGCCACAGCACATGCAAGCCCATAGAGATCAGCCAAGTGGCTGCTGGGGGGCAACCCATCACATAGGATCCTGATTCATGCACCCATTGATCAGCTTTTACAAACAAACATAATCCTGATTTTGCAAAGACCGAGTGTGATGTATTTCAGCACAGTGTGCTCTGATCTGGCTGCTCACATCCATATTACACAGGACACTTACAACTCAGCTGCGAGGTGCTGTTGTAAGGACAGCCCAGATTTAGGCTCTTTACAGCCCCAGATTGCCTCAGAGAAAACTGCATCAGTGCCCTCATAAAATTTGTTTGCCATGTTCTATGCGATGTCAATACACACATGGGTGCAATGCGTTGCAGAGGCTGAGCCAGTACGTCCAGCCTGACTGCTCCATGAAAATGTGGTTATTTAGACCTTCATCAACAGGAGCTTGCTTCCCCCAGCTTACCCTGAAGACCTACAGAGGCAAGTCTGGTCTGGAGCAGACGCTCTAAGCCTCAACTCAAAGTACAGCACAAACTTAATCAAAATTTACAGTGCATAAAATTAAACACATGAATACACCTTTGAGGGATGAAGACTAGAAGAAAACTCATACCAGTCAGAGGAACAGACTTTTAAAAAGCAATATAAAAATAAATAAGCTCAAAGGACCCTCACAATGAAAGCCTAACATGGGTTTACATAAAAAACCCATTGTGTTTTATTAACCTAGAATTTTCCAGTTGATTTGTTTGATTTATAACTAAGCAGTTTAAGAACAGTAGCTATTTTCTACACTAGCAGAGTTCTTTCCTGTAATCTTCATTGATGCAACTTTATATTGTGCACATATGGGCTCAGTTCCTGAAACAACTGTACAGTATTCCTGTTTGGCAGGCAGCATAGGTTCTTGTCGTAAGAAAAATTACACTGGAATTGGTGGAATTAAAAGGAATCACATTTCTTTTCTTGTTTCCAAGTTGTTCAGGACAGAAGCTACTCAAAGTGCTGAAATACAAGCACTTGGAAATAAATATTTATGTTATGCATTTTGTGTATATATTAAGAAATACAAAGCTCTGGTTTTATAAAAACTCTACAGAAGTTAAAGAACACATTATAATGTATTTTCCACACTTTCCCCCTTGAAACTTCGGAAATTACTTAGCTTAATGACAGCAGCACAAGACTGGGAAATGGCAAATCAGTCAAAGAGCAGCAGTTCTCTAGAAAAAAAAAAGATACAGGGCATTATTTTTTCCCCTTTCCTGTCCAGTTTTATAGCCCTACATGTAGCTCCCCAAAAGAAATTTTTGTTGCCTTTCAAAAAAAAAAAAAGAGACAAGCCTATCAAGTACAGAGCCATTAGCATTAGACACCATCTACCACAAGCTGAAAATGGGAAATGTTCAACTCCTTGAATAATCCAAGATGCTGAGTAGCAGATGGCAACATCTATGTTTTCTGGCCAGTCTGAGGGTTTCTTGCAAGTGCTGACCCCAGCACTCCCAGACCAGACATTTCTGTCAGTGCTTATGGCAAGAACACTTCAGGCTTTCCTTTCCAGGGGACAGTCCTGCTCAAAGGACACTGAGCCCCCTCCTGCCCCAGTTACCACCCACGGAGGAGGTGTTTAAGAGTCAGTTGGGAGGCGACACCTCGTTGCAGCACTCCAGACATGTCCTAGTGTCACCTTCCGGTCCTCCCCAGACTGTCCCTCCTGTTACCACTGTTGCTCTGGGACTCTGCCCTTCCTGTCCTGGTTTCATGTCTGCTTTTGCATCCCTCTGATCTCTATAGGTCTGACAATTGCCCTGCTCAAGACATACGTTTCTTTCCAAAGGCACTGGATTTATTAAAAACCAGTAGCATAAAAGGACAAGGTGGAACAAACGGCATCAGTGTAAGCACTGCCTTTCTAGTGCATTTGCATGCACGTGATTTTACCATCAAGCCCCATCTCTACTGCCCCAAGAAAGCCTCTAGACATGCACTGAGGGCTACCAGAAAAATTAAAGTTCATATTGCTGCTAGGAGGCAGGCCCTGGCATTCTCAGATGCCCTTTGGTACCACATTGCTGCCCTCTCTATTGAGGATGCTCTGGGTGCAGGAAGCTGAGAGAGTCCTCACCCAAAGCAGGGGGGTTGGTTGGTTTGTGTATCTACTTTATTGGTGTCACCCTTTCAAGGCAGCAATGGGGCCCAAAACATCCACAGAACCAAAAAGTCACCTGGGAACTTCACCTAACAAATCCCCTCTTCTCCTTCCGTGGCTCACTGCTGGTCCTCAGGTCTCAGTGTGGAGCAGGTTACAGGCACCCAGGAGTTATCAGAGCTCAGGTTTTGACCCTGGACTTTCTTCCACAGCTGCAAGAGTTCAGAGGTCTGGGTTAAGTCATCCATGAGATGCTTTCCAGCACTATGCCCTTAAAACAGCTCAGGGAATCACTATATCACATTCTGGTTTAATTGCATAGCACAGGCTACATGCAAAGGCATATCACAAGGTTTAGATAAGATCCTCACACTTTCAGCTGTCTTTTAACAGTTGGTGCTTGCACAAGCACTTTGACAGTGTTTCACCACCCTGAGCACCAGGATCCAGCCCAGTTTGGAGCAATTCCATGAATTACCACATCCTGCTGCACACTGGCTTTGGTCAGCCATCCAAGCAGCATACTAGCATCACTTCAGAAAATTTTGGGTTTGGGGTTTTTTTTCCCCCAATATTATATCAGGTAATATTCTTGGGAGTTGCAAAATAAACTTTAAAAAGAAACCAGACTTGTAAAATCCAGAAGATGACAATTCCCAGTGTAATGGCAATAGTTTTACCATTGGACTGAATTAGCCCAATAAATATTAAAATACTTGGATACAAGCTTCTTACCACTCCATTGGTAGAATAAGTGCAGTCCAGGCTGGAAAGCAATACAAGCTGTTACCAGACAATTAGACCACAACCGAGGCAGCTTCTAACACCTTTCCAGCAGCAGCTGTTTGAATTCAGAGAAAATCCTGCTTGCCCAGGACCAGACAGAGGCAGTGCTCCCTGCCAGAGGCACCTTTCCAGCCGGATTTGGATTACTGCAACAAGTACCTTGTGGTCCTGGCTTCAGAGTGTCTGTAGCAATTTTATCATGCTCTTTCAGTGTTGCAATTGGTTTCCCACCAATTTCTTCAGAGCTTCTTGTCAGTGAAGAACTTTCTAGCTTCACTCTGGAGGCAGGGGAGAAAGAAGCAATAACCTTTCCCTTCAACACGGAAACCCCAGCATTTTGCAAGGCAAGCAAGCAGAAATTAAAAGCCATGCTTTTTACCAAACAGGGCCAAAATTCTCTCAAATGTCACGTATATGCCAAAGAATTTCCATATTTGTTTCTTTGCTCTCACATGCTGACACCAAACATATTTGGTAACAGGGAAACAAAATATTTACTATCCCAAATCGCACAGCAAATTGAGCCTCCGCATGGTGAAACCCCCCCAAGAAAGCTGATTGCAAGATGGGTACCTGGAAGTCAGCTAACAGCCCCATATTTATAACAGTAAGCCCCATCTTTGAAAACTATATTCTATCATCATCTGCGTATGCTCACGCACCTATCAGTTTATCATCTCCAAGCCTCACAAGGGACCTGTTCCTATAACACAGCCACAGCTGCGACCACTGTATTTGGTGCATAGACATGTAATAGCATTTATGGTCCCCTTCCAAAGTCTAATGACAGCAAACTACTCTCAACAGCCCCATGGTGGGAATTAGCCTGAGAAGACTGTATAATTGCTCCTCACTATCTGTGTGGCACAGAAACCACAGCCTGGATTTATCCCGCTTCACTGAAGTGCCTGAGCAGCATTATCTGCAGCTGATGGAGAAGATTCAGCAGCAGGATCTTCCCAACTATGAATGGGCTGCATTGCCTTCAGAGGTGTCCCTTGCTCTCCTGCTCACAACAGAGCAGCTCAGAGGTGACCAAGCTACTAAACCAATCTTTATAATTTAAGCCCCCAAAGCAACAGAGGAGGAACTGCTGCCTGCATCATGCCTTACAGCTCTGCTAAAAGGCATCTGGAGACTCCAAACCCACATGTGCTCAGCATCTCAGGATGCAAACCTAAAGTCCCATCTCCGAGTCTCTCTGCAATCCTTTAAGGGGTTCCGCTAGTCTGATAAGCCACAGCCTCATAATTGCAGCAAATCCACACAGGCTCCTAGCTGAAAAAAACATGTACTTGCAGTTCCTCTGCATTAGGTTCATCTCACCTCCATCTGCCCCTAGGCAAGAGTGCCTAACACAGTAAACATCTCCATTTGTTACCAGATTTTCAGTGCAATACAAAGGCATTTCAAGGTCTATTGTCTTTTAATGCAGAGCAGTGTTTCTATACCAGTCCTGATTATTCTTTATTCATTTGCAAATGCTTTTGCACCTCTTGTCACACCATAGTAGGTGCATTGGTCCAAGCCATGATTCAATTCACAGCTCATACACTTGAGAGATTTACTACCTTGAGTGGGATTTACACCACAATTTTAGGAGGAGGCAAGACTTCAGCTACTAAACACTGAATACCCAAATCTGGAAGAGCATAATCTGGACTGAAAGACCCTCTGAAGGAAGGTGTCTCTCCCTCTTTTGACCATAGAGGGAGCTGAGTCTGCAGTGTTAACCTCTAAAAAAAAAATCAAGCACTCAAGCTCCAAGTCCCAATATACAGTCCAGAAATTATATTGGCCCCACTCCCCAGCCCAATACCCAGACCTCACATGTAGAGGAGGAAGGCAATGCAGATTAAATAATTAATGCCCCTGGATACTGTTTCCCCCCAAACTACAGGAGATCACAGACAAAAAACCACTTCCTTAAATATGATTGATTGCTCTTTGCTGGCACAACAAGAAAAATCAGTCAGTAATATTCTCCATCATTCTACTGGGGCTTTGTCAAACACCATAGCTCCTGCATTTCAATGAATGATAAATCACTTAAGAAGCAACTTTTATGTCAGTGAGCATGTTATTATTGATTACTCTAATCTCGCACTGGAAAAGAGTCTTCATACCCTACTGTTCTTTAAAACACCCAGACAGTTTAGAGGTTGCTGTCTAACAAGCTCCTACATCATATCTTCCTCATCAATCTTATCAACCCCTTGCTTAATTGTAAAAATCTAAATAAAACGTATACAAGCTTTGGCCTAATGCCTCATGACTCACATATCTCTTCCAAAGAGAGAGAGATTCTTCAGCTGCACTTGAAGCTTGTCAAGCATCATTTTAATTCAACGCAAGTTCTGGCTTTCTCAGAGCACAGCAGTGGTTTGATGGGTAACAAGATACACATGTCAGAGCCAGCAAAGCCTCCATGATTTCCTTATGTCTGAGGAATATCAGTTTAAATACCATTTAAAAAGTGAGACACCCTGGGACCACCCATGACTTTGTTCTCTATCCTCACTATGCAACAAGGTGATGCTTTCGGTGGCAGCAGAGATTAGGAGCAACTGAAAGATGACCCCAGCATTGGCTTCTGTGGCCATTTCGGTGTTTGTTAACAAAGCCTATTCTTGTATCTGGCCAGCTTCGATTACACTGGTAAATAGAATATCTTGCTTTCAACATCAGGATGCTCAGCAAAGTAATCTAGTAGTTACATCCCAGCACGTAAACAAAGACATTGCTGATGATACCGTGTACATTGAAAAATTAATGGCCAAGTTGGACTTGAATGCACAGATATGAGGCTTTTCATGTCTTCTGGATACTCTGACTTCTGCAAGCCCAGCATCAGGATCTCCTCATTAGGCCTCAGAGACTAGATGCTATGAAATGACTCCCAGCATTTGCAGAAAGGCATCCATTGAGCAGAGGAGCTCCTGGCAGCTCTCACTCAAGAGCAATCTGCTCCCCAGCGTTAATCAGAGTAAGAAGTGACCACCAGAGCTGGAAAGATGCACAATGTTCTAAAGATTTTCTAAAACATGTTGCTGTGTCATCAAAAAAACCCAATTTCTCTCAGACAGAACAAGGCTCTTGACTTTCTGAAAGCTTGATCACTTCAAGGGACCTCAGTTCAGGAAGCCATCTGATCACAAGAATAAAGCACGTGAATGAAGAAAACGAGCCACTAAAACTGAACAGAGGAAGCAGCAGCAGGATTGTGAGGTTTTCATACATAGTGTTTCTCCCAAAACACTGTGTTAAAAAGTTAATGTTGTGTGTATATTTTTTAAAAAGAAAAAGAGGAACAATAAAATATCAATTAGTATGCCAGTGATGCTCCAATCTATTCCTGTTCTCTTAAATTCTTTCCACTTGGAGCATCTCTAAAAACCCTTGTGTTTACATTGAATTTAACAAGAACCAGAAGCAATCTGGCTGCAGGCTGGTGATACTCCACCACTCGACCTGCAATAAGGGAGCTCATCTCCTCTGCAGTTAGGCAGCTAGATCCCAAAGTACTAAGCATAGGCTATTAGCTTTTTTAATTTATCTACAACAAAAGCTGCTGGGGAGGACCATGCTTCAGGCACATCAGTGGGATTTCATGTGTACAGCATACAAAGCTCAACCTGTGCCTTCTCCTCTATGTTGCTGGGCTTAGCTTAGACCAGACACACTTCATGAGGGGATTGGCCCTACATTGATCAAAGGACACATTGGCCATCTACATCAGGCAGATGTCCATGCTTTACAGTGCAGATCTATCCTAAATGGACCATTTTCCAAAGTAATTCAAGTACCCTAATTTCACTGAACGCAAGTTACACAGAAGAGCTTTTAAAGAAACCTAGCTTAATACATTACATTTATAAACAACTACTGGTCAACACTTCTTTCATCCCTGTAAATGTTATTCTTTGACCCTTGGAGAAAGGCATTAAAGCAGCATAGCAAAAATCTTGTTAAGCAGCGGTTTACTAAATCAAGAATTCAAATCAATAGCATAGGCATAGCCTGACTTAAAAACCTATTTTAAAACTAAATTAAAAAGCTGTTGCATTGCCAATTGACAAGATTAGAAAGGTTTCCCTAGCAATTCTTGAGATTACAAACTAATGAACCATGCAGAGAGAAGATGGAGCACAGGAGGGGGAAATGTATGTGCATTTGCACTGTTGGTTTTTAACAAATAAAGTCACATCTCAATGACTTGGAGAAAGCATTATAACCTTAAAAAAAGAAAAAAGTTTCCCAGATATTTTTCATTTCAGCAAGTGCTTTGCAGTAGCCTAAGGAAGCCCTCATCAGTGCCAAAGTCCAAAACAAGAGCAGCAGAGGGAGATTAAAATAACTGCAAGATTAGTTGCTTCAGCAAAGGGAGCAGGAGGGGCTCCTCAAAGCCAGACCTTCATCCACAGCTCCCAGAAGGTAGAAAAGCAAGCATACACCAGAGCCTTAACTGGGGAACCGGACCCTCTAGTTCAGCTGGTTACCAAGGGTTTATAGGGAAAGAGCAGGGGTCTGGAAAACAGGACCTGCAAGGTGAGAGAGGAAAGAAATCAGGTTGCAGGCAAGATAGTTTCAAATTCCTCTCAAAGAAGAAAAGAAACAACTTTCCATGTAAACTGGGACAAGGGTTAGAAGCAATAAGGTAAAATTGCAGCAAGATGAGACATCTTTATAGCAGTAAAGCACTGGGATAAATTCACTATAGAAGCTGAGAAACCTCCATCAGCAGAGGCTCTTTACAAAGAGGTCAGACATTCATTCATCATGCTAAAGCCAGCCACAGGGAGATGGGCCAAGCGACCTCTCAAAGTCAATCCCAGCCCTATTTTCCCACAATCGCACAAAATGTCGTTGTGCATTAACACAGCAAAGTCTTTTCTTCAGCTTATCAGACCTCAGGAGACCTCAGATTGAGATGTAAACCCAACTCCTACCACTTTGCTGTGCCCAGGCTCTCCCACTCAACCCCATCTATTGAGCTCCCCCCAACTCAAGACATAGCTATGGTGAGCAACCAACAACTCATAAGGAGCCAAGCCCAGGGGTTATTTCACAGCCCATTTCAGGCAGCAGGATGGAGAAACAAGGAAGACAAAAAGGAGGCAGGCTTTGCTGCTGCTCTGAGAAATATAGCCTAGCAACCTCCACACAATAAAGCACAAAGTGCACAGACAGTGCCATGCAAAAGGGGGGTTTACAAGCCTCTCCACAGGGTTGGTGGTGAGCAGGTCTTTTTATATGTCTTATAACAAACTCATGACTGGTGTTGACTGCTTTCCTCCACCCAAGTAGCACAATTGAAGTTTTTTTCCTGGGAATGAATTGCCTAAAAAGCAGGCTGGGAAGAGAGCAGTTTCGGCTGCCAGACCCAACTTACATGAACTATCTTAAAAAGGGCTGGTCCAAGACCAGAGCTGAATGAAAAAATAAGACAGACTCACAAATAAAATAGCTCCAAACCTTTCAGAGCCCAATATTTACTGTTGGTACCTGAGCGCGTTTGAGTTTTTTTTCACTTGTCTTTGAATATCGTTTGCTTTTTAAACAGGTAACACAGGCACTAGTCAGATACTTTCCTGCCCTTGCTCACAGGGCAGGCGATGGGCTGCTTTGCAGGAATATATATCATCCCCAAAGCTGTTTGTCTTGTAGACAAAATAAATCTGCACAGTATTGCTCCTGATATCTCATTGCATTTATATGATGAGCACTAGTGGCAGAGTCAGACCTCAGGTGCCTAATATACCTGGCCCAACAAAAAATTATTGCACAGCAAAGAGTCACAGGGCACATGCCACCTACCTCAGAGACCTGTGCAAGGGGAAGCAGGAGGAAGAGGTAGACATTTTGGGGATGATAACAGCTCCTTGGAGGATCCAAGGCCCCACTCAATGCAGGGTGATGAGCTAGGGTGACCCAGTACAGGCAGTGCCCCCACCAACAAAGTCTGTCTGGAAGCATCTGAGGCTGGGTCCTCATAAAACAGTCCGTCAGCACTCCCCAAACACAGTGAGGGCATGAAGCAGTTTCGGGCCCATGCAGGAACAGCAGATACAGAACAGGTACCAAGGCTACAGCACAGGCTGAGAAATTTATCTAAGCTGGAGGCTGAGCTTAAATATGCTCCTGGGCCTATGGGTGTGGGTGGAGGCCCCAGGTGAGGCTCCTTAGGGCCATTAAGGCTCATTAGTGCCCTCAGCTTTACATCGGACACACTTGGCACTAAGGGTCCTCCTGGCCAGTATGTCCCATACAGCCTCAGGGCACCTGGACCATACCCACTCCTCCCCATCTAAGAGATATTGCAGGGAAGGCTTCCTCTGTGTTAAAACACAGCTTTTAGCAGGAAGAGTCTGCACAGGTTTGTAAGCACAAGAATTGGAAAAGCACGAAGGAAGCACCCATCAGGCACACCTGAACAGGTGTTTAGAAACTGTTGCATGGCTGTATTTACTCTGATCACTCTAATAAAAGTGCTGCACACTTTTGGAGGAAAGCATCATAATCTGCTCCCGGGGAGCTCCAAGGGGCTGCAGAAGACACTCCTTCAAGGTTTCTCCATTATCTCCATGATTTCCCATGGAGGAGTCACCTCCAGCCTAGAGGAGGCAATGCATGGTCCAGGGTAGAGGGGCAATAGCTTTGACAGGGAATAGACAATTCAGCTTCTCAATTAGATACTTGAGCATTGGCCTTTAAAGAGTTGTTGGTGACCTTTGCAGGATGGCAGCTCAGCTGCTGCATAAGCAAACAATCCATCAGTGGTCACCCTGTGAGGGAGCATGGACTTCACATTTGAAACGTGGCTGTAAAGGCAAAATCAGGGGCTACCAGGTCCCTTCCTCCATCTGGTAACTTTTCCTGCCTATTTGAGCTGAAATGGCTCTGAACCGCAGAAAGATGTTGTCAGGTTTCAGAGGTGTCACTTGTCTCCCACTGCGCAGTGGGGAGAGCAACTTGGGAAGGGCTCTTCTGGTGACAGGCAAAGGTCCGTCACCTTCTGCCAGCAGTGGAGGCCACGTCGTCCCAGTTGAGACCCACTGTGTCACCTGCATGTTTCCCAATCAAGTGCAATTACCTATGTCCTGGTTTCGGCTGGGATAGAGTTCATTTTCTTCCTAGTAGCTGGCATAGTGCTGTGTTTTGGATTTAGTATGAGAATAATGTTGATAACACATCGATGGTTTAGTTGTTGCTAAGTAGTGTTTACACTAGCGAAGGACTTTTCAGCTTCTCATGCCCTGCCAGCGAGAAGCTGGGAGGGGGCACAGCCAGGACAGCTGACCCAAACTGGCCAAAGGGATATTCCATACCATATGATGTCATGTTCAGTATATAAACTGGGGAAAGCTGGCCGGGGGCGGTGACTGCTGCTCAGGAACTGGCTGGGCATTGGTCGGCGGGTGGTGAGCAATTGCATTGTGCATCACTTGTTTTATATATTCTTTTATCATTATTATTGTTGTTATTTTTTTTTCCTTCCTTTTCTGTCCTATTAAACTGCCTTTATCTCAACCCATGAATTTTACTTTTTTTTTCCTATTCTCTCCCCCATCTCACTGCAGGGGGAGGAGTGAGCGAACGAACGGCTGTGTGGTGTTTAGCTGCCTGCCGGGTTAAACCACAACACCATGGAAATTAAACTATCAAATTTCATCATGCCTTTAGCTTGGCTTGCTGCAAGCAACCTGATTAGAAGCACCCCCATTCAGTGGAGCAAGGTGGATCGTCAGTCAGAGAAGGTCCCGTCCTGCCTGCCCGCTGCCTCGCTCCCCACACCAGAACATTTTGTTACAAGCCCAGCTCTCTACCCAGCTCTTTCTCTAGGAGGGTGAGGGTTTGGTTTCACCCATCCATGAAAGAGCATCAGACAGAGCTTCTCCCCCCAGGTCCCAACTCTGGTGTGGCACCAGCTTGGGGGCGTGACAGCATGCAAAGATGCAAGAGTGAAAAACAAGAGGAAATCTCTCTGCTCAGGGCTTTTGGAGTCTTTTGAGTGCCACCAGTACAATTATGTAGGAACTGCTCATGCATCTTCAGTTTTTCTCTCTTCTCTTAGAGAGAGGTTACTGAGGGATGGAGCATCCCCTGATTCCCTCAGCAATTTGCTCCACAGTGAATCATCCTTGCTGCTAAGGTGACCTGCTGTAGGATGTCCTGGTTAGCAGCAGCAGAGTTGGTGTCCCTCAGGAGAATGACTCTTCCCCGGCTCTGGAATTGCAGCCTGCATCCTTTGCTCTTTTCCGCTGAGTCACCCTCTAAAGATTTACCCCTGGGGCCTGTTGTGTACTCTTTGTTATCTCCTGCTTCCCCCTCTGGGCTATCTGCATATTTTATCATTGGTTTTTTTCCTACTTGCTTCCAGGTCTTTCCTAAAAACTCCTGAATAATAAGAGGCTGGAGCAGGTGTGTAACTAAAGATCACGTGTAAAAAATGGGAAAGGAGCAGAGCCTTTAGGGACTCTTTCCTTCCAGCCTCCCATCCGCCCCAGGGTGATCAGATACTGGAAACAGAGCTGGAAACTCCCCAGCCAGCCAAGATCTGTGCTGGGAAATCCCTGAGATGGTGCAGTGACCTCCCTAGTTCAGACCCCAGCACAGTAGCCTCCAAGCCTAGAGACTGGCTGCTGGTACTGGTATTCCCCTGGGTAAGGAGTGTTTGGCTCTCATTATTTCCACTAGACATTTTTGATGAGAATCTGCGCTTGAAAATCCCCTGAAAACACCCATGGGTTGGGGCTTGCAGTCTGTGGACTTTGATGCAACAGTCCCCATTGCCTCCATCCTGCTTTCATCTAGGCGAGTTCAGCCTCTGGGCAGGTTGACCACCCTTTGCCAAAGTCCACCCTGACATCACACCTCGGTGGCAAGGTCCCCACGTGCCTCTCTGACCCTGGGGCACGATGACCCGGTGACGCTGACCCTCTCTGCTCCACGCTCCGGCCAACGGGTTTCAGAGCTGCCACATCAGGTCCTGCAGCCGGACTCCCCGACAGCGATTCAGCAGCGGCTGCTCGCAGCTGGCCAGTGGGGCGAGGACCACCTGGAGCATGAGGGTTGGGGACCAGGGTGGGGGGCTTGGCATCCCGATTCTGTCCGTAAAGCTTGCTACCAGGTCATTTCCGTGGGGACCTAGAATTAGACAGCAGCACAGTGTCCAAATAAGAAAGTGAAATGATGGTGAGGTATCCTTGACCACACTACATTAATTTAATTTATTAGAAGAGGTTTTGCACTGGCAGGCTGTGCCCAGATGGAAATGGGAGATCACTCACGTTTCCCTTGGGTGATACGTGAGGGGCTGGAGGAGCACCCAGGATTTCAGCAGTGCCATTTTTAAGACCATGCATCTGTCTGTAGGTTTGCAAAGTTTCATAAGGCATCTTTCCAAGAGCACAACAGTCCCAGATGGGTTTGGGAAGAATGCTTAGCAAATTGGAGGCTTTATAAAAGTTGGTTAAATTTGAAGTGAGTGGAATTTAAAAGTGAAAGGCCAGAAAAGAGGATCAGCTTGTGACACTGCTATCAAAGCTTTTAATGCAACAGTGGAAATGTGCTTCTTTCTGTTTCCACTTTGCCCTCTTCTTACTGAAAAGAGCATCGTTCTGGGGTTGTTGGAGACTGCAGCTACCAACCTCCAGCCTGAGCCACAGGTGGTGGGGGCAGAGGCTGGGGAGTGCAGGGGGTCTGGCCTCTGGGGATCAGCACCCATCAGCCCAGCAGGTACCTGCAGAGCTGGTCCAGGGAACCAAGCAGGGGGCTGGGGAGGCTACGCTCTGGGGCTCCCCCATGTATGGAGGAAGGACCAGTGCGTGGGAAGAGATGTGTCAGGGGATGCTGGTGAAATTAATCTTGCACAAATGCTTTATTTCCCTTTCTTTTTGTTCAGCTGCGGGATGGATTCAAAGCTCACTGACATTTATCCCGTCACTTGAGCAGTACGCAGATGAAAGCAAGGGTATGGGTAACCGTTCAGTGATGCTGGGAAGCAGTGCCTTTGCCTAGACCCACAGCCACGGTGTCCTATAGTCACTACGGAGTGGACAAATACAGCAACACTGAGCAACGGGCGAAGCCATCTGCCCTTCATTTTCATGACCAGCACCAGGAATGTGAAACATCTGATTTCTTCTGTTTTACTCTTTCACAGATTCTCCCAGAGACAGAAGCAAGAACCAGGTCCGGAGGAAGAGAAACCAAGTGAAAACAGGCGCTGAAACTCACTGTGCATCCCGGCCTCCCCTCCTGCACTAACAAACCCGGGGGAGTTTTCTCTCCAGGCAGAGAAGTTGTCACAGTGACTGGCAAAGCCGCACATGAGAAAGCAGGATTCGTTTCAAAGTTACACATCAAAGTCTGAGCAGGGTATTAAATTTCCTACGTAATTGATGGAGTTAAATAAATACCATCAGAAGGAGATTAATGTCACAGTAAGGCAGTGCCTAAGATAAGCAGCACGTAGCATCCTCCAAAAACACCTCTCTCTTTCTGCTGCCTTTAGAAGGAGCCGGTATGGTTGGTTTAGTCTAGAGACCTGATGTAGGAACCCAGAGATAAATCCCATCCCTGGTGACTTTCCAGCTACATTACTACTTTCCCTGCCCATTGCCATCTTGTCGTGAGGATGAGATTATAACAGAGGACATCAAGAAATGACAGCAAGACACCTCCCATGCAGATTTCGAGTGGGAGCTCAGCAGCTCATCCCTGGTAGCACAGGCAGTGGATAAACTCCCTTCCTTGGGACTGCTGGGAAAACTCTGCTGAGTGACTATCACATGGTTTTACCTCTCAAACTTCCCAGCAGGTAGAAATCGGCAGTCTAGAGCTGCCTACGGGAAAGCAGGTTGCAGCTTGTTGGCTTCCCACACCCCGGTCCTGGAAGGACTCAGCAGCCAAGTCTAAATAAGCAAACCTGCCAAAGTTCAGTTCCAGTTTGAAGCAGGGTCTTTTTCACAAGCTGTTTCTGTTTGCCTTTCCTCTCCAGGTAGTATGTTTAGCTGCGACCAGCAAACACTCTGGGACCTTATTTTTGGGACTTAGACCCTCAACAGCCACTTTGCTCTTTTAAATATTTCATGTTTTCCCCACCCTGGCTAAAGGGCTAAAGCTTTCTGTGTTCAGCAGGACTTGCATCCACCCCAGTGTGCTTTGCTCTCTCAGTGCACATGGGCAGAGCAGAAGTCCCCCAGGTCCATACATCCCAGGAGGAGAAGCTGACGCAGGCAGACCCTCCCAACTAATGGTGTCACACCCTGTGGGGTACATCTTGAGCAGCCGACTCAAGGATGGCCCTAATGATCATCACTCAAAAGGAAACTGTTGAACAAAAAGTTCAACAGACCAGCAATAAAGACAATAATGAGGAGAAAAGGCTTCAGTCTAAATATGGGATATTTGTCCATAAAGACCATCAGAGGACCAAGTGGAGACACCACGTATGGGAAACCTATAGCTGGACTTCCCCCAGGTGGCTCACAGCTGGATCTGCCCTGCTTTTCAGGTCACAGTAGTGGCCCGAAAGCCCAGTGGTGATGCAGAGCTGGAAGATGTGCCCTTGAAAATGCCGTAACGCCAAACTTGTTGGGCTTTGGTCCTACTGCAATACGCAGATCGCTTCAATAACAACATCACTGCCTCTCAGATCCCTGTACAAGGCAGCCGCGATGTGCCTCGCTCTCCCCACTCTTTTTGGCAAAAAGACTTCACAAGACCCTAAGCCGCTCCCCATCACCACCTCATAGGGACTCTGGCCCTTTGCAGCCTGTAGTGCCTTTAGGAACCAATTAAACTCAGCAATCAGAAAGTTCATGCATGGAAAAAAAATGCGTGGTTGGTGGGCCAAGGGGTTAGCAGGCTGTGTGGAGCACAAGCAGCAAAGCACCCCTCTCCTAAACCCTTTCCCATGCTGTGTTGGGTTTGGTTTGGTTTTTTTTCGGGGGGGGGGGGGGGGGGGGTAGGTAGCGGGCGGGGGTAATGGTGTTCACGGCCGGACCCGTCGGCAGGCTCTCCCCGTCCCCCTCCAGCCTGGCCCTTTAAGTAACTTGAGCCTCCGGGCTGCAGACCCCACTCTCTCACTAAAAGGATGGAAGAGCAGTTTTCCCCCTTCCCCCTTCTGGGTCTTTTCTTTTCAAAGCAACCATTTCTTCCCCTTTCCCTTCTGGTGTGGAGAGATGGTTCACCAAGGGACGGAGCAGCTTTCTGAGCATCCCCCTCCCATATCAAGGCAAATTAGCAGTTTCTCTACCCCGCAGTGCTTCCGGCAGCTCTTTTTTGCAGCTTTCCTCCCCTCCCGCTGGTCTTTGGCAAACCTCAGCTGATTTCCAAACTAGCTCCGTGGCTGCTGGGGGTTGGTGCAAAGGTTTAATTATTTGCTTTTCCTTGGGTGTGTAAGGCGGGGATAGGGAGAAGGTCGGGCCCCATCGCCTGACGCTGCAAATCTTGCCCACTTTTGTTGTATAGTCTCTCTCCCACCCCCCTTCCTTCCCAATCTCCCGCCCAGCTCCCAGAGCCCACCATGAATCCACAGGCGATTTCAGAATACATTTGCCTGCTTTGCTTTTCCTTCGTGAGCACAGCAAAAGGTAAGAGACTTTGGGCTGCTTCGGGTCCAGGGACGCGACGGGGTCCAGATGCCCCGAGAGGTGGGATGCTCATCCCGGTGCACAAAGAGCCTCCTGGGGCTCGCCATAATGCAACATCTCCCCGGTCTCTGGCCGGGGAGGGAAAAGTTATTGCCACAACAACTACAAACAGTCTGAGCATCTCCCGAGGCGGGGAAATTTTTTGGGACCGTGGAAGTCCTCCCTGGGGGGGTGAAGAAAACCAGAGAGCTGGGGCTTTTCAAACTGCACATGATGCAGAAATATAGAAACTCTTCAGTCTGAGTCACGGAGGAAAGCCCCAGGGGGTGAGCTAGATTTCCATCGATTCATTTACCATTATAACAAAAGTAGCAAAACTATAAAACATTTCAGAAGCCCAGCAAGTGTATCAGATTTGCAGGAGAATTTCAAATGACTTTAGGAAATAGATTAGACTGATTATGTCATGGCAAAAGCAACCCTCCCCACTACAATCATATTTGTATATGAACAAGAGAAGCGAGACCAAATAATTCTAGATAAATAAAATTAAAGTGGGGAGTTCTGATCTAAAGCTGCCCCATCAACTTCATTTTGCCCCATCACAAAGTCAGTGATTTAATTAAGAATTGGCGGTTCCATGGGAAACACACGATACGAACAATATGGCCTCTCTTCTCCCCTAAATAAAAATGCTAACGTTGCCCCAGTTAATGCACAATGCTGAAAAGACACTTCAAGACATCCCTTCTGTCTGTGGACATGCTCAGGAAACTGTCCTTCAGGATTAAAGTGTGTTTCTCTGGCACTTTCAAAAAGTCCTGAAGTCCCCGAGGAGGGCCCCCACTCTGGCCATCATTTCTAAGGCAGGACTGGAAATGCTAGCGGGAATCGGCTGTCGGGAATCCGAGAACACCCAAATATCCAAACCGCAGGCACAAATAATTTCCCATGAAAACTTTCCCATGTTCTCCCCCAAATGTGTCAGCTATACCTACTGCTCGGCGTAAAAATGACAATTCCAGGAGGCAAAGTGATGCAGGTCGCAAAGCATCCCTGTGAGTCCAGGTCCTCTAGGATGGTGGATGCTGGCTGCAGCAAGTGGAGGGACTGAGATCTGCGACCACATACCTTCAACATTTGCATCTTTCCTTAGGGGATTTGCAGCCGCTTTCTTTCCAGCCCAGGACCCTGTATCAGTACCGCTATACCCTGGACGTCCAGCTGGACCACGCATCCACGCCATCCCTGCAGGGAGCCTGGCTGCGGGCTGAAGCGTTGGTCCAGCTGCACCGGCTCTGGAGGGACCAAGGCGGGGAAGAGCTGCTCCAGGTGCAGGTGCGTGAGGCGGTAAAGCTATTGCAGCCGGGTACTCCTCCTGAGAGCAGCGATGCTGTCTTTCTTCAGCCCCTTCCCTTTCTAGCCCAAGCCATCTGAAAAATGGCCTCTCTGACCAAGAGGCCATCACCTCCAGGTAGAATGCATAGCAACTTTAGAGCAGACATGCTTGGTCACTGCTTTCTGCCATCTTCTGCTGTCATAGATCCGTGACCTAAAAGCCCAACACAAGCCAGAAGAGGAAAGGAACCAGGACGGCACTGGAGGTCCACCTGCAGAGATTGCACTGAGCCAGGAGGCGCGGACAGAGCTCCAGCAGCCGGTGTTCATCTCCTGGAGCAGTGGGAAGGTCAGCTGGACACCTCCTGGGCTTGCTCATGCCCTCCGCAGAGCACTCCTGCCCGCATCCCAAATTTTCCTGGCTACAAAGCTCACACGAACTCCTGCTCCACCTCTGATTTCATATCAGAGCACAAGGAGCCAGGCAGGGTGGCAAATGCAGGTCTCCCGCAGGGTCCGGTGTGATCCTAGATGCAGCCCCATCCTCCACAGGGGCTGCAGGCTCAGCTGGAGCTGCAGCGTCCCATGTGAAAAGGGCCTCAGTCCTAACTGTGGGATGTGAGCTCCTTTCTGATCTTCTCCTCTAAGGCTTAGGAATACCATCAGGGGGAAAAAAAAAGGGAAAATTTGTGGGCATACATCCACAAAGCCCATGCTATTGAGAGATACGGTCCTCCATGTGAAAAATCTTCAGGTATCTACAGGGTGTTGCGTAGGTTGCAGGGGAGATGCCTCTCAGCAGGAAAGGCAGCAGAGAGCCTGCAGGGTCCCCCAGAGCCATCCCAGCAGGCAGACACCAGCTCTTGCTCTCCCAGGTCAAAGCCTTCTACGGGGACGAAGCAGAAAGCATCCTGATCTCGAACCTGAAACGAGGCGTCATCAGTCTGCTCCAGCTCCAGCCCCACGCCAGCACCGCAGTGGAGGTAGGTGCAGAGCCGGGGCCAGATCCTGCCCGAAAGCCAGGGACCATGCCGCAGCAGGAGAGCCAGCCCCGAAGCGCAGCCAGCCAAGGTGCTTCAGCAGAGCCAAAATTCAGGATAAACATCATGGGCTTTGCTGATCCAGCTGCCTCTGGGCTGTGAGCGAGGATGAGTATTGGAAAGACAGAATTTTCAGGAACGGGCACACTTACAAAATCATCATCTTTCCCTGGACAGTAGGAAAAGTGGAGAAAAAACTCTACAAGAATTTCTGCCAAGCAGGTTTTGCTTTGCCCAGCCCAGCCAGCAGCCGGCAAATGGCAGGGAAATCCCTCCCTCCAGAGCTCAACTGATGCTGTAGTGACCTGCGAACAACATGAAATAACCTCAAAACCCAAAATGCAGGCACAAAGGTGCTGCTGCTGGTGTTAGCCTAAATTTGCAAACGCAAATTTCCTGCCCAGATGGACTTGGAGCTATCCAAAACCCCCAAATACGCCCCAGTTTCTAGCTTTTTGATGATTTTTCTATTTATTAGTTTGTCCTTTGTGTCCGTCCTCTACACAGATCATTTTACTCAGGCTCAATCAAAGCCGATCGCCTTTAACCATGGTCACTTACGTTTGTTTTTCAGGAGGACGTCTCCGGGAGCTGCCAAGTCACGTACGCCATGTCCAACCATTCCGTCACGAAGACAAAAGATCTCCTCAGCTGCGCAAAGCCTAAGTCCGGATTCACCTCTGTAAACAAAGCAAGTCCATTGCTCTCGCGGTGTTGGGCTCAACTTATATCAAGGACATCAGGGTTGTCCCCAAAATCTTCCTACAGGTGGGCTGTGAGTCGCACTCCCAGCTGGCTTCAGCCTTCTGCACCAGCCTGGGATGGGGCTCCAGCCCTTAGACCCATACCCAAAGTGGGATGCACCAACATACCTCAGGAGGAGCATATCGTTTTGAGGTGGGTGGGAGCAGAAAAGATGTCCTGGGTCATCCCATCCCCATCCTTGTTATTACTTCTGACCTGTCAGCTAATCCTGCTTGGGAAGGTGGAGATAAAGAAATGTTTTCTAGACCTCAGACTCATTGGATTGGGGATTAGGTTGACAGGGGACAGGACCAAAGACCGCTGCTTGTTTGATTTAAAGCAGTAGCCCGCGTTCAGCCCTCACATAAATAGATGAAACTCTGTGGGTCTTAATGCACTTATACCTGCCATGATTAAAATTGATGTTTTTTTTAAAATAGATAAATTCTACTGAATTCAATATAAAAATGGACATCACTGCACAGAGAGCCCATGGGCTTCAGCAGGGATCTCGACACCTGGCAGTCAAACTCTGAGTGTTCTTACAATAAAAGCTTTCTGGGGTGTGAATCATGGCAAACTTACCCAAGAAAGTAACAAACCCTGCACAGCACATTTTTGGCAATAAGGTTTTCCCACAAGCCTGCCGTCTGGACTTAGGCAGCTCTCTGGACCTTGCCTGTAGGCGTAGCTGTGAAGCAAAATAACGATGCTGCCCGGCTCTGTAAGAGGCAAAGCCTATGGATAAAAAGCTGTCTATTAAAATAGTGATATTATTATTGCTAATGCCATTTGCTGTCAAAAACCACCGCTTGCACGTGGTTCAGCTCTTTCGTTTCCCCAAGACCTGCCATGTGCAAGCCCAGCTGCTCTGATAACGTCTCCCGGCGTGACCAGCGCTCCCCTTGCTGGGGCAGGAAGACAAGGCAGAGGTGAAGTCCAGCAAGTGCGTCATTTCTTTCAGAAGGGAAAAAGCTGGAAAGCTCCCCCAAGGTCACCACGCAGCACAGCGAGGAAGCCGAGCATTTTTTGGCATGAGCACGGTGGAAATTGCTGTTGCTTAGCTTTCTCTTTCGCTCGGAGAATGTGCTTGCTGATGCTCGTCAGGATGAGGCAGGTTTTGGCATCGAGGGCCATACCTCTTCCCACGTCATGCAGCTGTTTTGGGGCAGCTATGGAGCTAGCACTGTTGAATGGACCTGAAGGAAGGGCGATGCTTTGGGAGGCATTTATTTCCAGTTTGCAGTCTCCAGGCATCACCCACACCAGGGAGGAGCATCCCCTGCTCCCTCTGCTGCCCTTTTCTTCTGTGGCTGAGCCAGAGTGACACCACCTTGTAATGAAAGAGAAAGTCCGCATGGTGTCACCAGTCTGTCTCCCCACATCAGCCACAGGCAAGAGCATCCCCTCACCGTGGTCCTCACCTGCTGCTGCCTTCTCCCACATCTGGGAAGAGGTTGGGCTCTTCTGGATTTTCCTTTCCTACATTTTGCAAGCGAAGTGGGTTATTTTGTGAACTGGAAAGCTCTTTTGCTGCTAATAGAGAGGAGAGAAATCTCCTGGGGAGAGGGGAAGGGAGAAAAGGTTGCATTTTTTCTCCTTGCTTTTCCTTTTTCAAGACTTTTGGAGTCGAGTGGCAGCCCACCAGCAAAAGCCAGTACATGGTGAAAGACAACCTCCTCCAGTCGGTGCTGGCAGAGGAAAGCCATGTAGTGTCTCCAGCCCTGAGGTCCACCACCAGCATCAAAATAAGTTCAAGGTGAGTGATGTCCCCATACCACTGCCCAAATTCGGCAGCCTGGCATGGGATGAAGGTGCATCTGTTGGAGTTAAAGTGTTCACTGCTCTCCTGCCAGCTCGGGTGGTACAGCGTGGTGCAGGTGGCAAGGAGGACAGGGTGCAGCAGCCGGGCATGGCACGGAGAAAACACCAGACACCTTTTGACAGCTTCCCTCCGCATCTCCTCCTTCTCCAAACCTGCATGAACCCAACCAGCCTCTGAGCCACAGAGGGTATAAATGACAAAGCGCTTCCTGATGGCTTCTTCTCCCTCCACAGGCAGCAGCTCCAGCTAGTGTCTCCTCCGATGCCCGGCCCAGCAGAGGTGGCCGGACGAAGCCTCGAGGACGTGCTCGCTGGCACGGAGGGACAGCACCAGCCCCTGGGCATGGCCAGCCTGCCCTTCAGGAGGGTCTGCACCCGCTGCCCATCGGTCAGTGACGCTACCCACCTCCAAAACTCACCACATGCTCTCCCCCAAGCTGGGCACCTGGGCGGGCAGGAGAAGGCTGTAGGATTTGGGGTTAAACCACAGTGGTGCATTTGGAGGGGCTGGTTACTGCTGTCAAGGCAGGATGTGGCCCTGGGAGCGCTGTAGAGCAGCAGCCTGACTTGTTACCTCTCCTAAATATCATCTAATGTTGCTACCCGTAGTGGAAGGACCCCTCTGTCACCCCAGACATAGCT
Source organism: Aptenodytes patagonicus (assembly GCF_965638725.1). NCBI lineage: Eukaryota > Metazoa > Chordata > Aves > Sphenisciformes > Spheniscidae > Aptenodytes > Aptenodytes patagonicus. Next base: position 38,920,112 of record NC_134953.1, read on the forward strand.
GTGTTTCTGTAACGGGAGAAGTAACCTGGTGTATGGCTGGCACATCCAGTTGGGTTAAACTCATCACAGGTCTGAGGTCAGGAAACATTTCCACCACAGGTCAGGCTAGCAAGGACAATGGAGGGGTTATTTCTGCCTCCTCAAGTCCTCCAGACTTTTCACCTAGGAAATCTGGAATTGCAATGACTTTCAGGCACCGGTGATGCTTGCAGTTTCTCCTGCTCTTTTCCTGGCACATACCACAAATTGGGGCATTTGGGCTTCAGCACAAGCCCTCAGCGGTGGGGGTGGGAGGCTGCAGTAGATGCCTGCAGGTAATTGCACAACCCCCATGGACCCCTCCCACTCCTAAATATTTCCCAAGTATAAACATTATCCCATGATTCAGGATCGGGGGTAAAAGAGGCTAAATTCCACCTAACAAACCTCATCTTTGCAGCTGAGAGCCTACCTGAAGGCTTTTGACAGCCAGAGAGTCAAAATGGACACCTCAAAGGTGGCGACCACGAGGCAGTTCCAGAGGTTCATCCAGATGCTGCGCAGCGCCAAGAAGAGAGATGTTCTGCAGCTGCTGAAGAGAGCACCCGAGGAGATGCTGTGAGATTCCCAGGAGCTATCTTGCCAAAATTGGCTTTCTGCGCATGTAGAGCCCTGGCACGTAGGGTCATTCCTGGCCCTGGCAACTAAGTCCATACACCATACCTGGTCCAGGCTGCTGTCCTGGCTAGTGCAAATGTACTCTGTTTTTTCTTAATGCCTGTTCTGCACAAACACTGCATGGCTTTTTTTTTTTTTTGCTGCCTTTGGAGCGGAGCGAATGCTCCAGCAAGGCTTTCTGCAAATATTGTTGGAGGTCTGTTATTTACAGACCATCCACCCATGGCCGTAGCATCCATCCCTTGTCAGTGTGGGCGCTGGGGCCGGGCTCCTCTCTGCAGTGAAATACCTAGATGTGGGTGAGTTCAGAGCAAGAGCCAACCTTCTAGGGTTTTTTAACCCATGAAATGAAGCTCCCGTGAGTTTAAAAGCAAGAGGAAAGCATGGAGAAGAGAAAGGGGGATGAGGAGCTGCACAGGGCACCTTGTTTCTTCTCCATCTCTATCGGTGGGTCGTGCCACTGATGACCTCCCTCTTCTTGCTCCAGCCCCTTCGTCGTGGAGGCAGCGGTGGCCGCACAGTCGGTGGCATCTTTGGCAGCTCTCTCGGACTTTCTGGATTTTGGCAAGGAGCCCAAGTCCCTGCTAGAGAAGTTTCTCTATGCAGCAGCTTTCTCTCCCCAGCCTTCAGGAGAGCTTCTCCGCCTGGTGTTAGTAAGTACGGACATTTCTCTCCCCCCATGAGGGTCCTGTGTCCAGGATGGTTCCTCATCCCATTTCAGGCAGGAGGGAACAGCAAGCAAGCATGTTTTCCTGAAAAAAGAAAATATGTTTCTGTAGAAATATATCTTCCTGCTTATGGGATTATTTTACGTGCTTTTAATGGGACAGTGGTGAAGGGAGTAGATGCTCCTCGGAGGAAGAGCATTCAGTGGAAAGTGCTTTATATCAGTGCATTACAGATAATAAAAGCTTAATTAAAAGCCACTGTGAAAAATCAGCATTTTATCCAATTAAACCATGCATTGCCTCCTTCAAGGCAGGTAAGAACTAGTTTTTCCTTACTTTTTTGGTAAATGCTTTGAGATAAGAGGTAAAACATACTCCTTCTCTTTTTCCCCATTTTTTTTTCCTGCTTCCTAATACCCCTTTCCCGGTTCCCAGGATAAGCTGGATGGGAAGCAGCTGGCCCCCGAGGTCCAGGAGACAGGGATAGTTGCCATGGGCTCTCTGATTGGCAAGCTGTGCCAGCAGAAGCTGTGTGGGCTGCAGGTGGGTCCTCTGCAAACCCCCATGCTTGCCTTTTTCAGACCGCCTCCCTCCTCTGGGGGTGCCCATAATGTCTCCTGTCCCTCACCTCACTCTCCTTCTCTTCTGCCCTCCTGCAAACCCCGAGCAGGAGGTAGAGCGTGGGGTGGAAACCATCCTCAGGGGGCTGAGAGGTGCTGAGGAGGAGTCTGAGGTGGTCATTTACCTGCTGGCCCTGGGGAACGCGGTGCTCCCCGAAACCATCCCCAGCCTCCTGGACCACGCCGAGGAGGGTCCCGCCACCGTCACCACCGCAGCCATCTCTGCCCTGCGGCGATTCCCCGCTTGGCACATCTCCGGCAAGGTACGAAACAAAGCTGCCAAGGCTTGGTGCTCCTCTTCCCATTCAAGGCCAAGCCGTCGGGGTGCAAACAGAGCCACAATTTGCACATCACCACCCTAACAGCACCATTTTAATTGCCCTCTCACATCAGGTGAAACAAGCAATGAGGAGGATTTTCCATGAGAAGAGGAAGAGCTATGAAAAAACATGTCGCCTGGCCGCTGCAGAAATCCTCCTAGATAACGAGCCCTCACCCATGGATGTCATCAACATCCTGCTGGCTGCCAACGAGCTGGAGACAGAGACAGCGACGTTTCTGCTGCTGAAGGTCCAGAACAGCCTGCGTGCCGACCACCACCCGGCAAGGTGGGTCTGGAGGGGAAGGTTGCATTTTTCCCCCTAGCTCTACATCACTGTTTTTTCCTCCTCCACACTCCAGCTGTGGCTTTTGACCCAACATGCCTTTAAAGCTGGATAAGCACGCATACTAGCATCACTTCTTGGAGCTGCCTGGAAATTCCCAGCTGCAGGAGGAAGGAAACAGCAGGGCTGCTAATGCAGATGATGCCCAGCCAGCCGAAACCCGGCATCCCTCCTTGTCCTGCCCTGCGGCAGCAGGACCCAGGCTTGTGGCTTCAGCAGAGTCCTTGGAGGCCAAGACTCTGGCTCACAGGGCAGCGCACAATTTGTAACTGCATTAATCTTCCTATCTGCACAAAACGAACCGAGCACTAACATTTTTCAGAGCTAAGCAAAAGCTGCACAAAAATATCTTACTGGTTTATCCTAATAAAGCAGAGGAGAGGGAAATTCCAGGGTAGCCCATGTCTGCTCATTTTCTTTTTTGCTCACACTTCTCTGGGCAACTGAGAGAAATAGTTTTGAAATTTATATTTCCTTCTTTGTACAGCCTTCTGTAATGACGACTGACACTTTCCCTTCCTTCCTTCCCGGTGCTGACATACCATTTCCCTCTTGCTTCCAGGAAGGTAATGAAAGACATCATGAGAGACCCACGGATAAATAATTACAACTTCTTCTCGAAAGCTGGCATCTCCTCTTCTTTCTCAGGACCTCTGACAGGTGACACCATGGAGGACACTCATCCCATGGTCCCCTCAAACAGCTAAAGGAGGGGCTGGTGGGGAAAGGCAGCTTTCAGAAGAGGCCTTGGCTTTATAGAAATGCCCAAAAATCTTGGTGTGAGGTTTCTGAGCATGTCCCCCAGCACCCGCTGAGGCTGGCTGGTTGCCATCGCCTGAGATGTATATGCCTCTCTGACACCCCTGCAACCACCTGGCTTTCTACAGCAGGAGGGCTGGGCTGGGCTACATACTTTTCCTAAATCCTGCTAATTTGAAAGAGGAACTTCAGCTGGAGATGAAACCAATGGTAGATCGTAGGTGGGAGTTTCTATGCTTTTCCTGATAAGTCAAGATATTTAGCTCCTCAGTTCCTTAGGTATTTTTAATTAGCTCTTCAAAGAGGAGAAGCCTTGTACTGAGATAAAAATCATCAAGCTTCAGAGGGACTGCAACAATTGACACTTGCTAAATATCTGCTTAAATCTTCACCCCTTGGCTCTCATTTCTGTCCCCCTTCAAATTATCTCAGTCTAGCCTTGTAGAGGGTAGGTGGAGGCAAAATAGCCAACACCTGGAAGAAAAACATTGCAATGCTAAATCCTTTGATTATTGCAAGAATGGAAGGAGATACTGCAGAGAAACTTTCCCCTCTGAATCATTTAGCTTTATCAGATATTTAATGGCTAACATATGAGATCTGTGCAGGTCAGCCGCACTGACCATAGATGGGACAGTTCTACAGGTCTAGCCGTACAATCTATTGAGGAGGCTTACAAATTACCAAGGAGAGCTCAGGATCCTGCTTTTAGACCTCCCAATTCCTGCAATCAATCTGGACAAGCTCTCTTAAGAAACCGCCCTGTCCTGCTGAGCACTGACTTGGTGGCACCCGGCGCAGGGGACGCACTTGCTGGGATTTATTTTCTTGTCAGCCTTCATCCCCTGCTGCTGCTCTCAGAGCTTTTACGGTTCACCACTGTTCAGTGACTCATGCGCAAAAAGTGATGTGCCAGGCACTGCCCGGGGATGCTTACAGGTGTCTCTCTGCCTTTCAGTCACCCAGGACCTGCTTTCCACCTTTGGGCTGGACCTGCTCTTTTTGGAGGGTGGATTCCTGAGAAAGAGCGTCTCTGACTTCTCGCTGTTCAGCCGTGGCCGGCGGCTTCACGCTGCTCAGGTGTGCTGCTGGGAGAGCGGCTGGGGGGCACGTACATGGAAGGGGGTGACAGCACTTACCCAGTGGTGACACTGCCCCATCTGTGTCCCCTCTTAACCTCCTTATGGTGCTTGACCTCACCTCTGCACTCAGTGTGCCCCGTATCAGAAATACATAAATGCATACCCCCATCACCGATGTGAAGCCAGACAGACCTGCTCTGGAGAAGGGAGTCCCCTGCCCCCCCAAAAAAAACCACTGCTGCACAGTGCTCAGAGATAGCTTGGATGCGCCATCCAGCCCACTCCATCACTATCCTCCTGCTTCAAAGGGTGCCTATCCAAGGGCTGGACAAGCATAGCAACTCAAATAGCATTGTGGGGCACGAAACGCACTCTCCAGCTTTGCTCCGTGCAGCTTGCATGTCTCTGCTTCTGTGTTTTAGGTCACTATTGAAGCACAAGGGATGGAGTCAATGCTGGGAGAAAACGTCTTGGAAGGGCAAGAGGAGCCAGAGCTCATGGCCGGGATGTCTGCCATCTTCTTCGATGTTCAGTTGCGGCCGATAGTCTTCTTCCAGGGATATACAGACTTAATGGCCAAGGTCCTGTTAAGCAGTGGAGAACCCACAAGCGTGGTCAAAGGGAACCTCCTGCTGATGGACCATCACCAGGTACTGGATGGCGGCGGGGGGGGTGACCTGCCTCCACACCAAATCCTAATGAATCCCATAGCATGAGCCAGTGGATTTTAGGTATGTTACTCACTGTGGATACACATCTAAGAGTAAGGTGGCACTGCCAGACTTCTCTTGGGGTTGATAAAACAGTGGGATGGCTCGGCTCTGCCATGGGACACACGGGGCTTGAGTTCCTCCCACGAAAGCCCAGCTGTGGGGTTGGGATAGTCGCAGCAGCCATGCATCGCTGCCAATATCAGCCGCTCAGCCAAGAGACGTGTCCAATCACAGCACGTTCTCCCTTCTCCATCTCCCAGGTCATTCCTCTACAGTCTGGCCTCCAAGTGGCCATCAAACTCCAGGGCGGGCTGGGACTTGACATTTCAGCTGACATGGACGTGAGCATTTGGGAGCAAGAACTGAAAACCAGCATCAACACGAGGTCAGCGGGTGGGAAACTGCTTGGCTCTGGGGATATGGGGTACTCAGGGGGCTCAGCACCCGGCACGAGGGATGCTCCACCTTAGTCTGACTTTCCATAGCCCCCTGCTTTTCTCCTGCTGGGTCCAGCCCTGCCTGGTGGAGACGTTGGGTAGGGGTCTGGTGGGCACTGGTTACACACTCCTTTTCCATGGCCAGACCTAAAATTAAGATGCTTATGGGGTTGTTTGGTGCCAGTGCACAGTGCCCAGCACAGGGCCATTGCTCGGTGACTGGACCCACATGCTTCCCTCTCGCAGGGGAAGTCTCGCCATTGATTTCCAGGCAGAATTAGATGCCCCTTTCCTCCAAGCCACCCTGAGAAGCCAGACAGAGGTGGAGACCTCAATCCAGTTTGACACCATCCTGAGGTTTTCCAGCAGCCCAGTGCTCATGTGCCTGCAGCTGAGAGAGGAGCAGGTCCCATACAGGTAAGCTCTGGATATGGCCAGATACTGTAGAAACATCATGACATGCTTGAGATAAAGAAGGACTTCTTGGGGAGAGGAGGGACTCTTATTGAGCAGGGTGGGTCGAAACCAGTAGGGAGGGGGCAAAGGACACCACAAGTTCATGGTGATGTGGGGTGGAAGTGCATGCCTAGACCATCAGGAGAAGCCCTGCAGGTGAATATGCTGGTCTGGGAGGAGGATGAGGTCCACCATCACCACAGCCTGCTGACCATCTTGCTGTCGCCTTGTCCCACAGAGAAATCTTCACAGTTTCCAAGTCTGCCGGGAGCCAGAGCAGCACTGCTCGAAAAGGCAGGCAGGGCACCATGCCCGGGCGGGAGTTTGCCTTGCACCGGGCCAACTCCAAGGTCTGCAACCTCCTGCTGATGGCAGAAGAATAGGGGAGTTGGAGCACTTTGGGACTGGATAACTGCCTGCCACACACCCCGGTTCTCTGTGAACCTGATGTGAGCTGTCAAGGGCTCTCCCCAACTCTTCCACAACCATCTTTTAATATGAAAAATGCTGCAATAAGGGCATCAGAAGAGACCACAAGAGGAACTGCTGCAGGACAGCCAGAGGCACCCCTTGCTTAGGGCTGGAGGAGCCAAGCCTGCCCTCCCAACCCCAAAGGCTGAGATTTCCCCCACCTGAACTCTTCCCCTTCATGGGGAAGGGCTTGCTGGAAGCCAAACTGGTCCTTGTAAAAAACAGCCGCCTTCTGCAAATGAATGAGTTTCTCAGAGCCCAAGAAACACTTCTGCAAGCCTATACCCAAAAATGCTGTGTTTCCTCCCCATTTATCAAAGCAGTCAAGAAGGGAGCACATCCACAGCCAGCAGGGAGGAGGTCCCCCATGAAGGGAGTGAATGACCCTCCTTTAATGCACAGTTTCACAGCTGCCAAAAGAGTACAGGAACATGCAAAATTTTATTTCTGGAGGAGGTGGGGGGGTTTTAATTTTTTTTTTTTTTTTTTAATGCAACCACAGAGACATCCGCCTCAGAATAATCCTCAGGGAGAAGGGCAGAGATGCAAGACAAAATGCTACATAACCTGTTGCTAATTATTGTATGTTCTTTCTGGATTAATTGGAGGTGTTTACATTTATTTGCATACGAAGGCAACTCAGCTCCCTCACAGCTTGGTGCCATCGTCTTACTCCTGGGGAGAATTTGCACTCTGTTGCCAGGGATGTGGCTGGTGCCACATCAGGCAGCAAGGATGAGGCCAGGGGCGGGGGGGACAGCTTGTATTTCAGTGGGTGTCATACTCACACTTGAAGCAAAAAAAGGAACAAGGCAGAGGCATGCAACGCACAGAGCTTTCCCCAAAATTGGGGAAATGAAGGCAAAGTTAAAATAGAGCAGGGGAGAGTGTAGCAAATTGCAAGAGACCCTTCTAAAAAGCATGGACCAGCAGTCTCAATCCTCATCTTGAAACAGGGAGAATTGTCTTGAAGATGGAGCTGAAAAATGTGGGAAAAAAAATGCTGGAGACCCACCGGCTGCTGGGGGAGGCTGGGAGGAGATGGGGGGACTCGAGCAGGGACTGGCTGAATGAAAAAGGGAAGAGACATTGATGTCTCCAAGGCATTAAAGCATCTCATCACAGCTCTGCATATCCCCCTCATGATGCTGATCCTCAGCGACTGCTTCCTGCTCTAGTGTCTACACTTGAATTTTTCCGCATGTTTTTCCCTCTGAGACAGGCAGGGCTGCAAGAATCATCCGAGGTCATAAAAAACACCTTGTAATTAAAAACCACAAGACCACAAGTATTTTAGTGTTTGCAAAGAGTGGATTAAAAAGGTGTTTTGGGATTATCAGGACTCCCAGCATGGGGCGATGACGCTGGAAGTAGAGAAATTACTACTCTAACAGGGGTGGCACACAGAGCTGGATCTGAAGTCAGCAATGCTCAGCTGGGGAACCAGATGATTTCAAACCATGGGCACAAGCTGCCAAGGTGTTTGGAAAGTTCTCCGTCCTTTGGGTATTTTTTTTTCATGAATTATTGGTGGTTCAGTCCATGCTATAGGGCAAATTCAGATGCTGGTTGCCATGGAGGGCAAGAGATCATGTTTGACTGACATGGTCCTTTCTGGATTTGAGAATCTATCACAGAGAGCTTGGACAAACATTACCAAGCTGTTACTTCACGTAATCATCCTTCAAGGTGGACATTATTCAACCCAAACTGGAAAAGTTAAATAGCAGGGCCACACATCCATCCTGTCCCCTTCCTCCTTTTCACAGAAGCCAGCACATACTAGATGTGCCTTTTGCTGGTGCATGCAGATTCAGAACCCATCTACTGAGAGTTTGCTTCTGCCTAGAGCCTCTCGTCTTCCTTTTTGATCCAAAGTTTACATATTAATGGAGAAGCCTCTGGCCTTTCTTATCGCCTGAACAGTAGTTCCCCTTCTCTTTTAATCGAGGCAGCAGATGGAGATAAGATTGCCTCAACCTTACATGCAGGAAGGCAGCGTTCCAGCAACAAAGAGTTACAGCAGCTTCCCTTTTCTGCTGATATTCAGGCTCTTTTGCTGACCATTTGTGAAAATTACAATTAGCTTCAAGTAAATCCTGTTCTTCTGTTTCGCATTCTCCTCTCAAGTTGGATTGTTATCAGCCACAGCCACCGAACACCTCCAGTGCTGGAGGGAGGCTCACAAGGAAAAAGCAGTATTTCTTCATTCCTTCCTGATAACGATGTGCCTTTGAAATATTTTATTTTATTATTATAAAATGTGCTTTTTGGGAAGAAGAGGGACATTGACCCTTTTTTTTTAAATTACGAGCCTGACAATGTAGCACCGAGTCTCCTGGTTTGGGAGAAAAAGACTCGTCATTAGTGTCTCCAGATGGAAAACCAGACGAGTGCTTTGGTTACGTACAGAAATAAATGCCATGTATTTTTATATTTTCTCTGTTTGACTCTTAACTTTTCTGGACACACAGACGGGAAGAGGAGAGAGGCAGACAGCAGCTCCCATAGCACAGGCACTTGCAGCAAGAACAGCACGGCCACAGCTACCTTTAAATAAAGTCATGCTCCCAAGGGACCTGCTTTCTAGGTCCATATTTAGGGTGCCCCAGAGATGCGTAGCTAAATGCCCCATCAGGGCTGCAAGACAGGGACACAAGAGCTACCTCTGCTCCCAGAAACCCCCAGAGCACCATTACAGATGACAGCAGCCATGGGGCTGAAGGTGCCGCCTTATCCTCTCCTGCCAACTTCTGCAAAGGTATTGGAGGCCATCCAAGACTTTGCTTAAAATCAGGGCTTCCTCTGCATGAAGGCTCTGCTGATTACAGAGCAGTCTTGCTCAGAGCGGGCCCCAAGGACATGGAGAGTAATTGCCCTGGGACTTGCCCTCGGGTCTGAACAGGAGGATCCCTGCGTGACCGTGGGAGGAGGGAGCCCGTATCGCCCTTGTTGCATTGCTCAGCTTTCTGCAGAGCTGCTGATAGCAGCTCTGAGTCCCGCTAGCTCCCCATCTTCACCCTTTCCCCAGGGAGCATCCCGTTATTTCCCATTCCTTTTGTTTCACGGTCAGGGTTTGGGCTGACTCAGACTGTTTTACATGGTGATGAGTTGCTATAATCTCTGCTGGCATGCACCACCCCTGTGACCGCCTACAGACCTGCACAAGCCTTAATCCCCATCCAAAACCACGCTGCTCTGCCAGGTGTTTGGGGAGGACTATTTGGACCCAAAACCTTTCTCAGCCTCAACATTTGCTCCTCAGCCAAAGCCAGAAGGCACCCGCCTGCCATTTAGGACCTTTTCCATTGCTCTCTTTCCCCCTTCTCCTTCTCTTAAGGAGATTTAGAGAGGCAGATTTGTCATTCAGCTGAGGTTTGCATTGCACAGGCTAAATCAGAAAACATCACCCTTTTACCCCTTGGGGTGGGGAGACGATAATATTACTGATGGATGAGCTCTTACAGCAGGTAGCAGATCAGTTTTGCCCTAAACAAATAAGTGAGGTTTGCTCACTACCTCAGACAAGGAGACATCAGTGTTCAGGGCGTGTGGAAACCCCAAAAGATTTTAGTCCATGTTTTACTTAAATGCTGAGCAACAGTGTTACCCTAAATTGATTGAACTTCTAGTCCTGAAGGATGATACTTGTCCTGCCAGAGGGGTCAGGTGCTATAGCTGGGATTGGAGCTGGAAATGTGTTTCCAGCCCCCTTGGAAATGGTGAGGACATCTCAATGGGGGGTTTTACCAGTCTGCATTGCTGTTGGAAGTCTTGATCTTCTGCTGAGCCAGTGAACCCTAAAGTTTCCCAGGTCCCTTCTGGAGATTTTTTTCCAGTTCCGGTTGGATGCTCGAACAGCAAAAGACAGTGAAGGGACATGGGCATTTCTGTAAAATCACCCATTTCTTTGGCAATGGCTCCAAATGCTCCTAGAAGGGACCTTTCAGCCCCAACCCCCCCAGCGCTGACTGTATTGCACCCACAGAGCTGGAGTGCAACACCGCGTGGGACACCAAGCCGCCTTGGTCAACGGGGGCAGAAGGGGTCTTGGCCACGAAGCAGAGAAACAAGTAAGAGCATCCTCCTTCAAAGGTACATTATTCCTACTAGCTAACTTCATTAGAGACTATTTGACAAGAACAACGAGGGAAGAATTAGCTGCTGAAATTCTTCCTTTACCTCCCAAAGTGCTGGTTACAGGCTTTACGTCTCATGTTTGGCAGTGCTGTTTGCTCGGGAGCTGTAGGATGTTCCCTGAGCCAGCATCCCTCCCAGGAGGTCCTACACTGAGCTGTGCAGCTGGGAGTGATGGGTCCCCAGAGGGTCCTTGCATCCAGGAGCAGGAGACAGGGATAACTGGGGAAGGTTGGGCGTGCCAGATCTTCTTTCTAGTGGAGGTCCTACGTGCCAGCAACCACCCAGCTCCCAGGGATTTTACAGGAGGCAGAGCAGCCCAGAGCCAGCACCTGGGAGCAGGGCTCCTACCCACCTCTCCAAAAGTGGCTTTGCGTATGGAGCTGCAGGTCAGCAGTGACCTCCAGTGGCTGCAGCCAAACCTGGTGAAGATGTCAGGCCAAAACCACTCTGCTGCAGCCAGGCAGGGACTGGGTGCACAGCACCCTGCACCCAGGGGTGTCCCACAACAGGCACCCAAGGTCATAGGACCTTTGCATTAGCAGGTGATGGACCAGGGCTGACCCATGGCATCCCCTCACCACTCTGAGCTGGGGTCTCGTGTGGCAATGTCATCCTCTCCTGGCCACCAGGCTTGCCATCACAGGCAATTTTTCATATTTTCTTTTCCCCTGTAAGTGACACTATTCCCAGGACATCTCGTACAGCCCTCAGGAGAGCATATGGACGCCGCTCACCAAATGGGGTGATAAAACATTATCTGCCTGTCTATTACAGCTTTCTGTAGAGACAAAACTAACATGAGGAAGTGTGCACAAAAGTGAGGGGAATGTGTGTGAGAGGATAGACCATTGGCAGGGACCAGCTCTCCCTGGAAGTTAGCGGAGATACAGGTTTAAGCACTGGGGCAGATCTCTTATCAGCCACTGCTCTCGCCTTCCTAGGCAACTTGCAAAAAAAAAAAGTATTGTATTTCCTAACTGCCGGGCCCCAGTGACTCCCCAGACCCTGTGAAAAATCCAGAAAAAGTGGTTTGCAACTCACCAAAGCAGCAGTGTAAATCCCAGCACTGAACAGAGAGCTCTGGCAGTAGCAAATCTCCCATAGAGCTGCAGTTGGGCTACAGTGCACCTCCCAAACCCCTGCTGCAAAGCTTGCAGCTGCTTTAGGCCATGCACATCACATAGGCATATCTGCAAGGCTTTCCTGCAAGCACGGGACATGCACACAGACACTTATCTGGCTGCCACCACATATGAAGTCACCCTGGAGCAGACTGCAAATAAGCAACAAAGCATCCGAGGGGCAGCAGCTGGCGGGGGGGTTGCTGTTATAACCTGCCCAGCAATCAGGAATGGAGGGAGAAAGCTGTGAAGCTGCAATGGGATACAGCTGTGCAAGCCACAGTGGCTGTGCCATGAGGTTATCCCTGCAGGAAAAGCCAGGGGGAAAAGCCCAGGGCTGGGGCTGGTGGGCCAGGCAGGGAGTCTGGGAACTAGCTAAGCCGAGCCAACAAGTCCCCAGGGCTGGGATAAAACCCTCTGGCAGAGCAGGGCCAAAACCTATGGGAAAAAAGCTGAAGTTTTCCTAGGAAACTGTTCCACCCACTCCCTCCCTGCCAATAGTGGGAGTATTGAAGGGATGCGATGCTTGCTATAGGAAAAAAGATATTGGCAGCGCAGAAGGTGTTCGGAGAGACAGCGGGAGCCCACAGCTCCTGTGTGGGACAAGGCTGTGAAGGGTGACATGGGGACAAGCCCCTGCTCTGGTCCATCTCCTGGCACTGGCAGGGGCTGCTGCTTTTCTCAGCCGCCGGGATGCCAGGCGGGCTGCAAGGGTCACCCCATTGGTGAAGGGCTGCTCCTGGGAGCGAGCACTCATCCGAAGGGACCCAGCACCGTGAGTCAGAAAGAACAAATAACCATATTTAACTCCATCAGCTTTGGGTGAAAACAGTCATTTCCTACCACCGCTTTTCCTACTTACTCAATTACCCTGCGCCGCAGTTATTCTGCCATGCCCAAAAGCCATCCACAGGCATCTCTCTTGCTACTCCACTCCTAATAATACACTTATTAAATCAACATGCAATACTGTATAGATTCACCAGACTGTCCCCGTCACCGCTCTGACAGCCCCAGAGCTGCCAGGGAACAGGGGTCTGCAGGCAGCTGCCTGCAGTGCTTGCAACGGCAGCCACAGAAAGACTGTCCCCTTTCCAGCAAGAAACCTGCTGGCCACAACCACACCAGATTGCAAGCCTTGAAGTCTCTCCTATCCCTTTTAAAGCCAAAAAGCCCTCCTGGCCTCCTTGCCGAAATATTTTGGCTGTTGCAGCCTCAGAGACTGAAGGTAAACCGAGCTGTAGTGATGCTAAGTGAAACAAAAGCATCCAACCCCTTAGGTACATACAGGCAGAAGAGCCTTTCCATGGTAAAAATGAAGTGAGGTTTTCAAAGCACTTGAAAAAGCAGGTATTGCTAAGGGCCAGAGGAATACAGCGTGGCTGTATTTTAAGGAGTGACCTCGTAGGTTTTGTGTTTAACCTTTTAAGAGGGGCCGTTAAAAACACAAGGGAAAGGACTGAATAACTTTATGCCAAAAGATGTAGTGGTCCCACCATCACTGTGAGCGACAGAGGTCTACAGGGGATGATTAGGAGGGAGTAAAGTAGGAAAGAGGAAAATAAGGAGTTACTTGAGGAGTTACAACAGCAGCAATTACCACCATAACTTCTATGAAGTTTCCATAGGAAGAAGCACCATTTTCCACGAGCATGGCTTTAACAGCAGCTTCCACACTCCCCGAGAGCAAAGCCACGTTGTGCTCAACTCCCACCCCATCCTTCCCTCCATGCAAGGGCCCCCAGTTGCCTTTGCCAGCTTGGGTTTGCCACCACAGTCCTCGATCAAGTGGCACTGGGGACCACTAAAGTGTCCCATCTCAGCTGTGTCCTGGGGACGCGTTCATTCACAGCCGCCTGCCCAGGGCAGGAGGCAAGGCAGGGACTGCTCATTCAGAGGGAAGCGTGGCCTTTCCCTCCGGCCCCTCCTCTCGCTTGCCTTGTCCTTGAGTACTCCTTATTCCCAGCTGCTATCTGGCAGCATGGTCCTATCATCAGGTGCCGTCCTTCAGGCCGGCTATAAAGGCGCGCTGGGATGCAGCGTGCTCCCAGAGGCAGCCCTGCTCCTGTGCCATGCTGCGGGCCACTGTCAAGCTGTGCTGTGGCATTGCCCATGACCACCTCCGCCGCCTGCCCGGTAAGCACCGCTCGCCTCCCCTCTGACCTCGGGAAAAACAGGCAGAAAAGAGGGTCCTAAAGGAGATGCTAAGTCTGCATCTGATGGGCATCCCACTGGGAGGTGCTCCCTTGGAAATGTCACATCTATGCATCTATTTTCCTCCTGCATTGTGTCATGCATAGGGTAGTCTTGGTCTTAGCTGCAAATGAACTTCCAGCAGAGACACGGGGCACCACGGCATCGTCCTTGCATGCTCCGTGCTCACCAAAGCCCGCGTGTCTCTCCCCTAGGCTTGAAGATAACAGCCGTTGCGGCAATACAGAAGGACGTGAGAGGGCTAGTGGTAAGAGGATCCCGTCGCCTGCATTCCAAAATTCCTCATTATATTCAGAGGCTGATGGGGAAGGAGACAGGTAAGCTCAGCTCAGGTGCTTGGGTACCACGTTTTCTAGCACCGTTCACAAGCCTCTTGGAACACATGATGGAGGGATGCCTATTAAAATGCACCCCTCTCCATATGATTTGACCCATATTTTGGGGGACAGAGTTAATTGTCTTCTCACAGCTGGGCTGTTCTCCAGCTCTCTGGTAGCTTAAAAGCATTCCCCATACTGATGGCAAACTGGGTTAGCGGGGAGACAGGCAGCCAAAGCTTTTAGCAGAGGTTACAGGCACTTGCCAGTGTTTTTTTGCATGTCTGCTGTGTCTCTAGTTCCACCACTTACCTAAAGACTTGAAAATTGGCAAATTCATCTGGGTTTTTTGAAGTGTGGCTGGTCCAAAGGCTGCCTATGCAATGTTAATAATACCCAAGCAACGTGCAATTTGTACCACAGTGTTACTGGGAATTGATTTGGAAAGCAATTTCAAAAAGCTTTCCATGCAGTCAGGACAGACACAGTGAATGAATGCCAGGGGTGCTCCTCACAGCAAGGTTTTCTGTATCAAGCCATCCTGCACCCCAGCCCAAGAGGGGACCACTTGCATGGTGGAAATGGCGGTGTAAGAGCTGAGACTTTGGGCCAGCAAAACCCTCTGCTCCAGCTCCATTTGCACTTCTGTACCCACAGCCACATGCACAGGCAAAGCTGGGGCGGGGGGGTTCACATTGCTCTGCCTTGCTCCTGCAGCCGCCTGCCTCGAGCCTGCTGGAGACGTCAGCCCCAGCCAGTTCTCCAGCGTGGACCTCTTCTACATCACCCAGGGAGAAACGGCCCTGCAGCGAGCGCTGAGCATCCTGCAGCAGCACACCAGCTGGCAGGCAGAAACGATGCTGGTAAAGCCCAGCCGCCTCTTGCCTTTACTGCTTCATGCCAGAAAAGCTTTCAGGAGGAGAAATGAGTCTGGGGAGGGAAGATTTGCTTCTCTTATTCCTCCTGCTTGAAGGGAAACCATGGGCGCAGGAGGCATGCCATGCAAAAGCATGCACGGCAAAGAGGGTTTCCAAGCCAGCCTCCGTTAAGCACATTTGCAAGCAAATCTGCAAAGTAAATAGACAGCAGGAAAAAGCTTGGAAGGGGAAACTCAGATAATCGTGTTCCCAGGGAAAGCCAGGAGCATTTCTGCAGAAAAACCCAACAGATTGCGACTTTGTTGTTATTTCCAGTGTTTGTTCATTAAGCTGTTTGCTGAATTGTTTAATTTAGCTAGAAAGGAGCTTAAAATAAAAAAAAAAAGCAATCAAAGTGGCATGATTTAGATATAATAGCTTTTGTCTGTAAAACAAACAGTGATGGAAAAGAGGACTGGGATGATTTATTAGCAAGGCGTATCAGCGCATAGCCAGTGCCTCTCGGGGTGTTTTTAGGTGAGGGGGTGATACAGGCTCTCTGCTCTCCCAGGACGCTGGGGCCGCCGTGTCCAGCGCCACCCTCCCTGGACTGGGCAAGGTGTTTCGGGCAGAGGTGGTCCTGGCTGTGCCGGTGGCACGGCTGCACCGGGAGCTGTTTGAGAGGATCGAGCAAATGCCCCAGTGGAACCCGACCCTTGGCCAGGTGAAGGTAAGGTGGGGAGGGATGTACCACAGGCGGCAAGTGATGACATCGCAGGCGGACTGTCCGAGACTTTGCATCGCCAGGGTTGCTAGCATCCAAAAAATCATATTTATCAAGGCTTTTAAGATTGCTGAAGGATTAAAGCTAATTCCGCACTCCTGCAAGAGCAGGATATCACCCCAGGGAGAGAAGATGTGCTTTACTGGCATGGCATTGAGAAACGTGTCGTTTCCAAGCTCTCTTTTCCACACTGTGCCTGTTCACGGAGGTTTTTCCACGCTGGGGGACTCTGATGTTGCTCAGACTTTAATATCAGGGGAGAAACTGTTCAGAGGAATCAGACAGCTCAAAAAAAGAGGCTAAACCAAATACATCATGCTGCAGGGGGCACCCCCAGGAAGCTATGTGTTGTCTTCTGAGAAGACAACATGTGTTCTCTACTTCTTCTGAGTATTCGCCTTATTTCTCAGCTCCCAAATCACAGCATATCCCTAAGCAAGCTGCCAGCCTCAGAAAGCCTCCCCAGCCCACCTGGGCTGGCTCAGATGCTACCCAGCCTCTGCTTATGTATTGCGACCACTTCCTTGTCCCTTCAGAAAAAGAAATAGCATAGAGTCCTGTCCCAGATAAAACAGGCTGCAAAAATCACCCCTTTCCCCCTTAATAGCCTGCAGGGGATTGGGATTTAATTATCACCAGGTGCCAGTCCCAAGCCCCCGCCTTGCTGCTGCTTCTGCTCATGCTGCCACCCCACACTACTGTCCCCAAGGTGGCCTAACGTCCCCTGGACAGGAGTAAAGGGCTAGTGGGGATGTCCCTGGAGGGGCAGCCACAAGGAGCCTAATCCCCTAATCCTTGCTCTGGTAGGTGCTGCAGCGCATCGGGACGGACACACTGGTGACACACGAAGTCACCGCTCCCAGCCCGGGCAACCTGGTGGGCCAGCGGGACTTCGTCAGCGTGCGGCACTGTGGGAGGAGGGAGACAGCCGTCTACCTGGTGGGCACCGCCACTCATGTCGAGCCGCTGCCCTTGCAGGAAGGGTGCATCAGGTACAGCCCCCCCAAAGCGACTGTCACAGGGTATCATGTCCCTGTGGGGGGAGACCACAGCTGTAGCCATGAACGTTTGCACTGGGCATGGCAAGGGAGGCATGCCAGGAGCGACCTCCCTGTTGCTTTGCTCTGGGATCTCCTTACCCCTGTTTTTCCCCCTGGGGGGGACCCTTAACTGCCCGCTCTCTTGCCCACTGCAGGGCTGAGTCCCGGCTGAGCTGCATCGTCCTGCAGCCGCTGGCGGGGGACCCTGGCCGTACCCGCTTCACCTGGCTCCTCAGCATGGACCTGAAGGCAAGTGCCGCCGTGTTATTTGGGGTGGGACAACAAGGGGTACGCATCCTGGCATGCAAATGTACCTTCCTCCCGGGATGGGCACCCCAACTCTCTTTGACCCAGCGGGACCAAATTCGGGGTGTTTTCTCTCCCAAAGGGCTGGATCCCCACATCCATCATTAACCGCGTCCTGCCACAGTCCCAAGCAGACTTCATCAAGCACCTCTGCCGGCACCTCTCTGCCACCGCGTGCCCCTGAGCTGCAGGAGGACGGGCTCTGCCTGAGCACAAGGGACATGGCCTGAGCTGGAGACTCGCTTCTGCCCCTGCTCATTGCTGCTGCGGCCGAGGAGCCGCGGCCACCAGTGATGGGGCTAGGCAGTGCACCCACTGAGCAACCCCGAGCGTAGAGGACACCCTTCACCCAGCACCGTGCTTCCGCTTTGGGGACGGAGCAGAGCGTCTGCAAGCTGGGGTGACCAAGGCAGCACCAAGCCTTGCATTAGGGGTTGCCTAAAAACCCTTGCCCAAACCTTGCCCAGGAGCAGCAGTGGTAGCTGGTGTTTGGCATCGCTCCTCCCCACTGTGCATAGGGGAGGGGGGTGGCTGCTGAAACACACCCCGACGTCGGGCATCACTGCCCACGGTGCCGTTTGTTCTGCGGCTTCAGCCCTGCCCCGGTTTCATCGCTCTTTATTTATTACCTGACCATGGCATCAGTTGTCAGTGCAAGCTCAGGGGCTCTTTTTGGCCTGAACCGTCAACACATCTTTATTTATTTTGTGATGGCTAAGCTATATATTTATGTGTGTATGTATATAGATGCAGGTTTTTCCTCCTGCTGTGTCAACAGTAGCAGGCACAGCCGGAGCGGGCGTATGGCACTAAAGCCATGTCCCAGCGGGGTCAGAAATGTGCTTTTCACCGTCAGTTCAATTGACTTAGGGTACTGCAACGTGAGAGGGGTGGCAAGGCAAGTGAGAAAGCAGCTAATGGAGACAGGCAGCAGCAGGGTCGGACTCAGCCCCACGACCCTGTAACTCAGCATCGTGCCCTCCGGAACCATGCATCCAGAGGAGCTTGTCACTGCAGACCTGCAGCATGATAAACCCTCCGGTGGGTTTTGTCCTAGGAGGATCCCCAGGAGATCACCAGCCATCCCACGCCCACAGCCCTCTGCAGCAGCAGGGATGGCCGGTCCAATGATCCCGACATTATCCCGCACCCTGGGAACAAGCACGTTGTGCCATAAAGCTGCTGCCAACCGCAGCTAGAAACAAGCCTTGCAAGAGTGAAGCCCAGCAGCTGGGGGTCGTGAAATGTTATTACAGCCATTGCAGGGTGCTTGTAATTTATACGTCCATGGGTTTTGCTGGGTCTTCGTCTTATTTAAGGGGGGGGGGAATCATCTCAAAACAGCTATGTGAAACTCTGGCTGATAAAGAGGAGTTGCTGGGTTGAAATAAGATAAAGAGGTGATGGCTCACTGTGTGAAATCCATTTCAACCACACACAGGTCACACTCATATTTTCCCCCCTCACACACCCATCCCCAAATAAATCAACAGAAAGAGATTTTGATGTGGATTTTTTTTTTTTTTTACATTATGTTAGAGTTCAAAAAAAAAAAAAGAGAACCCAACAGAATTAATAAATATTAAAAGTTAAAAAGCTCTGAATCTCGTATGTACAAAACTTTATACATCATCGTAACACTGGACAAGGTTACATCACAGGAATGACTTGGTGCATCCACCCGGCCCAGGAGGATGCAGAGGACCAGACGCACCCTCTCCTCCTGGAGACAGGGCCAAATCCCTGCTGGGAGCTGGGACATTGCATCGCTACATCCCCACACCGCAGCTTTCCACACACTGTGGCATCTGCACGGTGAGAAGCGACCCAACCTCAGCCAGCCCGAGGCTGGAATACCCAGTGCCGGGTCCCAGCCCCTCGGCATCACCACTCCAGAGCATCCACATGTGGCCGGGGGAGGTCTAATCGCACCCTGCTTTAAATAATCTCGCCCACCGCTCTCGGCTAGAGACGGGCATTAGCACCTGCAGCACAGCCCCCTTGACCCGACGCCTCCCCGGGGACCCTGGCCGCAGGGTGCGAAGGGGGCCGGCCAGTCCTGAGATACAGCTCTCCTCCGAGGTATTGCAAGGAACCACTGCAAATATTCCTAATGCAATAAAGCACTAATGCCCAGGACAGCACTGAAGGGAAGGGTGCAACTGAGAATTTGGGAGGAAGGAGTGAGCATGCATGCACGCACATATACTGCGCCCTGGAGACATTACAGCCCATTTTTGGGGGAGGGAGGTTTTGTTTTAATTTAATGCCTCCAAGGCTACGGGGCAGGGGCCTGAACGCTGGAGAAAAGCCTTGCTTCGGGCAGGGAAAGGCAAAGCAAGCTCAGTCCTGCCCGAGCCAGCCCAGGGCTGTCCCAGCAGCAGGAGAGGGCTGTGGCACAGCTGGCACCGGCACCAGCCCTCCCGCCCCAGGCCGCTGGGGAGAGAGGCTCCTTGAAGAGTAAACGAAGCGTTATCTTTGGCACAATAAATAAATGCTGGCACTCCCAGGGAGGGCAGTGCTGGCGGATAGGCTGGCAAGGGGCACGGCAGTGGTGTCAGCAGTCCGAGGGATGAATCCCACCCTGGTACATCCCCAGCATCTCGTCGATCCTGTGGGTACCAATACCTGCACGCCTCGGACCCAGCACCCCACTGCAGCGTTTTGTAGGCATCCCTCCGTCCGTCCATTCCCACGAGGTGTGCTGGTTGCTTGGCTCAGACAGAACTGTGGCTTTCTCCCGTCTTCTGTGAAGCCCACTTAATACCAAAGGGCAGTGCCCAGGAGGCAGGGGACCTCCATCCTCAGGTGCTTTTAAGAGTAATTAAATGCTCATCCAGCCTTGACTCGGAGGCAATCTGGGGGCAGGAGAGTGCACGAGCTGCCCTTTTAACATCTCTTCAGTCCTTTTTGTACTGTTGGGTAACTCCAGGGAAACACAGCAGAGGGAGGGCTGTGTCAGTCCAACACTTAAAACGTCAGGAATGCAGTGGGGCCTCCATTCGTTTCAGTTACAGCATGTACCATCCTCAACCTCACCCCCACCACAAGCCACACCGGGCTAGCAAAGGCTGAGGGGAGCTTGCACACCGATGTGAGATCCTCCAAGATGCCCCGACGTCAAGTTTCTTGCAGCCACACGAGTGCTATCAATGCAGCGCTCTGCACCTACACCGACAGCACTGAAAGCACCAGGCTCAAACAGCAGCATGCCCTAAAACCCACAGGCTCCCAGTACGAATCGATCACCCCCAGCCGCCTCACCAGCAAGCCCTGGACAGCTGAAGTGCTTACCAAACACTGCCCCTAGAGATGCCCCATCCTGCTCCTCGGATGGCCAGGGAAGCAGCACCTTCAGGGCCAGTGGATGCACCCACACCATGCATGTGCTCCGGAGAGATCCCACTTTGCAATGCCAAACTGGTCTATCCGCCAAGCCTTGCCTTCCTCAGACTCCACCTCTCTGGCCCCAAAACCTCCTCCCTACCAGCGCTCATCCCCCATGGGAGCCCACCTTCCCCCTGCCACTGCACCTGGAGGTGCTGGATGCCCTCAGCTGGGAGGCTACACACCCCCCTAAGCACCAAAACCACGGCAGCCCCCTTGGGGACACCCCTCGGGGACACAGCAGGCCGCCTGACCCCACTTTGGGGAGGTTTTGAGGACTGTAACTCCTCCAGGCAGACCCTGTGCCTGGAGCTGGCCTGACACCAAGCAAGCTGCACGCAGCCCTAGGCACCTAAAGTGCTGTGCATACCTTTAGTACTTGGCACAATATTTTTTAATGGTGTTAATCACCTCCCTTTCAGCCCCTCCCAGGCAATGAAAAGGACACAGATTAATCTTCCTCTCTCCTTTCTTTGTAACTGCCCCTAAAATCCACTCCCAGCTTCCCAGTTGTCCCCATTTTGATGCCCCCCAGACACTGGGTACAAGGGTGCAGGGATCAGGCTGGTGGTCCTGGAGAGGCTGGACATCGGTATCAGCTCAAGGCTGGCCAAGGGCAGTATTGGCTAAAAAGTCACCATTAGGTGACAGGCATTTTTTAAATGTATTTTTGGTCTTTGACCTTCTTATTGCTCATGTTAGAGTTGCCGGGACCATCTCCTGCCTATCCTGCAATGCAGGACAGAAGCTGGTCTTAGGTTTTCATACTCCATCTCCCCCCAGACATGTTTCCCAAACTCTCTACCCCAACGGGGACAGCCCAGGGCTGAGCTTTTTCCGACATTCCCCCCCCACTCTTTGCCAACTCCCTCTGGTTGCTTGGCCCCCAGCTTCCCAGCATCCTCCCATTGCTACCCCCAAGCTCTGAGCACTGGGGCTGAACCGCCGAGCCAGGACTCTCCTCTCCAGCACATCTTGTGTTGCTGCTTGGGGCGGGAGTAAGGAAAAAGCAACATTAAAGCCCCCCCAAAATCTTTTTAGCACCTTGGAACAAAGCGGCCTGTGTACCCACAGCCAAGCCGCTGTCGCTTTTTTTGTTCCTTTTCACCTTTTTTCCGTGGCGCTGTCAAATAAACCATGCCGCAGCTGGGAGGGCAGGGGGATCATGAGAAAAAGTGGTTTTCCTGGGAATTTCTGGGTGAGCCAGGTTGTTTCCAAACCCGGCAGCACCACCCGTGAAAACCATCACTGGAAGTGGGAGAGAGAAGAGGAGGGAGAGGAGGAGAGGGAGGGAGGCGGAATGCTTCCCCTGCCCCGCGGCGAGGTGGTCCCAAGTGGATTACCTGGCTGCCCGGCCCCTGCTTGGCTCGCTCGGGGCTGGCAGCCCCCTGGGGAAAGCGCCACTACCAGGCATCCCTCCGCCAGCAGCTGGCCCGGCCCGAGGAGCCGGGGTGAGGTCCCCACCGGGTGCCCCACGGGCAGGGGCGGTGGGGCGGGGGGAGAGCGGCAGAGAGGGGCTGGGAGCAGTGGTTCCAGGGGGAGCGCTGGGGCCGGTGGCAGGGGGCGAGCCAGTGGTGGAGGAGGCTTTCTTGCCGCAGGATTCGCAGCAGAGCTTGTTGTAGCCGGGGATGGAGCAGTAGCGGGCCAGGACCTCCATCTGGCAGAAGATGGACTTGTCCCCAAGGCAAGGCTCCTCTGGAGAGGGACAGAGCAGGGAGCAGCATCAGAGAACACGAAGGACGAGGGCAGCATTAGGCTCCCACCCCTGCACCTTTCCAATGGTCCCAAAGGATGAGGTGCCCCCCTTGCAGGCTGCTGCCAAACCTGCTATCACTCTCTGCCCCAGGGCAGCAATTTTGGCAATGCTTGTATGGGAAGGGGGGTGAGGGAGTTGGAAAACAAAGCCAAAGCACTCGAGGTTTCTGTGCACAGGAGAAAAAACAGCAAGCAAGGGATGCTCCAAACCAGCATCTTAAATCCGATCGTGATGCATCCCGCCCCAGCTACAAAGTGCTCTAAGCAACCCCTTGCTTGGAGCAAGGGGCAAAAGCCAGAAGCCATCTGCCTGCTTGGGTAAACACAGGAGGCTGAAAAAAGTTCAAGGTAAAAAGGAAACGGCATAAAATCCAGGAGGCGAAGGGAGTGCAACACTGTGCCCAGCCAAAGGCAGCAGAAAGTGCAAGATCCCAGGCTCCACGAGATGGCAACCGAGCAGCAGGCTTTGCAAGCCGAGGCAGCAGGGATGCAGCAGCGGAGGGTAGAACTCCCCAAAATCCCTGCTGGATGTGCATCCTCCCTCCCAGCCACCTGCGGTTCCCACCTGGAGGTGCAGAAGCCCTCAGGAGGGTTATCCCAGGAAGCGTCGCCCTTACCCGAGCAGGGACACTTACTGGAGGAGATCTTGCTAACAGGGTTTTTGGCCGGGTCCTGGGGTACCCACTGCCCTTTGGGCGTGCCGTGGTCACCAGCGTCAGTGCTGGTGGTGGTGCCGGAGAGCTTCCCTGCGGAGAGAGCGTCACGATGCCCAGTCGCTACGGGAGGTTGGGGGCACTCAAAATATCTTAGGAGGGTGTTTTGGTGGGGGATTTTTTTGTTTTAAGGGATGTCCTTAAAAACGAGGTCCCCTGGGGAGCACCCAGTTGGCCCAGCACTTAAACCACCCAAAAAACCCCGAGATGAACATCAAGGTGCCCATCTCCACCGTACCCTCAGCTCATTGCATCCCCAAATGGCCAGAAAACCCAAAAAAACATCTACAGCAAATATCAGGGCCAAGACCAGAAAAGTGCAATATTTTGGCTGGCACTTAACCCTTTGTCTGCCAGCATCAGGGACATTCAACACGACCTGCTTTGCTGGCACCCCCCTGAAGCCGAGATTGGGCGGGAGGCATGCAAGAGGGTTGGTCCCTGCCAGTGTGCCCCCCCCCAGGTGCCACCACCTCCTCCTCCTCTCACCCGGGCAGAGGGCCACGTGGCAGCCCTGGACGGCCTCCGGCTTGTCGCCCTCGCAGCGCCCGCCGCTCTCGCTGCCTTTGCAAACCACCTGCCGCTGCTGGATGCCTTCCCCACAGCTCGCCGAGCACTGCACCCAGACACACAGACGTCAGTGATGGGGCAGGGGGGAGCCGGCACACCCCAGAGGAGTATTTGCAGATGACAATGCCTCAGGTGGATATTGCTTTCTAATAAGGACTTTTCCTCACCCCTCTCCAGCAACGCCCCCCCGCCCCGGCCTCTACCAGGATGCACAGGGATGCTATTCCCTGTCTAATTTTGAGCTTCCCTCAAACCTCACTGAAAACATCGCTGGCTCCTGTACCCTTATCTCCATCCCTATGAGACCAGGCTGCTCTATAAATACCTGGCCTTCACACCCAGCCCCTATAACCCTCCTCCAGACCCCGCCGTGAGGCCTGGGGGCTTCCTCCCCCCTCCAGCTCACCTCCGACCAAGCACCCGTCCTCCACTGTGCAGGGCAGGGCAGGCGGCTGCAGGGCCGGCGCGTCTCGGGCCGCTGCCCAGGGCAGTACTTGGTGTGCAGGGTGCGGTTGGTGCCGTCCTGCAGGCGCTGCACGCACTGCACCGCCCGCGCCTGCACCCCCAGCTTGCCGCAGGACTTGCTGCAGGCGCCCCACTCCTCAGCCACCCAGCTGCCGGGGGGGGGAAGACAGACACGGTGAAGGCGTTAGAGGCTATGCCCACGCCGGGAAGCAGCCGGCACGCTCCAAACGCAGCCCCAAATACTCCCATATAGGGGATGAGAGCACCCCAGGCTGGCTGGGGAGGACTTACGCTGGCTGGGAGCACTCCTGGAGGTTACAGCGCCGCCGGATCGGCTTCGGCTTCTTCCCATTGTCACAGAAGTTTCTATGCACCATCCGGTTGTCGCTTTTCCGCCGGCAGCCGTACTTAGTGTACTGGATGCCTGGGGGGGCAGAGCATGGGTGGTAAGGCAATGGGTGTGGGGGTCCCACCAGCTCCCCACCAGGTCCCCTCCTGCATCCCCGCCAGGACGCATGCTCTCGGATGTCACCGCTTAGGTGGGACCCAAGCAGTGCTTCACCCAGGCTTGCAGAGGATGCTCGTGTGGATGCCGGTCCCCCCCAGCCTCCTGGGGTCACCCAGGCTGCCATGGGGCACACACACAAAGAGGGGCAAAGCAGACTCAGCCTTCCCCCCATCCCTGCCCCAAGCTGCTCTCCCAAAAACCCAGGTCAAGACATCAGCCCAGCCAAAGCACTGCTATAATTTGCCAAATAAGCGGCGCTTGCTTGGGAGCAGACCAGACCAGGGCTAAGCCAGCCTTAACCATGAGCTGCCTGCTGCCCTGCTGCAGCAAGGTCCGGGGAGCCAGCGAGAGCTCACTTTCCAGCTCTGCAAGTCCTAAAAGCCTCCAGCCGTGAGCTAGACAGCACAAGGTGGAAGCGTGAGGTCTTCTACATCATTTGAGGGTCAGGTAGGTTGGAGGTGACCTCTGGAGGTCTCTGGTCCAGCACCTGCTCAGAGCAGGGCCAGCTTTGAAATCAGATCCCACTGGCCATATCGAGGCAAGGCTTTCATCAGCAAACCCCTGACGCCAGCATGCAGGCACACGTGCTTTCTCCCAGAGGGAAAAATCCAGCAATAACTCTGCCAGGAGCTCAGGTGTGCTACCTGCCCTCCAACACAGCACTTACTGGTGTGTCCACACCTATCTCCATGCAAGCTTTAGGAGCAGTCATCTGCAAAATCACTACCTGTTGGCTCAAATTGGGTTAAATACAGCCAACGAATTAAAAACTCATAGAAGGTACATGGATAGACAAAGGTATGCACACATAAGCCTGTTTTCATAAGAAATCTGGCTAAAATGCTCACCTGAACTGCTCTGCAATAATGGTTTTTAACACTCATCTTCCCACATGGTAGATCCCCCAAATTACAGACGTGCAAAGAACACGGGTATGAGTGTGAAGAAGAAAGCCAGGCCTCCACACAGTACAAGGTCTAGGTCTAAAGCCTTCTGATGTATGATGTTGGCAGGGCTCATTGAGAGGGCTTTAAACTAGGTTCGAAGGGGGAAGGGGATAAAACCAGGCTCGCTAGAGATGAGCCGAGGGGTGGCGTGCCGATGCCGGGGGCGAAATCGATAGCCCAGCTCAAGTGCATATACACCAATGCACGCAGCATGGGCGGCAAGCAGGAGGAGCTGGAAGCCATTGTGCAGCGGGAGAGATATGACTTAGTCGCCCTCACAGAAACATGGTGGGGTGACTCTCATGACTGGAGTGCTGCAATGGATGGCTACAGACTCTTCAGAAGGGACAGGCGAGGAAGGAGAGGCGGTGGGGTGGCCCTGTATGTTAGGGAGTGTTTTGATTGTATAGAGCTCAACGATTGTGATGATGGTACGGTTGAGTGTCTATGGGTAAGGATGAGGGGGAAGGCCAACGAGGCAGATATCCTGCTGGGAGTCTGTTATAGACCACCCAACCAGGATGAAGGGGCGGATGAAGCGTTCTATAAGCGGCTGGCAGAAGTTTCTCAATCGCTAGCCCTTGTTCTCGTGGGGGACTTCAACTTCCCGGATGTCTGCTGGAAATACAACACGGCAGAGAGGAAGCAGTCTAGGAGGTTCCTGGAGTGTGTGGAAGACAACTTCCTGACGCAGCTGGTAAGTGAGCCTACCAGGGGAGGTGCCTCGCTCGACCTGCTGTTTACTAACAGAGAAGGACTGGTGGGAGATGTGGTGGTCGGAGGCCGTCTTGGGCTTAGCGACCATGAAATGATAGAATTCTCGATTCTCGGTGAAGTAAGGAGGGGGGGCAGCAAAACCGCAACCATGGACTTCCGGAGGGCGGACTTTGGCCTGTTCAGGACGCTGGTTGAGAGAGTCCCGTGGGAGACGGTCCTGAAGGGCAAAGGGGTCCAGGAAGGCTGGACGATCTTCAAGAAGGAAGTCTTAAAGGCGCAGGAGCAGGCTGTCCCTGTATGCCGTAAGAAGAATGGGCGGGGAAGACGACCGGCCTGGCTGAACGGGGAGCTCTTGCTGGGACTCAGGAAAAAAAGGAGAGTTTACCGCTTGTGGAAGAAGGGGCAGGCGACTCAAGAAGAGTACAGGGATCTCGTTAGGTCGTGCAGAGAAGAAATGAGAAAGGCAGAAGCCCAGCTAGAACGCAATCTGGCCGCTGTCGTTAAAGACAACAAAAAAAGTTTTTACAAATATATTAATGACAAGAAGAGAGCCAAGGAGAATCTCCATCCTTTATTGGATGCAAGGGGGAACATTGTCACTGAGGATGAGGAAAAGGCTGAGGTACTCAATGCCTTCTTTGCCTCAGTCTTTAACAGGCAGACCAGTTATCCTCAGGGTACTCGGCCCCCCGAGCTGGAAGACGGGGACAGCGAGCAGGATGAACCCCCCGTAATCCAGGAGGAAGCAGTCAATGACCTGCTATGCCACCTGGACACTCACAAGTCTATGGGGCCGGATGGGATCCACCTGAGAGTGCTGAGGGAGCTGGCGCAGGAGCTCGCCAAGCCAGTCTCCATCATTTATCAGCAGTCCTGGTTAACGGGGGAGGTCCCGGACGACTGGAGGCTTGCCAATGTGACGCCCATCCACAAGAAGGGCCGGAAGGAGGATCCGGGGAACTACAGGCCTGTCAGCCTGACCTCGGTGCCGGGGAAGATTATGGAGCGGCTCATCTTGAGGGCGCTCACAAGGCATGAGCGGGACAACCAGGGGATCCGGCCTAGCCAGCACGGGTTCATGAGAGGCAGGTCCTGCTTGACCAACCTGATCTCCTTCTATGACCAGGTGACCCGCCTAGTGGATGAGGGAAAGGCTGTGGATGTGGTCTACCTGGACTTCAGCAAGGCCTTTGACACTGTCTCCCACAGCATTCTCCTAGAGAAGCTGGCGGCTCACGGCTTAGACAGGTGGACTCTGCGCTGGGTCAAAAACTGGCTGGATGGCCGGGCCCAGAGAGTTGTGGTGAATGGAGTTACATCCAGTTGGCAGCCGGTCACGAGTGGTGTTCCCCAGGGCTCAGTACTGGGGCCGGTCTTGTTTAATATCTTTATTGATGATCTGGATGAGGGGATTGAGTGCACCCTCAGTAAGTTTGCAGACGACACCAAGTTGGGTGGGAGTGTTGATCTGCTCGAGGGTAGGAAGGCTCTGCAGAGGGACCTGGACAGGCTGGATCGATGGGCCCAGGCCAACTGTATGAGGTTCAACAAGGCCAAGTGCCGGGTCCTGCACTTCGGCCACAACAACCCCATGCAGCGCTACAGGCTTGGGGAAGAGTGGCTGGAAAGCTGCCTGTCGGAAAAGGACCTGGGGGTGTTGGTTGACAGCCGGCTGAACGTGAGCCGGCAGTGTGCCCAGGCGGCCAAGAAGGCCAATGGCATCCTGGCCTGTATCAGAAATAGTGTGGCCAGTAGGAGTAGGGAAGTGATTGTGCCCCTGTACTCAGCACTGGTGAGGCCGCACCTCGAATACTGTGTTCAGTTTTGGGCCCCTCACTACAAGAAGGACGTCGAGATGCTGGAGCGTGTCCAGAGAAGGGCAACGAGGCTGGTGAGGGGTCTGGAGAACAAGTCTTATGAGGAGCGGCTGAGGGAACTGGGACTATTCAGCCTGGAGAAAAGGAGGCTGAGGGGAGACCTCATCGCTCTCTACAACTACCTGAAAGGAAGTTGTAGCGAGGTGGGTGTTGGTCTTTTCTCCGAAGTAACAAGCGATAGGACGAGAGGAAATGGCCTCAAGTTGCGCCAGGGGAGGTTTAGATTGGATGTAAGGAAAAATTTCTTTACTGAAAGAGTGGTGAAACATTGGAACAGGCTGCCCAGGGAAGTGGTGGAGTCCCCATCCCTGGAGGTATTTAAAAGACGTGTAGATGAGGCGCTTAGGGACATGGTTTAGTGGGCCTGGTGGTGTTGGGTTGACGGTTGGACTCGATGATCTTAGAGGTCTTTTCCAACCTCAATGATTCTATGATTCTATGTTGGGGAGAAACGATTTCAAACAGCGCCTGCATGTTTCCAAGCCAGAGATGACCCAAAGGGCTCACGCACTGTCTAACACACCCAAGCATCCTTCCAAGCCCACGCTGTAGCCTGCTACGAAGGGAAAGCTACCTCCTCCGCATGCCTTGGTGCACTGAGACCAGCTCTTGAGAGCCCACTCGTAGGAATCCATCTCCTCAAGCAGGACATTGTTGTTCCCGATCATGGGCAGCAGGTCTTCGTGGATGATGTACCTGTACATCAGGCTGCTCCTCGCCTCCTCCTCCTGAGGGATGACCTGCAGGCAGAGAGAGGACAATCAGAGAGGGGGAAGGAGAGGAAGGAGTGATGCCATGGAAGAGGGAAGGGAAGAGGAGCCCATCAAAGAAAAAAGAAGTGAACAATGACCACATGGTACAGTACACACAAGCGTAGGAGAAACAAACCCCGTTACTACCTCCAACATGATTAGGTAGGCTCTGAACACAGAGTCTACCCTTCAAGAACCTACCTCTCCAGTTGTGGAGAAAAACGCTGCCCAAACATCCCAACTCCAGCCTTGGGTGGCATGGCCCTGGCCTCTCCTCTGACCTGCAGGACCACAGTCTATGCCCAAAGCCAGTGCCAGCCACAGGGATGGACGGGAGTGCAGACCTGCCCTTCCCTGGGTGCCCAGGGAACCCAATCCCTAACTCCAACAAATACCAGTATAATTAAAATGAGATGTGGAGTCATAAGCAATTGCTGCACAGAGCAAAATACAGTTGGATTCAAAGGCAAACACCCAAGTGATGTGTCCTTACGCCATTCTTGCACGCAGCTCATTGCCCCTTCCATTTGGCTAGCTCATTTCCCTGGGTTTAATGCCATGCCCTATGTCCTTTCTCTACCAAAATCCTTCTGTCACCTCCTACATCCCATCTCAGACCACCTCCTGTCCCTGTACCTCTGGGTGACAGTCATCCCCGATGCCCCCAGAGGATGCATCAGCCAGGCTTACCAAAACACTGATGGCCTCGTGCAGAGGACCACTGGTTTTCAGGCTCTCCTTCCCATGTTCAACAGTGTACTCCCACTCCAAGCCCATCTCAATGAACACTTGGCTTTTGGCTTCCTTGCCCTTGGCGTTAAGGATGAAGTTACCCGTGGCTTGATTCTTAACAGCTGGAGGAGAAAGGAGGTATTTCAATGTAATTTCTTCGGGTCACTGCCTTTGAAGGACTGGAATGACCCAAATAAGACCCTTTGGGTGGGAATTGTCAGAATAGGGCTGAGAAAGAGGTAGCGGGTGAAGGGAGAGGTGAACTACAGCATGCTCACCAATGCTGTGGGATGCTGGCTCCACCTCTTCTATCTGAAGGTGCCTCGCCCCAGCTGGAATCTCAAACATCTTCAAAACACCTGCTGAAAAGGAGAGAGGAAGGATGGAGGAAAGAGAAAGAGCAGGCTTGCTCCACCCAGACACGCACCCGCTCGCACCCACATGTGAATCCAGCTGACCCTGACTGAATCTGCTCCCAAACCCGCCCAGCCCACTCACCCGGCTGCTTGGGGGTCTTGGCCAGTGTGCCCTTCACCGTCCGGCAGTGGGAGTTATCCCCCCCGCAGACCCCGCACTTGTCATCCTGCTTCAGGGAGCCAACCTCCTTGTCACAGCCGACGTGCTGTCACCCATGAGGAAGAGAAGACAAGCACGGGGTTACATCCCTGCAGCCCATCCCATCGCTCCGCCATCCCCATAGCCCTTTGCTGTACACAGGGTCAGTCCCCAGGCTAAAAGATGCGCCCCCAAGGGGTAGTGGGTCAAGGGGATGCACAAGCTCTCTCCTGGACAGGCAAAGGACAGGAACAGTCGTGCAGCAGCCGTCAGCTCCTCACCACACACTCGCCCCGGACACAGATGCTGTAGGGGTCTCGGTAGCTGCACCGGGTACCGTCATGAACAACCTGATTCATGAATACCACGTCCCCGGTTCCCTCGGACTGGCAGATCAGCTCACACTTCTGAGCATCTGCGGCAAAATAAAAGTAAAGGGGAAAAAAAAGGGTTTGTGAAAATACATTAGGGTGATTGAAGACAGAAACCCATCTCAGCTTGTACTCCTGAGCACAGCCAGATTTCTAAAGCCCAGGCTATTCGTGTGCCTTATTTTGCCGTGTCTGTTTGCTGCTCAAGAGCCTGCACTTTTGCCCAGTATACTCAGGAAATTAAAAGAAGGCAACTGGAGGGACACACTACGTGACACTGCAATGCAAGACACTTGGCTGCGTGCATGAGGAATACCAAGCCAGGCAGGCGGACCTGGCTCCCAGCCCAGCCTGGAGCGGCACACTCCCCACTGCGGCTCTGGGAGCAAGCAGGCAACACCGTCACCCCACCATCTCCAAGGAAAACAAGTCTTCTGTGTGCCAAAGCACACAGAAAGCGGAGATAAAACTTTTAAAGTAGCGCAAACAGATTTATCTCTGGCCACCATTACAAGGCACAGGAGGAACAGGGAGAGATTTCAACATGGGCTGATCTTCTCAGCCCACCTCCACTGCGCTTTGAGACAGCAGGAACCAGAGCAACACCTGGGTTGACACCTGAGGGCAAGCACAAGAGATTGATTTTAAAGACCTGGCTGCTTGATGCTTGATGCTGGTTTATTGCACTCTAGTTTCCAGCTCAGGAGCTTTCCACAACCCAACATCTGTGCAGCTGGCACAGTCTCCATCCCACGGTGATGGCCACCAGTGTGGCCTCCTCTGGGAGGAAAGGCAATTTGGCTACTGCTCCTTTGCTAGGACCCACTGCCACTCACCATCGTGATGCTCGTAGGGAAGCCAAGCATGCTTGCTGTTCTGGTGGGTGTAGTAGGAGTTGCGCTTGGAGCACTGCTGGGCACGGAAATCCTGGTAGGGCCCCGGGCACTCCTCAGCGTTGCACACTTGGTACTCGTAGGTGGCTCCTGGGCAGTGGCGCCCGCCGTATGCCGGGCTGGAAAATAAAGGGTGGGTTAAAAGAGCGTCAGGGGCCTGAGCGGGGCAGGGTGGGGGGGGGGATGCTGTTCAAATGCGACACAGCTCAGCGCCCAAATGCATGGCACAGCCCAGGCAGGAGCAGATGTCCTCATCCCTGCCAACTGAGCGCACAAGGGGAAGAGCGAGGAACCTGTTGCTCTCAGCCACTTCCAGTTTTACCCCCACTAAAAGGAGGGAGGCGGAGGCCAAACGTACGGTGGGTTGTCGCAGCTCCGGCTGCGAGAGCGCACACCTCCCCCACAGGTCCTGGAGCACGAGCCGAACTTGGACCAGGAGCTCCAGCTGCCGTCCTGGCTGTAAGGCTGCTCCGACGTCTTCCAGATGCAGTGACCCTTGAAGCACCACTGGAAGGGAGGAGAAAGAGGGGTGAGCTCTACGCCTGCCTCTTCCAAAGCACTCGGCACCAGTAGACAGAGCCCTCCTACACCCACAGCACTACAAAATGGCTTGCAGTTTGCAAAGCATGGGAGGAAGGTGCTCTTCATCATGCCCTCAGGCACGTCCCTCCCACAGGAAGCAGGACCAGGAGCGGTCCTTGGGCATGCAACAGCAGGCCTGCCCTCCAGGCTGATCTGGGGACGAGCAAGCTGCATCATTTCGCGACCAACCCAGGAGCATGAGCAGCCCGCGGCTTTGCTCCGAGAGCCCAGCACAGCTCCACAGCCAGGACTCGCAGCAGAAAATGCAGCAGAGGAGCAAGGGTAAGCAGGGCAGGCTCCCAACACATCCATGCTTTGGATCGGGTAAGAAGAGCCTGCAGCTGCATAAACCTGCTCAAAAACTCATGCAAAAAGCTGCTGAAAGCACAAGTCTGGGGCATGCAAAGATCCCTCTGCAAAACAAATCCCTTTGATTTTCTTTCCCCAACACCAAATTTTTGAGTTCCTGGACTGGTTTTGTCTCTCCAGTCAAACTGCCTCTCCCTACCCATGCAGATCCTCAGGCAGGAACTGAATTACACCTGGGTCCGGGTCTGGATCAGCCCTGGGGATGTCTCCCCGCTGGCACAGGGGGGATGAACCCAAACATTTGCAAGGAGCACAGCAGCAAGCTGCTGGGCATTTTGGCAAATGAAATCCAGAGCTCTGCACTTCTTCCCAGGCAGGCACGCAACGCCTGGTACGAAGCTACAGTGTCACCCCATGGGCACCCAGACACAGGGTTTAACTCCAGCCCTGGGGAAAAGCCCAGCCTGTGCCCATCACGGGCCTGAAGGAAGGACCTCCCAGTCCAGACGTTGCAGCCCTCTGGAGCCACATGCCAGCACGATGTGTGACACATCTGTACACGATACAAAAAGCCTCATTTTAGAAGCTTTTGGCAAACCGTCACTCAAGCACTCGAGGAGGCAGCATTTTCAGCAAGATTGCTGGGATTTATACAGACGCTTATCAAAAGTTGTTGGTTACTTTACGCCTGTCCATTCTCCGGCAAAGAACCACCCAAAAACTACATGGGCCAGCAGCTTCTCCAACATATCCACGCTTTCATACTGTGCTAACAGGCATGCTAAGAGAGCCTAAAGTAAAAGCCTGATGACATCATCACTCTTTTGCCAGGTGACAAAACAAGTCCTGCTTCTCTGCAGAAGCAGGCAGATCAGAAGAAAAACAAAGTCCTCATCTGAGCACAAACTGGGGAAAATAAGGAGTAACACCAGCTAAAAACTAGGCACCCACCGACTGCTGCCCTCGAGGGTGTCCCTGTCCCCTTCGAAGGGAGGATCAGGCAGGACCAGCCCCTACCTTGCCTGGAGAGCACTCGGTCCCATCCAAGGGTGGCCCCTTCTTGGTCTTGCAGAAGTAGGGGTTGTCCGGGTGGCTGCACCACAGCTGCTTGCAGGGGTCGAAGGTGCGGAACTGGGGAGCACAGAGGAGCTGGGCTGGGATGGCAGCGGGGAGCCCCGGCAGGCTGGTGGCACCCCTCCTCACCCCCGCAGCACCTGGCTAGGGGTCCGGGGGGGCAATATGGGCAACACAACCTGTATTGGCTCGATACTCACCGCTGTGCACGTTTTGTAGCCCACGCCGAAGTCAAAGCGGCACTGCTCATCCATGGAGTAGTTAATGCCCGGCAGCTTGGGTAACGTGGGCCACTGGTGCTCAAAGGGGTCATCCAGGAGGCAGTCGTAGGAGCTGCAGAGATGCAGGGCAGAGGCAAAGCGGAGTCAAATACGGAGGATTTCCCTCCTTCACCCCTTCCCTCAGCTCCAGCCACCTCTCCAGATTCAGATATGGAGAAATCTGAATTCTCTTGGTGCTGACGCTAACTACCCACCACTGGAAAACATGTTTTCAGCAAAAAACAACTGCGCGGATGTATTGGGTTTGCGTGGCAAGGTTTTGGTAGCTGGGGGACTACGGGGGTGGCTTCTGTGAGAAGCTGCTAGAAGCTTGCCCTATGCCCGATAGAGCCAATACCAGCCGGCTCCAAGACAGACCCACCACTGGCCAGGGCTGAGCCCATCAGTGACAGTGGTAGCGCCTCTGTGATAACATATTTAAGAAGGGGAAAAAGTTGCTGTGCAACAGCAACTGGAGCCAGAGGGAGAAGTGAGAATATGTGAGAGAAACAACTCTGCAGACACCAAGCTCAGTGAAGAAGTAGGGGAAGGAGGTGCTCCAGGTGCCAGAGCAGAGATTCCCCTGCAGCCCGTAGTGAAGACCATGGTGAGGCAGGCTGTCCCCCTGCAGCCCATGGAGGTCCACGGTGGAGCAGATATCCACCTGCAGCTCGTGGAGGACCCCGTGCCGCAGCAGGTGGATGTGCCCAAAGGCAGCTGTGACCCCGTGGGAAGCCCACACTGGAGCAGGCTCCTGGCAGGACCTATGGACCCATGGAGAGAGGAGCCCACACTGGAGCAGGTTTGCTGGCAGGACTTGTGACCCCACAGGGGACCCACACTGGAGCAGTCTGTTCCTGAAGGACTGCACCCCGTGGAAGGGACCCATGCTGGAGCGGTTCATGAAGAACTGCAGCCTGTGGGAAGGACTCACGTTGGAGAAGTTCGTGGAGGACTGTCTCCCGTGGGAGGGACCCCACGCTGGAGCATGGGAAGAATGTGAGGAGCCCTCCCCCTGAGGAGGAAGGAGCGGCAGAGACAACGTGTGATGAACTGACTGCAACCCCCATTCCCTGTCCCCCTGCACTGCTGGGGGAGAGGAGGTAGAGAATTTGGGAGTAAAGTTGAGCCTGGGAAGAAGGGAGAGGTGGGGGAAAGGTGTTTTAAGATTTAGTTTTTATTTCTCATTATCCTACTCTGATTTGATTGGTAATGAATTAAATTAATTTTCCCCAAGTCGAGTCTGTGTTGTCCGTGACGGTAATTGGTGAGTGATCTCTCCCTGTCCTTATCTCGACCCACGAGCCTGTTGTTATATCTTCTCTCCCTTGTCCAGCTGAGGAGGGGAGTGATAGAGCGGCTTGGTGGGTGCCTGGCATCCAGCCAGGGTCAGCCTGCCACAGCAAAGTCCCCGAAAGACAAGCATCCCTCCCCTGCCTGCAGCTCCCTAGAGGACAGAGCACCTTGGCGCTAGTGGGTACCACCACTGCCACCTGCTTTCCTGCCACTCTTCTAGGCCCCGACGCACAGAAAGCTGCTGGCCTGTTTCTACACCTTTTTTTTTTTTTTATGCAGCGCACAACATTTTACAGCCTAAAGGATAAACCACACAGGCTGCCCAAAGCAAATGGCAAAAATATTTGAGATCTGGATCTGCGCTCCACCAGCAGAGATCTACAAACTATTGCTCTGTTGACATCTCCAGCTTTTATCAGGCTCCTGTTTGCCTCCAGCCTCCACAGCCCAAAACCAATTCAGATTTGTGCAAGGAACCAAAGCTGTTAGTAGAAGAAAAAGGGAAAATAACCTCCCAAGGACCTGTTTTTGCTATTCTTGCCAAAACAAGCAATCCCAATGGGGACCTGTCCACCGCTTGCTTCACTCAGGAGCTGCTGGGTACAAAATGCAGGCAGTCACACCATCCGAAGGGAGAACATCCCCTCCTGACTTACTGAATGTAGCGGTTGAGCTCCTGCTTGCTGCAGCGGGACCAGTGGTAGCGGTGGAAGGCGGCCTGGACCAGCGGTGCCATGATGCTCCCCATGCTGGTCTCGTCGGCACAGCGGTTGCCCTGGCCATCGTGCTCCATGCCTAACCTGGTGGAAAAAGCCGGTGTAAAGTCAGGTTCCCGGGGGATTTACACCAGCCCATTCGTGCCACGGTGGTATGCATGCCTGTGCCAGCAGAAAGTCCCTTTTGCAAAGAAAGGGACACCACCATGCTTGTCCCCCCACCGAAGGGGACGGCCAGCTGCGTCCCTGTGACTTACACATGGCCAGTCTCATGGGCGACAACGAATGCAGAGGAGAAGCCGTCTTCGTGGTTGAGGGTGCAGCTGCGGAGTGGGTGGCACATGCCCGTCACTGGCGCATAGCCTGGGGCAACAGAGAAGGGAAGGAGAGAGGAAGAGAGGAGAGAGAAAACCTTTGAGAGAGGGGAGAAAAAATAAAAAATTAAAAAAAAAAAACCAAAACCCGCAGCCTGGCTTCACTGCAACAGGAGGAGAAAACTAAGAGGAAGGCGCTGAAGCGGAGGAGCTGCCCAGATCACTTGGACAGCAGCCCAACAACTTGCTCACCAATACAACCATCCCGGCTGCCAGTGCCAAAAGCAGGCTGAAGTTATGCTGAGGCTTGCCGGCATCTCTCTGCCCTTGTGCCAACTCACCTGGGCCGGCGAGAGGGCAGCCAAGGGACCCATGGGTGCTTTATCGGTGTCAGTGACCACCGCCTCCCAGCCCAGAAATGGCATCCCCCGCATTCTTCTTTATTAAAAAAAAATAAAGAAGAAAGGAAGAGAGAGAATAAAAGGCATGAGGTGTCCCCAAGAGCCCTGCCAAAAATACAGCCTCGCTCACCGCAGGCTACAGGGGACCCCTGCCATGCACCCGCACATGCACCCGCACCAGCCCCAGGCACGGGGGCACCCCCTCCCCCGCCAGACAGAGCCGGGGAGGACCATGCACCTCCCCAGCCCCCAGCCCTCGATCAAGTGCAGTGCAGTGGGGCAGCTGTGGGCAGGGAAGCCTTCCCCCCACCCATTCAGCAATGTGTCATCTCAATTTTGGTTTATTTTCCTTTTTTTCTTACATTATTTCTGCCCAATTCAATGAATTCCTTGGCACCTTCTAGAATTTACTTTCCAAATTTTTTTAATTTTTTTTTTTTTAAAAGACTGACCCTTTTTGGCATCAAGGGAAAGCAAGTTAGTGAAGGAAGGACTTACAGGTCCAAGAGGCAAAAGCAGGGCAGGACCATGCTGGATAACTCTGCCCTGGGGATAGGGATGCTCGAAGAAGAAAGGTCAGTGAGCCAAGAGGGAGGCTGAGCTGCAGCAGGAGAGGGGTGCTGATGAGCTGAGGGTAGACACACACCCCTACGCCTGCCCTGCTGCACACACCCCAGCCAAAATACGGGGTCCACCGAGCCCATGTGCCACCATCCTTGTGGGACACTTGCTCCACACCAAGCCAGCGACTCATGATTAATTGCCCTGGAAGAGGGTGGAAAGACGCGATTGCACTGAGCTTAATTCCCAAGCTGAACGAGTGGGTGGGTCCCGGCACCACGCAGCTGGCCAAAGACAAGAGATTAAAGCAAAAAATAAAAGGTTTCCTACAGCTCTGCCCTAAAGTCAACAAGAATTGACTTTGTGGCCACACTGAGAGGATCAGATGCCTGATGGGACAAGGGACAGGTTGCTGCTGCACCGCTGGACACCCAGAAGTTACCATCACCCCGGGCATAAGGCAAAACCAAGGGGGTTTGGGGCGAGCATTTCCCTCCATATTTCTATTTATCAGCTGAGCGGAGATTTTCTAGGGTGTCCACCTGCACTGGAACTTCTAAAGGAAACTTCTCTCACCATAATAATTTAATTTTTCAAAACAAGCCCAGACACGAACCTTTGAAGGGCTCACTCACGTGGTATTTTGTGGGAAGCGATGGATGCATTTTTTCCTCTGCTCCAAGTGAAGGAGAAGTCGGGTGAATCCAAGTGGCTGAGCAAAAAGCCCAAGATTAAATAAACACCCAATTCTCATTACATGCAGAGCAAGTTCACTTCTGCCTGCAAAGCACCATGTAACCTCAGAGAAACCCCCACAACCTCAAGGATCTCTTCAAAGCAGCCTGCTTCAATAAATACACTCAGTGTTTCGTTTAATGGGGGAAGCGTTTCTTTTTCATCTTCCCGACATTCAAGTGGGCAACGAGACTTACTCCAATGAACAAATAAACTAAAACACCTCAAGAAAGAGAGCAGAGAAATGACGTGCTCAATGAGCACTGCAGTCAGAAGGAAAGCAAAAGGTAACAGGTCAAACTAAGAGCTTGAGAGAGAATCAGATAATTGGGTTTAACCATACAGTAATGAGTCAAATCCTGGAAAAATCATTTTAAAAGGGTTTTTTTTCCCCCCATGAAACTTTCCACAAGAAAGAGTAAAGATGTGGAAAGTTTTTTGTACAAGGAGAGAGCAAATATATTTTGTCTAGGATGAAAATGGGACAAATTCCCAACCAAAGAGGCTCTGGATGTCTGGATGGGAGATGGGACAAAGGAATATGAAAAGGTGGATGCTCAGGAAGGCAGACACTGATCTCTCACAATTAAGACCCCAGTGAGAACTGGAAGAAGTATAAAGGGTTCTCCATGGGAGAATGATGGCAAGAAGTAACTACCTGGAAAATACTTAATTGGTAAAGACTAGATTAGCCTGCAAATGCTTACCAGACACACACATAGGAAAAGCAGCATGTCCTCACCGTACCGGCAAGACACCAGCCAGTCTCTTGCTTCCTCCAAATGCACTTTATTCTTCTTTATGGACATTTCCTACCTGGTTTCAGCCTCTCTGACCTTCTACGTGGACCACCAGCCTGCTCAAAGGCCAACTGTGGGTGATTACAGGGCAACAAATTAAATCTAAGCAAAAGCGTCCCTCAGCCTGGGCCAGAAAGCTCTCCGTGCCCGCCCACTGCAGAGGGACATGACACTCTCTTCTGGTTTAGATGGGGCTTCAGTAGCAGCAATTAATAATTTACAACCCATCTGTCCATCCCCAAGAGGCATTTCTCTTTGAAGGGCAAGGGTTTATTTGCAACTCACGTACGAGGGCAGTGCAGCTCAGTTGTCCCTCCTGGCCCTTTCCCTTCACACCTTCCAGCTTCCCTCGATTCCCAAAGCAACAATTGCATCAGCTTTCCAAAATTTCTCCGTGCTGGCCATGACTGCTCCCATCCCCATCAAGAGATGCCATGAGCAGGGCTGTTGCCAGCACCAAGAAGTTTTTGTAAACCTCCTTAAGGCTCAGCTTGGACCTGCAGCAGAGAAGAGCTACGCCGCAAGACCGCAACGCTTTGCAAGGACTTGCATCCAGCTTAACCAGTGCCGCAACAGACCAGACACTGGTCTGGTTTACTGGCCAAGGGGAGGTGACACGACGCAGGGAGAGGTATGAGCTGTGTCTGGTGGGGATGTGGTGATGGAGCACGGTTGGCTCGCTGGCATGGAAATAGCCTGGGCTAAGAGGATACGCGGGTTAACGAGTCAGATTCAGCCCCGTCTCTGTGGCTAATTGGGCACACAACTGTAAGGAGTGATGAGGCATCAAGCTAAGTACAGGCTTGACATTTAGGCCATTCCCAGGTCCCTGTGACTTGGAGGACTTCATCCTCAAAGGCTGCCTTTCTCCTGGCTTGTTGATTTAGGCTGTAGGGTCTTTGGAGCAGGACCACCTCTGCCTTCAGCTCAGCTTCAGGGTACATATGAGCAGGGCAGATGCTTCCCAACTGGCACATACACCCTACAGCAGTGGCTAAAGAAGCCAGCAGGTATTTGCCATCACCTTAGCAAGCCGCTTAGATACCACCAATGAACATATGCCATGAGCAAGTATTGGAGGTGCCGCGGTCTGGTTCTTCATTGCATATACCCCCGAGCTGAAAAGGGATGATATGGAGCTAAAAGGACATTGTTTTGAGGAAAAGAGGCAAGAGTAAGCAAAGTGTTACTATTCCAGCAGCCCAACAAGAGGGCAGTTCCTGATGGGTGAGGAGCACCCACACCTTGTGCCATGCAACACAGCCAGGCAAGGACATGGCAGCCATGGGAACTTCTGCAGAAAGCAAATGTCCGTCCCGGAGACGTGTGAAAAACAGGGAGCCAGATCCGCAGGGAAAAGGGGAAGGAGCTGGAACGAGCATCCCTAGAGCAGGGCTACTGAATCGATCTCATGACTCCTTCACACCAAGGGGGAGTCCAGCCAGTCTCCCCCTTCTGCCGACATGCCAAAAAAGGTCCTCTCACCAATGCCTCTGGACACAGTCACTTTGCCAGGAAGGGTCTAGAAAAACGAAACAAAACCTGGTATTTCACCCATGCTGCCACATGACTCCGGATGAGGTGCCCAAGGCAGGTCAACAGCTCAGCAGGGAGGCTGTTGGCACAACCCAAGCTCTGCTCTTTGATGGCCAACAGCATGTTCAAGAGGGCTTCCAGCTGGATGTCTCCTGTGGTTCATCCCCTGCTGC
This sequence comes from Aptenodytes patagonicus, assembly GCF_965638725.1. NCBI lineage: Eukaryota > Metazoa > Chordata > Aves > Sphenisciformes > Spheniscidae > Aptenodytes > Aptenodytes patagonicus. Next base: position 38,960,418 of record NC_134953.1, read on the forward strand.
AGGGAGAACCTTTTCAGGGAGGTAATTGAGACAAGGACAGGACTCTTTCTCCATCTCTCTTTCCTCCCATGCACACCAGAAGGACTTGTGCTACAAATCAGTGTGACATTACCAGCACGTTCATGGCATCAAAGGGAGCCTCCTGATGGGAAATCCAGACCTTGCCACCAGTGTGGGAAGGAGGAGGTGGCAATTTGGAGGCAGTGGGCTCAGGAGAACTGGGAGAAGTCACTTCTCATGATGCCACCAAAGCATCTGCGTTTCTAATGGAGCCGTGAAATGCCAGAAGCTTTTCCTGCAAATTTTTTTAATTTTTTGCCTAGGTCTCTAACTTCTCAGACCATGTCAGCACAGCCTCTGCACCAAGAGCTGCACCAAGACTATTACCATCGCTCCTTCCGACCTCCTCTTTGGCCCAGGGTTTACTCAACACTCCCATGTCCAGTCCTAAGAGGGCCAAGAAACCAACCCATGTAAAACCAGGTTTTAAGGTCCTCCAGAGGACAGAAAGGACTGACTGGCCCCATGAAACTCCCTGTGGTATTTCATCTTTTTTATGTTATTTTTAAACTGTTTAGGGCACTTTGGGACAAGGGGGGGATTGGTGCATGAAACCAAAGTAAGGGCAGAATGAATAAAGATAATCTTTTTATCCGTTCAGGTTGATGCTCTGGATTACTTCTGTCTTTTTTCTACTTCACATTAAAAAAATACCAATTTTTATAACCTTTTTCTGGACCTTACTGGCCAAGAAACAGACTGTGTTTGCAAGAAATCCTCTCCCCTCGCTGGCTTTCCCCCAGCAAACTGCACATACCTGATCGAGATAAATACAGTACCTTGCATACCTGCGGGACCAAAATCTTGCCTGGTGAGGAATACAGCATGGTCGTGGTACTCAGCGTGCTCCGGGTCAGAGCGCTGCTGCGAGTGAGCCCAGCGGCAAACCTGCTCCAAGCTCCGAGACGGGTTCCCTCGCTCTATCAGGCTGACTGACTGGGTAAAGAATTAAAAATAAATAAATAAATAAATAGACGGGTAAGTTAGTGGGGGACAAGGAGCCTGCCAAGAGTTTTGGGGTCAGAAAGACTCCTAAGCAGTGCTTCTCCATAATTAGAAGCAACAACATCCTGCTTTGCATCTGCAAAGCATCTTGCGCCTTTTTTTATTTAAAAACAGCAAGGAAATCATTCCCACAAACGGATGTGGTCTGGTACAGGAGGGTATATGACCCTCTTCAATCACACAAGTGCTCGGGACAGCAGTAGGTAAAAGAGGAGAGCAGCTGGGAAACAAAGAGGATTCGGATTCCCAGCTCCTGCATGGGCTCCTCATTGAGACGTCGCAAGATGCTGACGCTCAGCAATGAGCAGAGCAATGCTCCCCTGTAAAACTTGACCCACAGAGACTGAAACCCCAATAGGAAATAGGTGGAGGTGTTCAGGACTGTTTTATAGCAGTCACTTTGTCCTTCATCTTTTTTTTTTGTTCAAGATTAGCATTTTGCAAATTATGCTCTATAAAATAAATGATGCACTATAAAATAAATGATGCTTTCATGTAGGTACCTGCTGAGCTGCAATGGTGGGAAGAAAGGTAAGAAATATTGCCTTTCCGCTGGCCCTTAAGTGGAAGCCACGGAGGTTTTACCCTACAAAGTGCAAGGTGGGAGACAAGAAGCCGCAGGAGGACTCGCTCAGGAAGCATCAGACCTAAACAGTGGTGAGCTGAGATCTTGCCCGGATTCAAACATCTGCTCATCCCTGGGTCTCTAGGAGGCACTGGGTTTCTGCCAGCCAAGCAGATTTCTGTAACAAGCAGGGGTTTTTTCCAAGATCTAGCAGGGCTTATTTGTGGACCACACACACAGACACCACTGTGTTGAGTCATTAATACCCTTGCTAGAATGCTTCATGTAGGATAGGGGCTTGCCGCAAAATGTATAGCAAATCACATTGTTTTAAAGAAAATCTTTTGGCTGCTTGCACTCAAACGAGCCTTAAAAAAATAAATGCAACCTGAGAAGCATGAAACCTTCCCATGCTTTTTCTGTCTGTGCCCAAGCCACCCGAGAGCTGCGGGAAAGCCAGAGAAGCCTTCCAGGGCAGCTGAGTCAAGGCTGGGATACAGGAGATCCTGGCCTCGGCTTCTCCTCACTAATATCCAGCTGCTACCAATTTGGGAAGCCACCTTTGTCCCATCATCTACTGCCACTCTAGAGCTTCTGAGGAAGCTTCTCATAGTTTTTCCCACACCCCAGAGCAAGCAGATGAAGGCTGACTGCAGTCATCTGCCGTCTCCCCAGGGACCTCTTTTTGCCCTGGGGCTGGACTGCTATGGGGCTCTCCAGACACCAGCCAGATGATGGTTCAAATTCATCCCTGCTCAGCACAGTTGTCACTTTGGCTTCGGTGGCTGACCTGAACGGCCACATTTTTCCAAGCCGGGGCCTACCTAAGTGCTAAATATTATGGTGATGAGACACTAAGCCATGGTGTCGCTGCACACTTGCCAGCCTTGGGAGAAGCCGCAGCTGCCTGCTGCGCCTATACTGCATTTCAGAGACCCTCCTTCCCTCACGGGGCAGGGCTCGAGCCGGGAAAGCGGCCGAAAAGCAGGGGCCAGCCTGAATAGCATCTCCTCCTCGCCACATCTGAGTGCTGTATTTACCTGGCGGTATCCCACCATGATCATCCTGACCAGCACAATATTGATGTGAACGCCCAGGGACTCGTCGTGATAAATTTCATCCACCTGAAGAAGGGAGGGAAATAGAACAGAGAAGAAGTTAAGATCATCCCAGCTCTCAAGCCCTTCCTGTGTTCAGCTCTCAAGCTCCCGCGTTCAGCATCCTACTCCGCTTTCCAAGACCGCACAAGACCAGGTGCAAAGATCTCATCTCCCTCCTCCCACCCCCAGCTTTTTTTTTTTTATTTTCCCCTGTGTAAAAAACATAAAGTCAAAAAGCCAAGCTGGAATAAGCCAAATTTCCCCAGGATGGGTGGCTCAGATGGTCAATGACATCACCCATCCCATCAAGAGAGCGGAGGAGGGCTGCGTTTCCCATGGAGGCTGCCTCCACCGCTGAGCATCTCGCAATGAGTTATTGCCCCCTTCGGCGTATGAATTCCTCATATGGAAGGAAACAGTTCGGACTCCAGCATCCTTGCATTTGGTGGAAAGAAAAAATGGCTTTTTGGGGAGAGGCGAGCGATCATATCAAAGCAAGGGCATTACTCAGTTATACTGGTGAGTCAAAGTTGACCTACCACTTCAGAAACCCCAGGAGAAGACAATACAATGAAAAAAGAGGGAGGACTTGTGAGTCAATAAGATATCTATCAACATTAGCTATTAAAAATGACTTTGCAAAGGAAATAATGAGCTATAATCTTTTCCTTCTGCGTTTCTAGGATGAATAAACAAATTCTACTCCTAAGTGCTACCAAGAGAAGAAGACATCCAGACGAGAAAGGTCCCTGTGAGCTGAGCGTGGTGACAGCTGGCCGCCAAGAGGCACTGAGCGAGCAGCCATAAACCCACGCAAGCACAGGAGATCCTGCACCAGCCTTCACCCACCTGCACAGCACGTGTGAAAATACAGCTCAGACAAAAAAAATACTGATTTTTAGAGAAAGAGACTTTCTTATTCCCCAAATGTCTCCAAAATGAACACTGCCACAAATGGGGGTTCAGTGCAGAAGTTGAAGTCAAATTAAAACCATTTTTAATATTGACTAGAATTAATGTTTAAATTAAGATATACTTTTTCAACTTTGTCCAAGAGAGAAATGATTTACCTCGGTTCTATCATCGCTTTCCAGACTAGATGAATATTATAAAGCCAGATTTATGGAGCTTTTCTCTTTTTCCCCCCATTCCTCTTTTTTTTTAGGCTCAGATTTGAACTCGAGGGTTGGGTGACAACTGCCCCTTCACTGCTGCCCGCATCCAAGTCTGCCATTTTCCAGACTGCACAAGCCCCCTGATTTATAGGCTGTGCTTCTGTTTGAAATACCCACTCAGGCCATTTTTAAACCCAAAGACCCAGCATTAACATTTCACCATGACAACTAATACTCCCGTGGAGCATCTCCAAGCTTTGCAGAGAGGTGATGCAGGTCCTGAGCCTGCCACGTCTGGAATGCAGCAAAATTGATTAAAAAAAAATAAATAAATCAATAAATAAATTGCCAGTCCATCCCCATTAATGCATCCCTTTGGATGCACAGGCTGTAAGTCCCGCGGGGTCATTGCTTCAGCAGCGTGGAAAGACAATGCCGCACAACCCATCCTCAGCTCACCCCTGCTTATCATGGTTGGGATGCTCCTTCACACTGCACCAGTACCTTTTAAAGGCATTTTGTAAGAATAATGAGAATATGATGGACTTCTTCCAATGCTAACTCTTTTTTTTGGGATGTGCGCAGATGGGAGGGAGGTCGTGCAGCGCTGCAGCTGGGCTCCCGCTTGCAAACATTACTCATACCTACAGTCCCACCAAAGCACGAAGCATACATCCCAGCAAGGAGCTGCAACAACCCAGGGGGGGTCACGCTCAGCCCCACGTTTTGGGACGTAGGAAGCTTTGGCATCCCAGAGAAAACGTTAGCGGATCTGAGAAGTCCCACATCAGGAGTATGACCCTTTACAAAAATATTCCAGCCTTAACGCGTGTCATATGACAGGTAATATAAAAGGGCAAGAAATGGGGGGAGAGAAGGAAAAATGAAAAATATGCTATGGCCCTGAAAAGCCAGAGCGCTGGACCTGGGGGATGGTTCAGGGGAACAAGGGGGAAAACATGTTCATTTCCTTCACTTTCCAAAATCTTTACGCATTTTCCTTCACCACCAGCACTTGTCGGGAGCTGGAGCACCATTAAGCCTCCGCTTCAGCCAGCGCCTCAGCATCATCCACCGGCACTCTGCTGCTTTTTCCCCGCTCCCAAGGGGCCCCTCAATCCATTGGGATGAACTATGTTCCTGCCTTAGTGACCTCTCCGCCAGCCGGAGCTCCTGGCCAAGCCACTGCCTGACCCGGCCGTGACTCGGAGCATCCAAGGGGGCAGCGCAGACCTCTCCCTTCGCAGCTGCACAGGATATTTTGGCAGGATGCTCAGCAGACCCCCCAGGCAGCAGGAAAGGATGCTCCGTGACAGCCTGCCATGTGGCAGCCCCAGCCAGCAGGAGAAGAGGAGGGTCGCATCACCAGGAAGAAGGAGCACGAGCAGAGGAGCTGTCAGGGCAAGAGCTTCGCTCTGTGCCAGCTGACCTACCACACAGCCCTCCTCTCAGCAATGTCTCTTCCTACCAGTGGTGCCTGTAAACAGTCCCCAGGTCTGAGACGAGCTCCCTGCCCCAAACCGTGCACCCCCAGACAACATTAGCTATCCTGGGAGAAAGAAAATATCCTAAATTTGGGAACAGCAATACTTTTCACAGGCATTGACAACTAAACTCATCAACACCCTCCCAGCACTGCACATCCTTCCTCAGCCTTGCTAAAGCAGCAGCGATGGACAGCAGCAGGACCACGAGCAGCTTAGAAACAGCTCATTAAGGGATTAAGACACAAGAAGCTGTATTACTTCAAGATGGGATTCGATCCCCTAAATCTTCCTTTTAAAGCAGTACTAAATCCCACTCTCCTCCAGCTAGCAGGGACTAGGTACCTCTCCAGCCTCTGAGCCAAAGGGTTATCCCTAGACCCCAGCCCCTGTTTTTTTCTAGGGGAGGGCAGCATATAGGCGGGGATCTGCACCTAACAGATACCAGCTCAGCAGCAACCTTTACGGTTAATTCAGAAAGCAGATGTGGAACCAGACGGCCCAAGGCTACAGACTTCCCTTAACAGCCAGATATAAATAATTGATCGGGGGGGGGGGGGGGGGGATCAAAAGGGCTCGGCGCTTGCTGCCCAGCAGCCTGCCCTGGAGCTAGTTCAAGCTGGCAGAGGGGATGGAAATGCGCCCAGAGAGCAGTTTGCAGGCTTGGCACAACTCCCTCTGCCCTCTGCGGATGCCATTAAGCGAGTCAATGTCTTCAGAGAAAATCCCTCCAGAAAATACCTGCTCAACAAAGGGCTCCAGTAAAGGGACCCGCCTCCCTGAAGACAGATGGGATAAAGATCTTCTTATCCCTTTCGCCCACATGGTTAGATGCCCAGCCTGTATAATACTGTCACCTGGCAAGAAATGCTCTCCTATTTCATATAAAAGAGGATTTTTTTCTCCTAAAAAAGACCAGCCCTTAAGGCTAGCTGTGTGTTAAGGGCAAACCAGCAAGAACAACCAGCCCGCAGGACCCCCTGCAGGCAACTCCAAAGCCCCCAGCCCTGCAACGCCAAGGGGACGATACTAAGCTTTACAAAGAATGAAAGGAACATTAAAACCCTGTGCATCCTCTCCAAAATGCTCAATGAATTTGCAAAGTGGATGGGCCCCCCCAGACCCTCGCTGGCGCTGGGAGTGAGCAAGACTGCCTACCTAAATCCCTGCAAGTCTGGCCAGCCCCAAGTCTGCAGCCCCAGACATGAGATCTCGACAGCAAACCGCATTGGCAACGTCTAGACCTTGCCGTTCTTCAGGGAAGGAAAACAAAAGAGAGAGACATGAGAAGAATTTGCCAAACCAGCAGAATAGCTGACATTTCAAAACCCCAGATCGCTTACTCAGAACAGCCAAGTCATCTTTAAGCTCCTTTCTTTTATCCCCTCGCTCAATTTTCATGCCGGTGGATTCACCCCAAGCCCGTTTGCTGGGGCTGAGGGGGTAGGAACAGAGGCAAAAGTCCCCCTGACCACATTATCAGGCTTGCTACATGCACTTGCATCCCCTGCAGGGATGCACACCACCCTCTGCAAGGGCTGACCCATGTTACCCACATTTTCAATACAGAGGAATGGAGGAAAGGGGAGGTTTGCTCTGCAGAGCAAGACTCTAGATTTTATCACAGCTCTCTACACAACAGGCTATGTTGTCCCAAAAACATAGCAACAAACACATGAGCCTATATAGGGGGTGGGAAAAAGTGCGTGCATGCGTAAGAGAGACATCAGAGGTATTTTTTTGTTATTATCAGTTAGCAAGGAGATGGCTCATGAAGGACAAAAAAAACCCCATACACCAGAAGGACTATAATTTGCCCATTGTTTTAGACTGGCCTCCCTCCTGAAATGGCACCAAGCTCAGCAAATCAGTGTCTCGAGCAACCCACACTCTGGCTGGGCTTTTCAGATAATCCCAGGTTAAAATTAAAGCCGGAGGTTTGATTTTTTTCCCTAACCCTCTCCTCCGCGGGGTCCCAGTAGCACTCTTTGTCACTCAGCCCTTGGGAACAATAATTGGGCCGATGTGCCGGAGGGGAGCCGGGCACGTCCCAGCCTGGAGAGGGCTCTGACTCACAGGGTTTCCCTGGTAACCCGAAACAATGGGAAAACACCAAGTACCTTCGCATCCTTAACCAAATCATGGGCAATATCCCACAAAAACCCCAGCAAACCAGTTGACACCAGGGCCAGGCTTAACTGAGCCCATAGCTTGGCTTGTCTCCTCCGAGTGGGGCCAGCCCCAGCCTTGAGAGCATCAGGGGCGAGCGGTGGAAAGTCCAGAGGAGAAAACCAAGGAGCCTAACTGAATGACAAGAGGCTGAAAAGCAAAGCAGGACACAAAACATTTCCTCTCCTCTTCCCCTCACGGGGTGCTGGATCCCCTCCTGGTTCCCAGCCTTTCTCCCACCCTTCAGCCCTCGCACACAGCAGTCACTGTGGCTGGGGGATGCTAATTTTGCTTCAATAGCATTGCAATCCCTGCCACAGGCAGCAAGCAAGACAGGGGAACGGCTTCCCCCAGCTGCCACATCACCAAATATTCATCCCAAGAGCCCAGCGTCAGGGAGGGAGCCAGGTTTTGCTAGGGTGGACACAGTGATGTTCGGCTCAGAATTATGAGATATGCTCAGATGCGCCTTCTCCAGCGTGCACAGCAAGTGATGGCAAAGGATGCGTTTCCCACTCACTTCAACCTGACCCAAAATCCTCATGTATCCTCCGAGCCAAGAAGGGAACAGCAGGCTGGGAGCTAGCGGGGAAGGCAGCCTGCAGGGAAGTTCTTAGGTGCACAAAAGGAGCAGTCATCCTCATGTCTGCTTCCCAGGATGGACACAGCACCATTTGATGAAAAGCCTGGCAACCACATTTCTGGCAATGAAATAAGGTTGGGGTTTTTTTTTTAAAAAAAAGTTCTCCATGACAAATCATTTATCACTGAGCTTCAGCGGACACCGGGTTCCTAATAAAAGGGTTTGTGTCTCAGGGAGACCCCCAAGACCCTACCTACATCAGTGCTGCGTTAACCCAAGCCTGTGCAGCACCGGGAAGGGATACGTGTGCCACCTCCCCCCTCAGCACCCAACAGGGACCCAGAAAAGGCCAGGAAAGTTTTTGATGAACTTCCAAGCCCCTTTCCTTGGGACATATCTTGACAGGAAAACTCCTGGAGGCTTTCCCAGCTGCCTCCCATGCAGCATCTCCCCGGCATACTCCAGCCGGAGCTCCCAGCTCATTAAGTCCTTTCCTCGTTAGAGGGCTGGCCAAGCCTCTCCTCCTTCCCCTTGCCTCCAACTAATGGGATTAGTGTTCATCTGTGTGGTCCCAGCACGCTCCTCCCCGCCAACCCCCGGCACCCTCCTCTCTCTCCCCTCTGCCATCCAGGCCAGAAAGCATTTTTTTTCTGCTGAATTGGGTATTTTAAGGCAATCTGAGCCGGTAAGGAAACGAGGCGGCGCCAAGGGAAAAGGAGGCGGACGGAGGTCATGGCAAAGTTGGAAAGAAAATGCACTAAAAAACAGAAAGAAAGAAGGGGAAGGGGGTGGGGGAAGAATGCATAGAAGGAAATAATACTTGGGGGAAGTATTTGTTGCATGCATTATCCTGTTTTTTTCCCCCCTTTTACTGATGCTGCTTTTTTCCCCCCTTTATTTAATTCATTAAAGTCTCCAGCGCCGCCTTTATTTGAATAGACAGCGGTCCTCCCTTCTCCCAGCCCAGCATCCCACGCATTCACTCCCTGAAAAGTCCTGCCCGCGGGGTATAAACCATGAAATGCGCCTGAAAACCAACCTTTTGATTAGAGCTGACAATCCCCAGACGCTCAAACCCTCCGTCCCCCCGGATCGGAAAGGAAAAATGACATCATCTCCAACCCCCGTAACGTGGGAAGAGCCCCGGGTCAGAACGGGGAACCCTGCGGCTTCCCCCTTGCAGAAGGTTTTAATAAGCAAAGCGGAGAAACTTTCAGAGATTGAATTTAAGCGATGCTGAGAGCATCCTACCGCAAGCATCAGGATAATGCACCGGAGAATAAAACGTTGCAATGAAGGCATTTGCTTTTTAAAACCAACATCTTGTCTATTTGGGACTGGCCACGTTATGCTTTGCCTCTAATCCCACAAATCCTTACCCCGTATGTTGATAATTTCCCCTTCGTTACTGGCAATATGGCTCTGAGCCTGCCTGCCAGGACAGAAATAATGCCCAAACAAACAAACAAGCAAGCAACCAAAAAGCAAAAGTGTCTTTATAGCTCGGTTGTTTCTGAGCTGGTTGTGCCTTTTGAACACTTTCCATCACCATGGAAAAGAGTACTTATATGAAAATAAATAAATAGAGGTGAGGATAAAGCATGGAAAACAAAACAAAAATGGGAGAGCGCGCGAAAGAGATCTTTGAACATGGACCCTATTTGCAAACATTCAGGTGCCAGCAGAGCAAACCTCCCACAAGACAACTAGCTGCATAAATATTGATCCTTCCACATCTCTCAGGACTTGGGGAATATGTACATTTTTATCTTAAAAAGGAAAGAAAAGCAGTGTAGGGAATCAGCACAGGCTGCCCCGCACCACTGAGTGAGGAGAGGTGCAGAAGCGGGGCTGCTGTAAAGCTGCTATGAACTCCTTTTCAAACACATCTGACTAATCCTCAAGGTGCACAGGTTTTCCAAGGAACATGAAAAAACTTCTGAAAATCTATAGAAATCTTCCCCCCGTCAACACATATTATTCAAAATAAATAATAAACATCATAATTACAAAATAAGTAATAAATATCATAATTTCAAACTAAATAATTAACAGCCATTCTCTTTCCTAGCATTTGCTGAGATTTTAGCCACGAGGAGGAGATGGTCTTGGCCAGAAGAAACAGAAGATGCTCTTGGCCTCAGGTGACAGACAGTGACAGCAACCAACAGGCCAGACCCTGCCGTCGGCCAGGGGAACATGACGGAGACGAACACAAAAGGGCTCTGCTTTCCATCACTCCAATTGCCACAGCTATTAAATGCCAGAGCCGGCTGTTCCAGCGAAGGAACAGCCCTTCCTGCAGCACTTTTCCCCCCCCAACCCATTTTTTTCCAGGATAACAGATTTGCAGCATCAGAAGAGCAGTAAACCAAGGGAGGGGTGGGAGCCAACGGTCCCCCAAAGCCAAGCCTTACTATGTTCATGAGGGTGAGGACATAGTTCTGGACGTGCTCCTTCCCGTGGAAGCGTACGACTGAGTCGTCCACCGCCAGCAAGACCTCGATGTTGTAGTCGTCCTTCCTGGCATGGCGCCTCTTACGCTCCGCGTCCCCCAGCCGCTCCGTCATCAGCTCCAGGGAGTTGGGGAGATCGCCTACCCGCACACGGGGCACTGGGCGAGGCATGGGGGGCAGAAAAAGAAATAGCCATTGAGGTGACACTCCAAAAAAATATGAATTAAGCAGGAAAAATAAATAGGATATTTAACTCCAACCAGGTCGCTGATCCAGCTTGCTCTACGGTGGGGAAATGGCTCTGAATCGGCAGCACCAGCACTAAAAGGCATACCTATGCGATGATGGTCCTACACTGTCCCTTGGGTGCTGGTGGGACACCTGGGGAGGATGCATGCAAAGCTGGGGGCTGCTCCTTGAGAGCAGACAGCTGCAGCCAGAGCATCCTCCATCCTTCACAGCATCCTTCACACTTCATCGCATCCTTCACCCCATCACCCAGCAGTGCCTTCAAAGCTCTCAATTGCAATTGCATTAGCGATGCTACGAAAGCAATTGGAAAAACTTTTAAACTTTTTTAAAAATCAGGGAGCTGATTACAGTGCCACAAGAGGTGAATAAACACCGGGAAAGGCTAATGCCTCTGCATAAATATAAATAGATTTATAGAGTGCTTTTGCACAACGTTGACCCCATGCTTGTAAACACTTCTGGGTGTGCTCGGCTTTGTGCAGGTGAAAGGGGAAGTCAGCAGGCGATTTACGCGCGCAGAGTACAGCACATGGCTAAGTAATGCTATAAAAAAAAAAAAGCCATGTTTTCTCCTTCAAGGAGAAACTTCTTTGCTTCAAGGCAAAGAAAAAGGACAAGGCACTAGAAAAGCGAAATGAATTATGAACGCCAGGAAAAGGAAGGGCTTCTATCATCTGTTAAAAAGTCAAATCAATGCCACATTTCACAACATATACGTGATTAAAACAAGACTACAGCACCTACATCTCCAAGCTGCTGTCGGCAGCCAAGTCGGACCAAGTCCGGCTCCTCCTGACCCCTTCGCTCACAAGTCCTGGCTCTGCTTCCCATCCCAAGGCCAATGTGATCATCCATGGGCCTGATCACACCCATAGCAACCTATAGAATCATAGAATCATTAAGGTTGGAAAAGACCTCTAAGATCATCGAGTCCAACCGTCAACCCAACACCACCATGCCCACTAAACCATGTCCCTAAGCGCCTCATCTACACGTCTTCTAAATACCTCCAGGGATGGGGACTCCACCACTTCCCTGGGCAGCCTGTTCCAACGTTTAACCACTCTTTCAGGAAAGAAATTTTTCCTCACGTCCAATCTAAACCTCCCCTGGCGCAACTTGAGGCCATTTCCTCTTGTCCTATCGCTTGTTACTTGGGAGAAGAGACCGACACCCACCTCGCTACAACCTCCTTTCAGGTAGTTGCAGAGAGCGATGAGGTCTCCCCTCAGCCTCCTTTTCTCCAGGCTAAACAACCCCAGTTCCCTCAGCCGCTCCTCATAAGACTTGTTCTCCAGACCCCTCACCAGCCTCGTTGCCCTTCTCTGGACACGCTCCAGCACCTCGACGTCCTTCTTGCAGTGAGGGGCCCAAAACTGAACACAGTATTCGAGGTGCGGCCTCACCAGGGCCGAGTACAGGGGCACGATCGCTTCCCTACTCCTGCTGGCCACACTATTTCTGAAACAGGCCAGGATGCCATTGGCCTTCTTGGCCACTTGGGCACACTGCCGGCTCACGTTCAGCCGGCTGTCAACCAGCACCCCCAGGTCCTTTTCCGACAGGCAGCTTTCCAGCCACTCTTCCCCAAGCCTGTAGCGCTGCATGGGGTTGTTGTGGCCAAAGTGCAGGACCCGGCACTTGGCCTTGTTGAACCTCATACAGTTGGCCTGGGCCCATCGATCCAGCCTGTCCAGGTCCCTCTGCAGAGCCTGCCTACCCTCGAGCAGATCAACGCTCCCGCCCAACTTGGTGTCATCTGCAAACTTACTGAGGGAGCACTCGATCCCCTCGTCCAGACCATTGATAAAGGTATTGAACAAGATCGGCCCCAGTACTGAGCCCTGGGGAACACCGCTCGTGACCGGCCACCAACTGGATTGAACTCCCTTCACCACAACTCTCTGGGCCCGGCCGCCCAGCCAGTTTTTTACCCAGCGCAGAGTACACCTGTCTAAGCCGTGAGCCGCCAGCTTCTCTAGGAGAATGCTGTGGGAGACAGTGTCAAAGGCCTTGCTGAAGTCCAGGTAGACCACATCCACAGCCTTTCCCTCATCCACCAGGCGGGTCACCTGGTCACAGAAGGAGATCAGGTTGGTCAAGCAGGACCTGCCTCTCATGAATCCGTGCTGGCTGGGCCTGATCCCCTGGTTGTCCCGCACATGCCTTGTGAGCGCTCTTCTTCTTTGAAGAAGAGGAAGAATAACTCATATATAACCCACCCAATTTTAACCAAATCTGGAAGAATTTCAAAGTTCCCAGCAAAAGCCCAGCATTTTCTTTCCTTTCTTCTCACTGATGACCCAGCTGGCAGTTAAAGCCAGCCTAAAGCCATAGGGCAAGATGTACAAGCCATAGGGCAAGTGGAAGGAGAAATCCTCCCCCCACAAGAAATAGTTATTATCAATTGCTGGGAAAGACTAGATTCCAGCAGCCCCTACCTTCGGGGTGGAGGTCCTGCCGGGGCTCGGCACTGTCCTGCCGGATGGCCGACCGGCGGTACACCACGTGGGCCCTCCCGTGCTCCTCCGTCTCCTGCTGCCCCCTCTCCAGGGGCTCGATGAAGAACTCGTTGCTGTCTGTCCGAATCAGGCCAGCCTGGACTCCACAAAGAAATAAAGAAAAGGGAAAAAAAGGTGTGTTTTTATATACGCATATGTGTACATACACACTCAATATACTCATTAAAGATTGATGCAGAGCATGCATGAATGCAAGGGGAAAAAGCATCCCAAATAAACCGGGTGTCTTGTTGCTACTCCATGACACTGGGATGGATCCATTACCATGTTCATGTATGATGACCCTTAATTTCTCCTGTAGATGGAAAAAAAAATTAAAAAAGGGGGGGGAAAACCAACCCAAAAAAAAAAAAAAAACCCCAAAACCGGCCACGATTCAAGTTATGTCTTTATATGGCTAGGAAACTCCATTCCTTCTCATCAGCGACAAGTTTTTCTGCCTAACTCTGCACATCAGGGGATACAGGCTGCATGGGCTCCCATGCCACCTCACCTCCCTGCACCCTCCCCATCCTCATCCCCATCCCCACGGTGCTGGGGAGGAAATCAGCCATTTCACTGACACTACTAACTGCAGTCACAGCGAGAAGGAAGGAAAAAGAAACCATCGTCTCTTTGCCCCGTGAAGTGCTTGGGAATTAACGCAGGGGAATCCCTTCGGAGGAGAAGCTGGAAAGCATTACAGCTCCACCTCCCAAAGAAGGGAAGATGAATTGAGAGGGCAAACATCACTGGAAATGTTGTCCTGGCTACCGACCTGCTCCTAATTAACACCAAGCTCCCACCAAATCCCCCTTGACATCAGCCCAAGCACTCATACCCCACAGCGCCGGCTGGCTCGGACCTTGGGCAAGCAAAAGGATCACCAGGATTCGGCTTCCATCCCATGGGCAGCACCCCCAGCCCAGCATTTTTCACAGCTCACTCCATCGCGCACGCGCGTGCTCCTTCCTCTGGCGCTGCCCGCTGCTGCCTGCTGTTGAATAGCTGCCTGGAAAGCGCAGGCAGAACATATGGATCTGTTCTTATAGCAAAGCCTTCAACAGCATCTACCTACTGGAGTCCTCATCAGGACTGGGGTATTGGAACTGTTTTCATCAAATAAAATAAAATAAAAATAAAAAAATATATATGTGTATTTTGCACAGAGCGGTACGAAGACATGAGCTGGGCTCTGTAAACAGCCAGGCAAAGCTGGGCTCTTCCAAGCCTGCCTGGGTCATTGGATCCCCTTCGCATTCACGTACCATTGCATTCATCGTGGCATCAGCCAACCTGGCTCTGTCAGACTTCATCAAATTTCCTGCTCCACTTGCATTTTATTAGCTGCTTAACTTCTCTGGAAAGCAGGTTTTTGGCTGGTTTTATTTCACCTCCTTACCGAGGAATCTAAGTGCGGGCAATTGTGCTAGGATCAACTTGCCTGACACACATATCTCAGGTCCTTCCCGTAGGAGACGCTTAGGTCACCAGGGCAGGACCTCTCCAGCCACGGCTTGTCCCACCACCCGCAGCCAAGGAGATGAAGATCACAGACAGGTTCAAGCAAGAGTCTGGAGCACCAGGCAAGGTGGTGGTGATGAGGCAGAGATCAAGCCAGGGAGTCAATCCACAGGTCAGGTCCAGTGACGGCTGGGCAAGTCCATGATGATGGGGCAGGTCCAAGCCATTGCTCTTTATTATACAGTAAGAGAAGGTGGGCATCCATTGCTTAACACAAAAATGAGTAGCTACAAAGGGCAGAGCGCTGGGCATCTGACACAGGCATCACAAACACGCTTGGATTTTATACGCATGAATTACGCTGATGATTTCCCACCAACTAACGTGCTTCCAGCTTGCACAGCACTACAGCTTTGGGCTGGAGTGGCACTCCTGCTACCCGAAAGTGCCCGGCACGGTACCTCTGCCAGCATCCTATTTTAGCCCAGCAGCAGAAGCAGCAGCCCCTGCCCAGGAGGAGGTCTGCTGGGACACCGCTACCCCCTCGCAGCCCTGCCACGGGGCATTTCACCTGGCATTTCACGAGGCACCCCAAAGCCAGTTTATGGGTTTACGGCAAAAGCCGGGACTTGCTGACTCAGGCGGCCGGAGGAAAGCTGCGCTGCCGTGCCAGGGCAAGGCTGGATTAAAATATGAAAGAGCCTGGTCCCGAGCCACAGCCCACTTGGGTTTGCTCTGCTCTACAGCTCGTGATTAATTATATATGGCTCAAGAAATAAAGCAGCCCAGACTTTCTCGCTTGTGCTTTCTCCCAAAGGCGGGATGCGACACGCTGCTGACTCCAGCCACGACCCACAGGCAAAGTGGATACCATGGGGACTTGTGTGCACACCTGATCAGAGCAGCCTAATAAACAAAACAGAAACCGCAGCAGTCACCTTGGCATTTGCAAAAATAAAAAAAAACAACCCAAAAACACCATTGTAAGAGGCATGCACGAACCTGCTTGGTCTTAAAAAGGAGCAGCTCGGGTTGTATTTCAGCATTTTGGGAAGGGAGGCCAGGTGCCACCCAAAAGGCCCCAATAAGCTTTCCTTGGGCTCTTGCCAAGAGATCAATCCCATCCTCAACGATCAGTTTGCCATGTGCTTCCCACCCCCAATTTTATTTTGTTTAATAATACCAAATCAAATGAAATCTGGCAAGGTGGGACTATCATTACTGATATTTCTAACGTGAGATGCTGTCTGCAGCTCTCGGTGAAGGTAATTCCCAAACTAGAAAATGGCCCTTTGAAGACAATTCCACTGGAAAGAGGGAAAATAACACTTTTTTTTTCTTTTAAGGAAAACACCAAGCTCACTTCTGCCAGCTTGCAGAGGGTGAAGTCTCTTTTCCAGATCTCCTGCGTCTCCCCAGGCTATGGGAGAGAGGAACTGGCCCCACTGGCCCAGTGCCAGCCTTGCTAAGGGGGACCCCCCCCCCCCCCAGCACCCCGGGTAAGTGACTCCTCCATCACCGCTGGGTAAAAAGCTCCAACTCCCACAGGAATTCAGGAAATTCTGACACTTAACACAGCTGAAATGTGGAAAAATTAATTAAGCCGCTCCACTTAGCCAGAGAAGCAAACAGCACTGAGGAGGGGGAAATCCAGCTGCGTGCATAGTATGTATTTTTCCTACACGATTCACACTTAATTTGGACAAGAAGTCCCAGAAAGTTGGGCTGTGTGAATGCAGGCACCATCGCTAACCACCGCTCCCCCTTCATCCAGAGATTGCCCGGTGGGGGCATCAGGGGGATATGTAGAGGGATGCATCTGCCCTGCACGGACCTGGACCACACCTGGCAGCAGCAGCACGGTGTGCATGGCACCAGGGCATGGCCCAGAGGTGCTCGGCCACTGTTTTGGTACCTCTCCATCTGCAAGCTTATTGGCATCACGGGGGAACAGGGAATTAAGCGAGATAATTAACCACTGAGACTTTGACTCCATGCTCTTTACCGGGCACGCTGCCTAGTATTGCAAACTCAGGCAAGATGCTAAGCAGGACGCAGAGAGAGCTTTCCACTAGTGAAGTTGGGGGGTAAAATACCACCTTCAGACATGTCTGCTCCATTCCCATTGAGAGCGACATCTTGAGACATTCACCCTCCAGGCATTTAAACCAGCACCTTTCTTCTTCCCAAAATTAACCCGACAGTTCAGGAGCTGCAGGGAAAATCCTGGAAGATAAAGCCATACTTTTTGCACCGGGGCATCATTATGGGTACTGTTTCTTCCTTCGTTCCCTATTAATTACTGCTCCTGAGGGCTTTTGTGCTCTGCTTATCTGCTGCCACCCATCCAAAGCAGGCCAGGGCGACAGGGATGGAAAACGCTGGCTCTACAGTTTGCAGCATGTTGGTGTTTGGTGCAAATAACCCCAGAGAGCAGCGGGGAACAGTCAGCCACGGAAAGCAAATACGGTGCCTACAGACGATAATTCTTCACCCATCTCTGCAACCAGCAAAGCACGAAGGAAGCAAGGTCAACCACACACTGCTAAAGCCGGCGTGGAAAGATGGGATGCCTTTGCTGCAGCGAGATGTGTTTGCCGGGGGAGATTTCTGACTAATTTACCAGTTAGGAATTTGGTGGCTTGGATCAGCTTTGAAATTATGTTATGGACGACAGCATCTTCCCACCCTGCTACGAGACACCCTTGCAAAAAAAAAAAAAAAAAAAAAAAAAAAAAGGACAGATTTTCATGCGTGGATGCCTGCAGCAAATAATGGCCAGGGAAGGTGCCACGGGTTTGGCATCTGTGAAAAAAATCAGCTCACTTCCATGGCTAAATATGGATTTAGGAAAGACTTATTGTGTACTCTCTTTTTCAAGAACTGGGGTTTTTTTCCCCTCATTATTTATAATCTCAGTCTCCGTTTATACACAGCGTAATCTCTTTGTGTACACAGCCTTTATCTGCAGCATCCCCGAACACTTCCTCTGACCAGAAACAAGTGGCCAAGCACGGCCCTGTGCCTCCCATGCACGCTATACTGGGATGCAAAAGCCGCAATCCCCTTTTGAAGCTCATGGATAACTTCCAGAAAAAGTCCACAGCAATTCCAGGGTACGCGCATATCGAAGAGCAACAAAGCTACGTACAGCTGGTGCTCCCCACGTTAGGTCAGTCCCTATCTAGCACGATGTTAATAACAGTCCCCACCGTGTACATCCCTCCCAGATGCTCTGCTCCTTCTCTGACGGGTCATGCTGGAGGTACAGCATGGTCATAAATACCATCCTCCCATGCCATCCACACCTATCACCGCGTTTCGGTTCTGTTTCTTGTTCCAATTGCTAAATCAAGCTCTTTTACTGCTTTTTTGGGGTCCTCTTGGTCTCACAACTCCTCCAAAGGGGACGGACCCTGAGCAGATATAAGCTGTCAGACTAACTTAAGCCAGAGGACCATACAGAATTCTACACCAGCCAGAAAAACCCATGAAAGAGAGAAACCAACTGCTACATTGGATGTATCACAAAATCCTCTTTACCGGAGGAGGAGCAGAGCCCTTGCTCGGGCTCTGTCCTCCTGACCTCTTCCCCCAGCCTGCAATCGCCACATGTGCTTTGCCGGATGATGGGAAATTGCTGCTTGAGGCCAGGGCATTTATTTGTTGGCCATGGAGCAATAAATACATTGCAGGAAGAAAAAAAATAGTTTGTTTTTTTTTTTTTCTCTTCCCTAGTGCTGCTGGAGCTCTACATGAAGAAATAAAACATCTGTGAGACAACACATCAGCAACCACGGTGCTAACACGATGTCCCAGGACAGCTTCGGAAATGGGAGCGCACCAAAACCACCCTGCAGAAGCCCTCGGCGTTTACAAACCACCAAAGCCCCGTGCATCAGCACAACACGGCTCGGCTAATCCCACCCTGCACAGCAGCAGCAAAGCCTCCGCAGAGCTGGCTGCATCGGGGGTTAATGAAGGTAAAGAGGGATGAAGCAAGCGCCCTGAGCTGCTGATCCTGGGGGAAGAGCCACTTCTTCCTTTACATGAGCTTGAAAGAGTGGGCTTGGGGGTACCACGGATGGCAAGACAGGTATGGCTGCATAAATCCACATGCAAAAGCATCCTGCAATACAAGCTACATCCTAAACCGGCATCGCTGCTACTACCTGCAGCCAAGGGATGGCTGGAACAAGGGCAAAAATAATGACAACCCCCATCTGAGAAGGTGTGCAAGGGGCTGAGATGAGAGAACTCGGGGTTAAAGCCTAGAAAAGCCTGGAAAAGTTAAACTAAAGCCCACTTGAGATGGACCCTAACAGTAGCATGGGCTCCAGGGAAGGGAAATCCCCTAACAGCGTCCTCACTGCTTCCCGGCCACAGCGGGACACGGACTCAGCTGCCGACCGCTTTCAGCATCCCTTCGCTCACGATGCCAACGGGAATTACATCTGCAATGCAACCTGCACACTTAAAAAACAGGTTTTCATTCCAGACGCAGCACTACTGGTTGCTTGCTGGAGCTATAGGAAATACCTTTAAAGCTTTCAAGCCTGCCCAAATTCGCCAGCCCCAGCGCGATCCATGTCACGGAGAAATTTCTGTAAATTCACAGCTTCATCCGATTCCAAAAAAGATGCTTCAAAAGGTGTGGATTATGTGCTAAAATTGTTGGCAAAAAAATAAACTACTATATGTAAGCGAAATATGTATTTCTAGCTGTGCTGCTCTATCATTTCTGCTTGTATAGTAACACCAGGCGCTATATAAAAAGAAAGGAATGCCAAATTGTTTGTGCTAGCAGCCAAAATTGGATAAGGAACTCCCAGAATAAAACAATCAAAAAAGAAATAAAATTTTTAAAAAAAGGGCAAAATAAGGCATTTATTCCAACCCAGGAGTAACGTAAGTGGTACCAGGAGAAAACAGCAAACGCTGGCCCCTAAAACAAGAATTAAATTGGCGCAAAGGAAATTTGAAGGGCAGTGGGCCAAAGGTTTAAAAAAATAAGAAATTCCTCAAGTGTATCAAAGGTAGGAAACCCATGGGCAGACCAGACGCCGGGGATAAGGGGGTAACAGAGCCTTTTAAGCGATTAAAGCGCTGTGGCAGTAAGTTACCGATGCTGAACTGCGCTTACCCTGCACTCAGAAAGCCAAAAGGCTCTGAGCACATCAGCTATTAGGAAAAAAAAAGAGGTCCTCCCCCAAAAAGATGCTTAGCGGGAGCAAGACCACGTGCTAACAGTGATTTCAGGAGATGTTCGAGCTCACTCGGCTTCATTTTAGAGGTGGGAAATGCGGAGAAAAAGTTCCTGAAGCAGTCCCAAGGTAAAACATGGGTGAGTGAGGATGAAGCAGCACCACCAGCAGCGTGGGTACCTGTCCCGGAGGCAGGGCAGAGCCCGTGGGCCTAACGGCATCTGACATGGTCCACCTCTGGGCAGGAGGCAGCTCAGGCATGGGACCGGCAATTTTTTCAACCCCTTTAAATAAATATAGCTGCATCGCTGCACATATAGCGGAAGGACAGAGCACTCGCACGTGTAGCGCCCTGCCCTGCTTACGCCACAAGGCACGTGGGGAAAGGGAACCCGCAGCAGCCAGCTGGTAAAGGGCAGTGTATGGTGCAGACACCTAACGCACCACCAAAAAATCAGGTTTCAGGACACCGCGACCCACCTCTTAAGAGAAAACCACCCCAAAACGCGGGCAGCGTGCACGAACCGCCCCGCCGGCCTCAAGCTTACCAGTCCGTCACAGTTGCTGATGGCCACGGCAGCGCCGGGCATGCCGGAGATGTCGCCGGTGAAGAGGCACCGCTGCTGGAGGGGTTCCCGGAAAAGCACCTCAAAATCCTCCTGCCATTCGGCCACGGCACCCGGCGGCACCAGCCGCCGGTTGGGCCTCAGCCGGAGGTGCAGCTCCTTCCCGAAAACCGTGACGTTGAAGTAGAGCAAGCGGCCGCCGGCCCCGCGGCGCCGGGCCGACTCATCCAGGGGGCTGCGGGGGGCGCGGCGGCGGGACGGGCGCGGGGCCGGGGGACAGGCGGCTTCGCCGATCCCCACCACCGCGTCGCCGGACACCACGTGCGAGAGGAAGCGGCCCTGGCAGTCGGCGCTGAAGGGGACGATCACACCATACTCGCCGAGTTTGCCGGACAGGAGGAGCTCTGCGGAGACAAGGCGGAGGGAAAGGGCTCGGCGACGGGCACCGAGCATCCCGCTCACGCGTCGGGATTTTGGTGGCCGGCCCAACTCGGGGAGCCTTTGGCGAGCCCCGCCGGAGCTCGGTAAGCCCAACCACTGCTTTTCCCTCCCAACGCAGCTCCGCTCTGTGGTTTTAACCGGGCGCGTCAAGCGTAGCAGAACGAACTCGGGCTGACGTGCCCCTCGCACGCCAAGCACGCCAACTATTTCTCACCCAGCCTCCATCTCCCCCCATTTCCCATTGAAACCACCCCCCCACCCCCCCGCCGGCGGCAGCCCTCTCCTTTCTCCCCATCCTCCGGGGTGCAAGCCACCTGTCAAAACAACCCCCGCACCCCCGGGAACACCCCCCACCCCCCCGCGGGGAAGGGGCCGTACCTGGGGCGCTGCCGGCGGCCAGGCAGCCGTGCAGGGGGACGAGGCAGGAGAGCACCAGCCGCAGATAATCCATTTGGGGCCGGCGGCGCGGCGCGGCGGGCTGCGGGGCGGGCGGGCTGCGGGGCGGGCGGCGCCCGGCGCCCGCCTCCCCCCGCCGCCGCCGGGGCCGGGGCCGGGGCCGGGGCCGCTCCCGCCGCCGCCGCTGCCGCCTCCGGGGGGGCGGGCGGCGCCGCGCTGCGCGCCCGCGGCCCCCGTGCGCGGCGTGGGGCGGGCCGGGGGCAGGGTCTGCGCGAAGGGGTGGGAGTTAGGGGGTTTTTTAATTATTTTTCTTAAATTTTTTAATTTTTTTCTTTACTTTTTCTTATTAGAAAGAAAAAGTTCTCGGCTTGCGTTTGGATGGTTCTTTTCTTGGAGATTAAAAAAAAAAAAGCCTTTTCGGGCAGCCGGCCCCGGCCTGCCAGCCCCCCCCCCCTTCCTCCCCCCCTCCCTCCCCCGCCCCGCGGCCGCTCGGCTCCAGCCCTGCCCGAACAAAGGCGAGGCGCGCCGGGAGGCGCAGGGGGAGCCGGAGCCCCCCCTGCTCAGCCCCGTCCCTCCCTGCCTCGGGGTTCTCCCCAAAACCCACCCCTGGCCCCACGCTGGAGCGGGACCCCGCACAGAGGAGCTCCACAGGGAGAGCCAAATCGTCTCCCAGCACTTAAACCGCTGCCGCCTCATGAGGTGTAGGTAAACATCCTGTTTAGAAACATCTGGGATGATTTTTTTTTTTTACCCCTCCTCTCTGTTTTTAGGAAGAGATATGATGGGAGAAGGCGCTTGCGCGGGAGCAGCGCCTTTTTTCTGGACGCCGTGTTGCCGGCTCTCCAAGGATGACCGCCTCTTGGGTTTTCCAAAGGGCATTGCCAAAGCGCTGCGGCTGGGAGCCACACGGTTCCGTACGTGCTGTGTTTCATCAGGTTCCTCACTATCACCCTTACAAGGGGCAAATAAATTAGGTAGTCTCCTAAAAAATAAACAGAATTTCAACAAATCCAACGCCAGAGTAAAGGGGCTTCTCTCATCGCTTATTTTCATTGCAGAAGACACCCACCACGTGAATGCTTAAAGCCCAGGGCAGAGGACAGGCGGCCACCAGAGCCCCCTAGGGCAGGGCCTCAGCATCTCTTGCCCAAACCTCACCTCCATCAACGCAGAGGAATGTGCCTTCTGGTACCGTTTGCATTTGCTGGGCCCAGCTATTTTTTTCTTCTGAATCTCATTCTGGACAGGACTCTAAGGCCAGCTCCAGGGAGGGGGCTGTGCTGCAGCACCGGTAATACCAGTTGTGCTGGTTGTGCATGGATTATACTTACCTGGGGCCTCAGGGGCAGTGCAGGTTATGCTCAGCGACACAAAGCCTGGCCTAAGAGGTAATCCCTGCCTTGAAGACCTTATCGTCTAAGCCGCCACAGGAGCCAGAGCGCAATGGAAAAGGCCAGCAGGGAAAACAACGTGCCAGGCTGCAAACTTCACATCAGCTCTACCGTTAGGATTATTATTTTGGATCTCCTTGGTAGGACCTCAGTTGGAGCTTTGCTCCTAGCCTAGCAGCACAGTGATTCCAGGAGTGGCAGGAGAGGACCACTGTTTGAAAAAAGCCACCTTTGGAAAGCCCCGCTTACCGCCACTGTGGATGTGGGTGGATGGTGGGGCTGTAGGGTGCCAGAGGAAGGATCCACACATGGGGATGGGGAACCCCTCGGAGATGGTCCTGCTGCAGCCATTTCTGGCGAAGCGCTGAGGGAAGCGGTACTTCAGCGCTCTCCAAGTTGCGTTATGCAGAATGGATGCTGCCAAAGCATCACTCTGGAGCTGCAGATAGGGTGAAGAGCCTTGCCTTCTAGCTGGGTGATTGCGTTGGGTTTTGGGGAGAGGAGGGGACACTGAGGTCTCGGGGATCAAAATCCAACCAAAAAACCCCAGTAGGTAAAGCCACAAGATACCTCCAGAGAAAGTGATGAATAAGCTTACTTCAACTAGAGAAAGAGAATTTCAAGTTGGAAGAACAGATTTTATTTCCCGAATTAAATGTTTGCGTGCTTCTGTTGCATAGTGCAATGCATAATTAAACACAAGAAGTGATATGTAACAGATTCTTTGCATTTAAGATAGAAAAAGAATTTGTGCTCCAAGCATTTTAGGTGATTTAGGCAGATATGCACCTGTTAGAGCACTAAAGCTGGAACAAGCCCTAATTATGACTAAATAGATTTATGCCGAAACACATAATAAAGAGCATATTTTTACTTGTGAAGAACGGCTCCACAAAACATCATTTAATTACTTTTTTGCAGGGGCAGAAACTATTTCTTCATCCATGAACTCATCCAGTCCCTCTAGACCATTAACGCTTCCCCAGCGTTACCAAACCGTTGGCTTCGGCAGCGTAAATCTGGCTGAACGATGATGGCCATGGACTGACATGTGACTCCCCCCACCTGCGGACCTACTAAAGGTAATAAAGAAATGGTATAGGGTACCAATCCTATAACCTGCTACGCATGGTGGGAACAAGACCCTTAGGTGGGTCTCGTGAGCTCCAAGATGCTGAGATATTAATTTGTCACCCTTGCAGTGGCATCAGCCCTACCCGTTGGTCTTACCTGCCTGAAATATTAAAACGATCAACCACTGCAGGTGGATTTTTGTGTTATCTCTGTCAATACACAGTCATTTAAAAACAAGAAGTTGCTCTTCTTTCCAGCCTTCTTCCTCCCAATTCCCAGCATAAAGAGAGGATGGGAAGAGTGAAAAAGCAAGGCAAACATGGGATACTTCTTGCTAGGAAAGCTAAATCAAGATCTGCAACAGTTTAATTTGTTAATAATAAATTAATTACAGAGAGGAGAGACAGTGACTGCGTCATAGCATCACCCCAAGCTGGGCAGGAGGAAACCCCGGGTGTCTCACACACCCCAGAGGGGACTTGGCCAAGGCAGCAGCGTGGGTACCCAGACATCCCAGCTTCTTTTCCCCACCAACGCATTCACTCTTGCCCCTCAAAAGCCCCGCAACACCCCGTTTCAGCTGCAGCTGAGGAGAAGCAACCCCTGCAGCAATCCCTGGCCCCTCTGCCCCCCGTTTTGTCCTTTTCTTTCCTTCCCTGCTTGTCCTTTCCCTCCTGTCCTTCCGCTTTGCTTTGGCCCCTCTATTCTCCTCTTCATCTCCTAGCTTCGCCTTTCCCCTCCTGGCCTTTAATTCTGCCCTGACCCTTCTCCTTGACTTTAGGCTTAACCTTTTCCTTTCCATTTTTGAGTTCAAATGGAGGGGAAAACAGGAAAAGGCTCCTCGAATGCTATTTTATCTCAAGCTCCCATTTCCTCCATCGATAATACACTTTGTAATTCTGCTTTCTGATTCAACAGGCGCTTCTCTCTTCAGCCCTGAGATTTGCCAGTGACATCTTTTCAGGGACTTTCCCATTTACTAGGTGACCTCTAGGTCTGGGGAGGAGCAGTTTTTCTTTCCAGCCTCCAGAGAAGAAAGCTGCCAACAGCTGTTGCTTTTAAAACCCCAAACCAGATTGTTTTCCCTCCGGGAGACTCCAGCATGTGTTCCCAAAGACTGATTTTTATCTGGCGGTACCCAAGCTCTGCCCATCCTGGAGAGATGCAGTGTGACCAAGCTCTGCCCATCCCGGCCGGGTACCGCTCGGAGCTGGAGCCCAGGCGACGTGCCCCAAACCTCCGTGTGGGGTGGTCCCTCCCCGCCTGCAGTAGATGCGGCTATAGACCCCCAAGTGCAATTAATCCTGAATTTGAGGTCTGGGAAAACCTTCATGCCAGGCTGGAAGGATTTCTTAAAAAACCCCCACAACTTAATTGGGTCTATTTTTTGTGTCTTTATGGGCACCCGTCATTTTGCTCAGCTGTGCAAGCCTCCTGGAGGGGAGGGCATTAGGTCTAATAAAATCAGAGCAATCTCCACCAATTACCTAAACTGGCTTTTCTACCCATAATATCATGAGTTTAGGAGCCAGGAGCTCGGGATCTACCGGAGCGAGAAGCGAGGGCTGTATTTCCAGCCATCGGTCACCACATTTCTTCTTCCCAGAGATTTAAAACCTCACAATGGGCTGATTTCTGGCAAGAAGTGGTAGAAGTGGGAGAAAAGAAAAAATGAAAGAAGAAGGAAAAAAGCATTTCTCCAGCCGGTTGGTTTGGTTTGTGTTTTTAAAAGCGGCTGCAAGAAGCAAGCAGGAGCCCCGGGAGGGATGGACTAGCATCCCAGGCACAGGTAAGATGGGCAGGGGGGCGGCCAGGGTTTTTACCCGATGCCTATGCCCATCCCGGGCGCAGCACACATCCATGCACAGAGAAGGGCAAAGGTCTGCGGTGGTGCTTGATGGTTAGGGAGACATCCAAAACCCCACCATGCAGGGACCCAGAGCCTCTGCAGGGAGGGAGTGCAATCCCACTCACCCCCAGCTCCCCAAACTAGAGGGACCAAAGGGCAAGCGCCAGCAGGCTGTGGGTGAGCAAGCATGACCTCATCCCTCAGACATGCAGAGCCGCCGTGAGATTAAACCAGAAAATAGTTACGGCTGCAGCGCCGGTGGCAGAAGGGGAGCCTTGCCATTCGGAGAGAGAAGCCCCCTGAGCATCTTCCCCTCCCTCTCTAAAGCACCCCCCAGCCGAAGCAGGGAAAGACATCCCTTTTCCAGGATTTCAGCTCTTTCCAGGGGGATTTTTAGGAGTACTGCTAGAATACTGCCAAGGAGGGTTACAAAGATGCCATGCTCATCCAGGAGAAGAGGAGGAGAAGCAGAAGCCCTGCTTTTGGAGGCAGAGAGCTGACAGGCATGTCATCTGGTCTCCGGCTGCCCTGAGGCAGGATCATTCCTGGCAGATCTCTCCCTAATCCGTGCTTTAAGACCTCCAAAGATGGAGGGACCCTGCACAAGCCCCCAGGACATTTTTTTTTTTTTCCCCTGTGTCTTGCTTCTCTTATCTCGGAAAGTTTTTCCTCCTGTTTAATCTGAATATTTCTTGCAGCTGCTTACACCCAGGAGTTTTTGTGCCATTTACTTGGATTTTCTTGCCTTTCCACAGCCTTCTCTGATCTCCTCTGACCTCTCCCTATTCAGGCCAGCGCTTTCCCTAGCTGTGACGCTGAGCTCGCAGTGCACCCTGAATAAAATCCAATTAGCCATCCTAATCCTCCACAAAGGTCCGGAGATACGACTTAAAGGCTTCTGGGCTTTTCCTCCAGAAGTGCAAAAGCAAAGCCATGCCCATCTGCCTTGCACACCCCTTGGGTCCCTGGCACACCCCTGGCTCCCCTGCACACAAGCACCCGCAACAGCCATGCACAAACTCAGAGCCGCAAGCTTTGCTCAGGGAGAATATAAATGCAAATATACACGTCTGATACATCCTGCCACCAAACTCCTCCTGCTAACATATCAAAGATGATAGAGGCTATTACGAAGCCAAGTGGCAATGGCAGCAACGGGCAACGTTCTTCCACGAGGCCCCATACACACTGGCATCATCACAATTTTTTAAGGTGAGACTTGGCTGCAGCTGGAAAACCAAGATTTTCGTATGGATTTAGCACCTAGGAAGCAAGTAGCACACGATGCTGTGGATTTTTGGAAGGACTCAGGCTCCCAATGCCCTTTTCCAAGACCCAGAAGGGAGAGCCGGGTCTCCAGAGCAGCTGGGCCAGCCGGGATGGGAAACTGCAGCGAACTCCTGTGGTGCAAGGTCCTACCCTCTTCCCATCACCAGCCGCTCTGCAGCCCACGTCTCCAAAGGCTGCCAGCCTCTTTGCTTCCTCGGCGAGGCCAGCATCCCACGAGCATGTGGCATGAGGCCGTTCCCCTGCCAGTCAATGACCCCTGGAAGCAGCTGGCCAGTAAACACAACATCAAGTTATCGCAGGAAGATAGGAATAATGCATGAAGGATGACAGCAAGAACCTTCTGGGGAGCAACAAATTCCCATACAGATGCACACCCTGCACCAAGACGGGGACGGAGCCCAAACCCTACCACGCACGTGTCCTCCTGATGGCATCCAGGCAGCATTTGCTGGGATCAGAGCCCTGCACCCAGCCTGATCCGAGGGGAAGCATCTCCCACTATTCCCACCTAACTGCATTGCACTACGCCTCCAAGCATTGCTTCTCCCGCGAGCCGGGCTCAAGCTCATCCCTAAAGCACGTCTTCTTGCAGAGCACTTGATAATGGCTGCATCTCCAAATTCCTGCAAGATATTTGCCTTGGCAACCTCGCAGGGACAAACCCAGGAGTTTTTTAGGGGCCGGGAGTCCCCCCTCAGTCCCCTGCCCACCCAGGGATGAACAGGCAAGCTTGGGAAATGAAACCATAAAGCTGAAAAAGGAATAAATGAGCCAGAAAGTGGAAGTCAATGCCGGCCTCGGCTGATGGGAGATGCTGAACTGCAAGTTAAGGGATGGTGAAACAAGGTCAGCGAGATTTATACCGACAGCCTTGGACGGCTTCCAACCCCTACCGTCAGCGGTGAAGGCTTGGAAAAGAGGAGGGAAAAAGTTGCTCTCCTTCTAGGAACCGTGCTGCAAGGTTTGCGGAGAAAGCTCCACTGGCACGGCTGGGTCCCGCCGATGGGAAAGCAAAAGATAAACCCCAAAAAAAACTTATTTTCCAATTGAAATGCAACATGGAGCCCAGCTGCAGCAGATGTTGAACTCCGGGTCAGTGGGACCGCAGAGGAGCTCAGGCGTTCGGCACCACCTCAGTTTAAGTAAGCCAGCTGCCCGGCCAGCCCAGATGCCTGGGTGAGGGGCTCCCCGTTGTGACAGGCGGAAACCTATTTAACCGCTCCTTCCCAAAAACACAGTGCCTACATAGAGCCTTAAAGCTGCCTGATCACTGCGGCATCCAAGAGAAATATATACACCGTATCCTTGGGACTCAGACGGCTGTTAAAGCCTCTCTGTGCCGGCAAGCGGCTGCGGCTCGGACCACCCCGGGGCAGGATGCTGACCCCAGCATCGCCCGCATCCCACCAGCGTCGCTTCGTCTCTGGGGAGACGAGCTGTCCCTGCCGAAATATGCACCCACGCCATGGGGCTGGCTGGTAGGGGACATCCATCCCTGCCCGCGCTCTTGGCATCCCCAGCCCTTTCCTTTATTTACAGCAACCTTTTTCCCGTCGAGGCCCAACGCAAACTAGGTTAGCCTTGCCCAGCATCCCTCCAGATACGCCTTCCCCTCTCTACACATTGACCATCTTATTAATTTTTAATCATCCTCCTGCTAAAATTAAGCTTACTGGAGTGTAAAACCCAAATCTTTTTTTTTTTTTTTGCCTCTTCAAGTTAGCCACTGAGCATTTCCCAGTCCCCCGGGGCCTCGCACATCCCCTCGGCTGACAGTTATCATTCCAGCACGAGCCCTGCCAGTCGGCGAGCGCTTTCGAGTGAATCTCATTGAGCCCCATCTCCTCTTTCAGTGCTTTCAGCTCGAGCTGGGGAAAATTATTTTTTCATTTGTGTGGGGCCAGAAGCACCCTGAGGTGGCAGAGGGCCAGAAAACAGCGTTGTTTTTTTTTTTTCCCCTGCAATACTTACACGTCAAACATGAGGAAGAGAGGAGGAAAGTCATTTCAAGCCTAGGGACCATGGTTTGTACACACTTCGCTGCAAGAAAAGAGCCAACCCTGATGCTTTGCACGACACCCCCAATTTTTGAGGCTTTGCAAAACCTCCCCTTGCTGCCCACAGAGATGCTTTCCCCTCTATGCAGGACAGTGTTTGCATTGCTCCTCTGGATTTAGCCAAAAATCCCCCTTCTCTGCAGCATCCCCTTTTGGCCCGTGATTTATTCCTGCCTCCGCAGCACACCCCGGACCTGCCACTCCGCTCCCCGAAACGATGGGGGGCTTGGCCCCGAAATGAGCCCTGCTCAGGGGTCTGACAGGACTGGGAGGGTGAGAACAGGGGGGAAAGGAAAGTTTATGGTGCTCGGAGGTCTGGTATTGTGCCTATATGGCTTTTATTTTTAGTTTTCCAAGCCCTGGCTCTGCAAAAGCATCTTAATTACTGTTCTTCAGCTATAAAATGAAACACAGATGCGCTCTCTTTGCAGAGGTCCAACGGTTTCATCGGGGGGTTCTGCTAGAGAGGTACATCATAGAAAGAAAAACATGGAAATTATTATTATTATTTTACGTCCCGTTATGTCAGAGCTATTTGCGGTGGCCCCGTGCCAGCACGTGCCTCCCCAGCATTGCTTTCGCCCCGGCCCACCGACAGCTCCCCTGAGCTCAGCCTCTTCCCGTGCACCCTCCCCTGCTTCAGTAAATAGAAATTATATCACCCTCAGCCCCAAAACACGCTTTATTTTCACCGACGGTTAGGGAATACTCCTGAGGTGGTACTTGGAAAGCTGATGTCTGTGGGACTTGGGTGCATCTAACATTTTATATTAAGCAGAATTGCCACAGCTGGGTGGAAAAAATAGGAAAAAGTTTTTTTTTTAAAAAAAAAACCACACAGCCCTGAAGCCCCTGATAGTTGCGGTGATTATCTGGGGCTGCGGCAGGTTTCCCCTTGCAGTCCCACGTGCCAGTGGAATATTGGCTCCTCGGCATATTTTCCCCATTCGATGTATGAAAAAACATAAAGACACGTGAAGTTAAGCTTCCAAGGATTTCTACTCACCCAGAAGAGGGAGGGAGGGGAGGAACCCTGGCTGAGGTAAGAGCAGCCTCGTTCCTTTCACCTCTGTT
Source organism: Aptenodytes patagonicus (assembly GCF_965638725.1). Taxonomy (NCBI): domain Eukaryota; kingdom Metazoa; phylum Chordata; class Aves; order Sphenisciformes; family Spheniscidae; genus Aptenodytes; species Aptenodytes patagonicus. The sequence goes on from NC_134953.1 coordinate 38,990,514, forward strand.
GAGCCCGAAGAGGGGTCCCTTTGCCAGGGCCCCCATCTGATGGAAAGATGCAAAAAAGGAGAATCTGGCTGGGAACAGCTGTATTTGTGCATATTTTTGAGTCAAAAAATCAGCCTATCGGTATTCTTAACAGAATAGAGGGGGTCCCGCAGGCTGTCTTATTCAAGGGGAGTTTCACAGGGGGACGAGGGAGCTGGGATGTGGTCTCTGGCCACCTTTTCACCCCCCATGCGGTGAATTTATGTATTTATTTATTGCACATAGTTATTATATGTAGTATTATTCTGCCAGAAAATAGTTTCTGGCAGAAAGCTTGGCTTTCTGTGGAGGGAGACAGCTCATCTAAGGGTACACATGGAATATGGTGCAACTCTCCACTAAAATATTGCTCGCAAGAAACAAGGTCCATCCAAATGCGAAGGCTGAGCAGTGAGAAAACACATCTGTGCCCACTGCATAGCACCGATGCCCTTGCACGTGCAAGGAATTAGGGTGTACCTCCACTTACGAGGCAGCTTTTGACCCTGAACTTCCCACAGATCAAGTCACAGGGCTTTTAGTCAGTTCCAAAAAGTTTTTCCTCTTTTTTTTAACAAGTGTTTTATATTAAAGTATGTTTTAATAGGGATTTGAAAGACAGCCTTTATCCCTGTATGGACAGTGAATACCGTTTAGCACTGCCAGTCATTACAGGTTCATCGTGTCTCATTATATATAAGTGGGTTTTTTAATTATACTTTTATTTGTGACCTTTCCTGTGAGAAAGAAGCACACATGCAGCCCATCTACTGCAGAGAAAAACCTGGAAATGGTACGTCAGTGTACGCCAAACCCTCGGGGACAGGAGGGCAAATAGAAGAATTAATAAGTACAAGCTTATCCATTTAAAAAATAATCTCATTAGCCAGTAGCAGTGCACAGCTACAAAAGCTGCCGTTGCCACGTTACCCCCACGCTGCAGCCAGAAGGAAGGAGGAAAAAAAAAAAAAATAGTAAAATCACTCACTACTTTTACGACAACAGAGCTGGACTCCCAAACTGGCCAAAAAATCCTCTTGGATGATAATCCAGGGTATTCTGGCATGCAGGAGCAAGCATCTCTCCTGTGCTCTGTGCTCAAGGCTTCCCGAGCAGCGTGGGGAGAAACGCAGGCTGTGCTGCTCTGCAGGCAGAAATTAGGGGGCTGCTGGTGCCCCCAGCTTCGGGCTCTGGTTCCCAGGGAGGGGTGTAAGGCAGGTCCCACCTGGGGACAATGTGCCTTCACTCAGCACAGGTGCCCTTAAGGCTGCAGGTCCCAGCCCTGTGGGGGGGAGGCACTGGTGGGGACGCAGTGCCCCGATTTTGCTGGGAAAATGATGTGGTTCAGCCTGGTGCTCGTGGGCAAGGCTCTGTTGGCATGGCAGCCTTTAAATTCACTCCTACAGCAATATATATATATAAAGTATATATATATTTTCTCTGGCACAGGCAATATCGCTCACTAGCGATATTTATTAAGGCAGCTGTGGTCCCCTTTTCAAAATACTCCAGCCCCACGTCTCATCTCTTTCAGGCTCCATCAGGGCTGTTGCCACAAGGAACATTTTCAATGCCGCAAATAACTTTTTCCATAGGCAGAATAAGAGGTGGGTATTTTCTTTTACACATTGTTAAGAGTTTCCATGACCCACCCCAGCCTGTGTGTACAAACACGGGTGCAATGGCAGGATGCTGGGTGATTTCGGGGGGTGGCGGCTTTCCCCTTGCCTCGCCGTAACACGAAGCCTGGCTCTGCATCCTTAGGCAGCCCCAACATCACATCCCTAAAGCCGGCATGCTGGCTTCCCTGGCTGCAGAGCTGGCTCTTTCCCATTTTCCCAGGAGCCTGCAGGTTTGGGAAAAAGGGCTTGTAAATAAAACAAAGCCAAAAAAATGGGCAATGATACCCAGAGCTGTAGGGATGCCCTGTGTTCCCCCATGGAAACGAGATGCAGACCCAGGAGGAACACTGAGATGTTATACCATCTGCTATATGGATGGATGCTATACCATCGGGTCGGTATAGCAGAAAACCAGCCAGGGATTCACATTTCCTGCTCTGAAATCAATCCCTTAGGACTGCTGGCTGGGATTTAAATATTTATTTATCTGCCCCAAAATAACCTCGGATCTCCTCGGCTGTATTCCCGCGCTCAAAGCTCTGAACAAGAAGATGGGGAGAGCAGAGAAATGGGAGCATAACGTTGTTAACCAAGGGACAGAAATCTGTAGAAAAGCAGTTTTCATGAAAATCAATTAAATCAATGAGTGCTCCTTCCATGGACTTTCCTCAGCCGAGCAAAGCCGGCTCTGAAAAAACAAGGTAAATAGGAGTCAGGAGTAATAAAGAGGTGAAATAAATATAGAGGTGAAACAAATAACCTCACGTTAAGCGATTTCCAGTGAAAAAGTCAGCTAGCAGACCCAGCTGATGGAAAACAGCTTTTTTTTTTTTTTATAAATATACAAACACCCTTTGAGTTTCTTTTTGGTAAGTATTTCTGTCCGCAGACCCCCTTGCTGATGCCTTCCTGGGGTGAAATGCTGCTCCCGGCAGGGAATATGCACCAGGGAGGCTGGCAGTCAGCTCATCTTACTAATAGCTGCTTTTTAAATATATATTTATATTTGTGTTTATATATTATATAGAATTTATATTCTATATTTGTTATACAGAATATATATTATACATATATTATATAGAATAATTATAGAATGTATATTATATATATTATATACTATATATCATACATTGTATATATCATATATTGTATATTATAGATTGTGTATAATCTACTATATATTATCTAGTATATAGATTTTATGTATTATATACAATATATAATTATACAGTAATATATAATATGCATTCTATAATTATTCTATATAACTGTAATATTCTTATATATTTGATATAACATCATATAGTCTTATATATACTATATATGATATATTGTATATATCATATACTGTATATATTGTATATATTATGTATTGTGTATTATATACTATATATTATATAGATTTTCTATATTATCTGTAATAATTACAGAATAATATTCTATATTTTATATATATAATATGATCTATATACCCCCGTTTGCTTTGTCTCGGGCTGAACGCTTTCAAAATTGCCGATCTTTTCCTTGGAGCCGCAGTTTCAGCAGGCAGGGCTGAGCAGCAGAGCTGGGGCAAGCATGGCGCTGCGACCAGTGACCATGACCCAGTGACCCCATGAGCCTTTTGCCGCCGGCAAGCGGCAAAACCGTAGCTCGGAGGGGACGTGCTGAGTCCGTGCAGGGTGCTGAGGTAGGAAAGTCCTGCAGGTCAGGATGGAGATGCACGGCCGAATATCTCAGCAGAGCTCGATGGTGCAACCACGGCTGGTTGGAATGATGGGAAGAAGCGAAACCATGACCTGAATTTGCAGAAAATCAATTTACTGCAGCAATCAGGATGGGAGAATTGATGGGGACCAGGTCACCCGGCGCCCTTGGGGATGCTGTGCCCCATCTCCCAGCCATTCCCCCCACACTGGGGGCCCCCCTGGGCTCCTCCCCGCCTTACAATGAGAGCTTCAGCTGAAACACCCCCCCCCAAAACCCATTCAGACCTGGGTTTAACTTATTATCTGGGAGAGGGAGCTAGGTTTCTGCCTTCATCCCCTGGGGAAGAGAAGAAATAAATACAGGGGGGCTGATTTTTCACGTTCAAACGCATTCCCATCCCCAAGGCTTTTTTGGGTTTTTTGGGCAATTGCTTTTGCCCCACGTTGGAAATCGCTTGTTAGGAAGGCGGGAAAGCGGAAAGAAGCCTTTGAGCCCCCGGGTCCAGGTGATGCAAAGCTCCAGCCTTCATTACCAAGATTAAAGGGGCTGGGATTTCCTAAGCAATTAAAAACCTGCCTAATTAAGTCAGGGGTATTAGGCAGGACTTCTAAAGGTTGCTGCTGGGGGCGGGAGAAGGGGATGGGTCTGCAGCCTGGCTGAAAGCAAGGAGCCCACAAGTAATTTCTTTAGTAAGGCAGAATAAATGGAGTTGTACTGTACTGCAAAGATGGAGAGCATGTGCTCCGTTAAAAAGAAAAAGAAGAAAAAATAGCATCAACAGCCTCTTGCAAATAGCTAAGTCAACTGTCCTACTACATCAGCACTAAATTATCCAAACACAGAAATACCTGGCGAGGAACAAAATATTCAGGCAGGTATTTCTGCATTAAAAAAAAAAAAAAGTAAAACCAAAATGCATGGTTAAGTCAAAAAGAATGAGGGGCCCTGTGGGAATCAGGGCTCTCACAGCCACAGCAGGAACCATCCCAATGTTTAAGAAAAAGCATCCCTTGGTATTTAAAAGTGATATTTTTCTTTCCACCCTCCACTTTTGAATTTCTGCTGCCTGCACCTCCCGCCACTGGCAGCAGATGAAAGGGGCTGCTGGGAGAGATGGAGCGTGTGCTCCTACTTGTGCTCCCCATCCAATTTATCATCCCTCCACCAGCTACTTCCCCATCGCCCCTTCAGCCACCAGGCTCCTGTCCCCCGCTGCGAGGGAAGGGGGGACATTAGAGCCCTCATTTGCATCTTGTTTTGATTAACTTTATTTTTCACTCTTCCCTCTTTCTCCTTTCCTTAAAAAAAAAAAAAATCCCTACATTAATTATGCTTTTAAGTCTACTCTTTGCTGAGCAGCTAAACCCCCCCAGCATCACCTTAGCAATGAAAAGGCAGGTCGGGGGGGGGGGGCAGCGGGGACCCCCGAGTCTGGCACCGTGGCTGCCTTTGCCCCAGCCGCATCCACGACTAAAAAAGTTGGGAAGAACCACCAAAGATGCCCAAACCTCAAAAATACCCAGGTTTGCAGTGACTGGGATCTCTGAAGTCCTAATTCAGGCTACAAGTGTTTATGGCTCCAGATACACATATACATGCACACATGGGGCCATAAATCTGTGTGTGTATATGCATATATATATACACGTGTATATGTATTTGTGTGTATATACACATGTTTATGTTTATATATAAATACATACATTTTTGTGTCTATGCTGCATTGGTTTAGGGAGAAAGCGAGGATGGACTCAAATCTGGCACAACTCCGTGCATCCACCAAATTCAGGCGACGGCGCCCCAGCACTTCAGAGCCACTTTTCAAATCACACCCCACTAGCAATTAAGCACCTGCCTAAAAAGACTGATTTTTAATTTACAATATTTTTATTGCATCCAAAAGAACCCCAGAAATTCCCACATTCTAAGGCAGTTTCGGGGCTCACCCCTCCCTCCCCACAGCCCCAGGTTTTGGGAAAACAGTCTTTTTCCTCTGCCCCCCCCAGGAGAAAGCAGCGGGGGCTCCCCACACCCCAACCCTACACGAAGTCCCCGCGGAAAGGGCGGGAGGTGCCCCCCTGCGCCTGCCAGCGGCCCCGCAGCGTGCACAGGGGCTTGCCCTCCAGGCTCTCCAGCTCGGGGAAGCCCAGCTGGTTCAGGACCTCGTAGACCCCGGCCACCGCCGCCACCTGAAAGCGGAGGGAGAAGAGAGATTAAGACTCCCCCCAGCATCCTTGGGATGCTTTTGCCACCTCCCGGGTGAAGATGCAGGGGGAAGGTCCCGAGCATCTCCCTGCATCCAGGTACCCACCCGCCTCCCGCGGCCACCCCAGCTTTCCTCCACCCACAGTTTATACATTTCATAAGCCGCTTCCTCGCTGCTGGGGTCAGCCTTCGCAGGGTTTGTTGGCTTTGGCACCCTTCTGCCAAAAAGCTACAGTGGCGCCTTGTTTTTTCTAAAAATGCAGAGATTATGCAGTGGGAAGGGGCGCTTTTGGGGTCAAAAGCTCCTTTTATCAGCAGGTTGGGTGTATTTCCCCCCCTCCAGCAAACAGGGGGGACAGGGTACAGATGTAAACCCATGTATTGAAGATGCAGCATTGAAGATGCAGCATTGAAACCCACGCACCCAGCATCCAGCCAACAGCGAGCGTCACACATCTCCACCAAAAGATGGTCCAGCCCCAGCCATCGCCTCCCCCGGCACCACCGGGCAATGCAAACACCAGCGTAACGGGGATGCTGCGCCAGGGTGGGCACCGGCCACCCTCCCCTTCTCGCCACAGCCCCTTCCAGCGAGATGGGGAGGGAGGCGGATGGTGAGCGGAGCTGGCAGCCGCTGCTTTCATCTCCCGCCCGGTGGATCAAACATGCCAATATGAATTAGCAGCACTGGCGGAGGCAAGTGAAGGGATGAGGTTTTTTCCCACAAAGGCAGGCGCTGCCCGCTTAGCGCCACACAAACCCGGGGAGAGAAAAACTAATCTCTGCATAATAAAAATTAAAAAAAAAAAAAAAAAAGGCAGGAAATATGGGAAATTTGGGGTCTCTCATCCACCCCCCATTCAGTTTTTTCAGCTGTCTCCCAATTTTCTCAGATGCCCAGCGCCAGCATCCCCATCCTCCCAGGCCCTCCATCCCCTGCGCCACCCGGCCAGGCAAGACAAAGCTGGGCTGCTTTTAATTATTCTTTCCTTTCACTCCCCCAATCTGTTTGGCCAGGATATTGTGTTTTTAATAAGCTGCAAAGAGACTAGAGGTGGATTTGGGTGCAAGGAGAGCCAGCCAAGCTAACCAAGCCAGGCAGAGGGGTCCAGTGGGGTTGACTGGTGGCCTTCCACCCCCAGATGCTGTAATCGCAGCTGGCAGATCAAAATAAAACCCTGGGAAACTCAGAAAAGGGCAGGTTTGGGGTGGGGGGAGCACCGCATCCATGCGGTGGGATGCCACCCGTCTGTAGTGACCTGCTTGGCTTTTCCTGAGAGCCACCAGCCCGACAAGACGGAAGCTCACCCAGAGCGAAGGAACCGGATACGACGTCCCCGACAACCATTCAAAAAATCATATATAAAATAAAAATGGGGGTCTGCTTCCCAGCACCCTGTAAATACGAGGTGGAGCGAGATCCTGCTGGCAGCTTAGGCAGGGAAAGCCTCACCTCGCGCATCCAGAGGCTGAAGGGCCGCTGCCAGGAGTCCTTCTTCTCCAGATGCAGGTAGGCGTTGAAGAGGATCAGGTAGATGTAGCGCTCCAGGTACTGCAGGCTCCTCAGCTGCAGCATCCGCATCTCCCTCTCCTCTTTGCCCGACTTCCCCTGGAAGGAGCAAGAAACCGGCTGAGGTGGTACCCGCTTCAGGAGAGCATCCGAGAGGCAGCTCCTGCACCGAGTCCTCTTCCACGGTCCTGCTCTCCATCCCACGTGAGAAGTTTGGTGGTGAAGGACCCATGAGGGCCTCTTGTGCTAGGGAAAAACCACATATACCACTACACATCAGCCCTCTGACCCCGTTATCCCCCCGAGGAGCCCAGCCCAGCCTGCAGCCCCCGCCTGGCCTCCAGCCAAGGAGGGAGGATCACTTTGAGGACAAAAATAAGCGCATCCTTCCAGCCTGCTCCCGCTGTGGCTTGGCAGTCCAGGCTCTCATTACCTTGTGGTTTCCAGCATATAAAAACTTCCACGTTACTGTGCAGACCTCAAAAATAGATGAAGGATTGTTAAGTGCGTGGGGGGGGTGTGCCCAGGAGCCAGGAATAGATGCCCAGGTGCAAACCATAGCCGAAACCATGAGCTCCTGGACTGCAAAGCATTTTCCCAGGGAAAAAAACCATGTCCCTTTCCAGCATCCCACAGTCAGATTCAGCCTCTGCCGCCAGAGGAGGAGAAGCCATGGCAGCCACGCAGCACCCCACTCTGAGGTTGGTGACCATCGCACCTCCTATTACCATTTTTTAAATATATACATTAAAAACTATATTATTATTATAGATGTTATTTTAAGAACAGATGAGCCCTGCAGTGATGCCTCTTCTAGGAATAAATAAATAAATAAGGAATAAACAGCCAGCTGGCATAAAAGCCCTGATCCCACAGTCAATCCCGCTGCGAACCCCGCAGACCATCCCAAAGAGCAGCAATTCCTTGCTCCGATGTCAGCACCAACCCGCCCTCAGGGACAAGCCCGCTCCACTTTCTCTAGGTCCTTCTCCAGCCGCTCATTGCCACAGCACGCAAACATTTCCACCCGTGGGCTTTGAAAATCGGGGTTTGTTCAACCCATTTGCACCCCTATTCATGGCAGCACCAGGCAAGCGGTTCTGTCCTTGGAAAAGGTGACTCCTCTGCACCTATGTGCCAGTATTTGCAGAGAGCAGATCCTATTATCCTATTATTTACCATGTTATTATATTATCCTATTTAATTTTTATTTTATTATCCTATTATTTGTCTTTTATCCTATTATTTATTCTTTTCTTCTATTCTCCTATTTTTTCCTCCCAGTTAGGGGCGGGAAGGGGCAGGACCAAATGAACACAAGTACCAGAGCACCTTTTCTTTCCCTCCTGCTGGCCCCAGCCCTGCAAATCATCTCCTGGCAAGCTCCAAAAACTGCAAAGCAGCGTCAGCCCCAGGCGCACAGCATCCATCCCGTGATGCCGCTGGTTCACTCAAACCCCACGTTTCTCTAAACACTAACCACGGCTTAATTAAAAGTCCATTAGGGCAATGCCTAGACTATACAATTCCCGTAATTCTCTTTTTCAAGCTACCCATCACTGGGGAAAAAAAAAAAAATAAAAATTAAAGCATTTGCATGTGCATCCAGCCAAATCCAACGGGATGGACGGAACAGCCGAGAGGGAAATGCAAAATGCAGGCGGTGACAAAACACTCTTCCTAGGGCAGAGGGCGCAGGGGGAGCGGATGACTCCCTGCTTATCTCGCTTTCCCACTGGGCTGCCAGGGTGAGTTGGATATGACCAGCCCGGAAACAGGATACGGCCCAGGAACACCCACGTGCTGGTCCTGACCGCCAAGCGCCGGGAAGAGGGGCAAGGAGGTCGCGGGAATTGTCTTCCGAAAAAAAACCCACACCGGGAGCAGCCCAGCGATGCTGCTCTGCCGGGGCCTTTCTCCTGGGACCCCCAAGGCTGAGCCTATAGACACAGTGAGCAGGAGCCAGCAGCAAGGCGGGGGATCATTCTGGGTCAGCGGAGAGCATAATTACATCCATAAGCAGGCAGCCGCTCGTTTAGCATGGGAGTTTTTAGCTCTGCAGCAGCAAAGCACGCAATAAAGTAGGTGAGACTTCCCACTGGCTACGTGGCCACCTCCCCGTAATACATAAAGGGGGGGGAAATAAAATAAAATGACTTATCCCCAATAATTTCACAGTAGCTATTGCTACTGCAAATGTTCAGTCCCCAGCAGCTCATCCCACAGAGCTCAGGTTTTCTCTCCCAGCCCCAAAAAAATGCAGAGGACCCCATAAACCAAGAGGCAAATGCCCGGGGAGCTGTGGATGTTACCGGGTGATTAAATGCTTTGGGTTTTCTTCCCCCGGTCAATCATTTGCAGCCATTAATTGAAAACAGGGGTCGATGGCAGCTGCGGGCAAGACCATCGCTGGCAGGGACGTGGGTCAATCCAGCCCGGGCAGGGTCAATGACGAGCTCTGAGCTCAGCCCTTCTGAGGCCCCATGAAATAGTCACACAGCTTAAAAAAAACCCAAATCTAAAAAAATTATCCTTTCTTCCCTTTATCAGCTTGCACAGAAGCTCCCATGTAAAGCCAGGCTGTGGCCCATGGGCTTGGCCGGCTGCGGGATGCCTCCTGCCTGGGCACGGATGGGTACCCTCCCGAGCTCGGAGGAGCCGGATGAGCCTTCGGGGCTGGGAGCGGAGCGGGACAGACCGGCCCTGCCCTCTGCCGGCTGCACGGCGCCGGACAGCTGGGATGTGGGATAGTGCCAGACAGGAGGGATGCGGGATACTGAATGGGATGCAGGACAGTGCCAGATGGGTGAGATGCTGGGTGGGATGGCACCGGACAGGTGGGATGCTGGCCGGGATGCAGGATGGTGCGGGATGCAGGACTGCGCCAGATAGGTGGGATGCCGGGCAGGACGTGGGATGGCACCAGAAGGGCAGTATGATGGCCGGGATGCTGGCTAGGATGCAGGATGGCACCAGACAGGTGGGATGTGGGGTGGCACAGGATGCAAGACAGCACTGGGTGACCATGACCAAAAGAGCCCTGGCACCTCTCCGGTGACATGCCAGAAAGCTTCAGCCCAAGAAACCATCCAGCTTCAGCAGGGCTGGTCCCAGAGCCCGGCTGCACCATCTGGGATCAGCTGCAACAGACCCGGGCAGCCCCATGCCGATGGGGAAGAGGGCATGCAGGTGCCGCTCACCTGCCGGTAGGTGCAGATGATGATTTCTCGGAGGTGGTAGTGCATGGGCGTCATGGTCTCGCTGACGGTGTCCAGGGCCATGTCCACCTCCTTCTTCATCCGGTGACCATCAGGCAGGAGCTGGACCACCTTCATCACCACCTGGAGTGTGGGCAGAAGTGGCAGGGGCTTCACTGGGTGCCTCCTCACCTTGACCCGATTGCTCCGTCCCTGCCCGGGAGAGGACCCAGCCCCTCCAAACAAGCAGCTGTGGCTAAGGTAGCAAGGAGTGGGTTCAGTGGGGGATCCCGAAACAGAGTCAGGCTCAAGGACTCACCTCGAACTCCCCTTTGGTGTACTTGGCATCAGGCACGCTCACTATTTCCTCCTCGCTCATCTCGGGGGTGCCCTGGGGCAGTCAGAGAGGGACGGGACGTTAGGAGGTGCATGGCCCCATCCCCCCTGCCCAACAGCTGAGCAGAAATGCAGACCCTGAAACCAACCCACCAGCACACCAGGCATCCTCCACCTCCCCTCTGCCTGGGCAGAGAAGACCAAAATTTTACCCCCACCATCCACTCTGCAAGGAGGGAGCCACATCTCTCCTGCCCTTAACCCTTCGTCCTGGGGTGGGAGCTCTTGGGAACAGGGTAAAGGCTCACCAGGGATGCACCCACACTGCTGGAGCTTGCTCAGGGCTAGGCACAGCAAGAGGCCAACGTACGGGCGTCCACCCCCCGCAGCCCACCCTGGCCCTCCCCATACTCCTTTTAACCCTCCCACTGTGCCATGGCTGCTGCGGGCTGTGCTGAGCTTCCCCAGCAGCCCCTGCTCCACCCTGACCCCCAGGGAGAGCTGCAGACCCCGGTACCCACGTTGAAGTGCCAGAGAGTGAGGACAGCGATGACCATGGCTGTGGTGGTCCTGCCCCGGCCGCTGGAGCAGTTGAACACAAAGGCTGCCTGCGAGTCCTCGGCCAGGGCGTTCTTCATCGCCTCCAGCAGCCGGTCAAAGTCCTGCCGGGAGCAAAGCCGGGGGGGGTTATGGGTGCAGCCTGCCTCCCTTCCCCACCATGGGATCCCCCTTGTCCAGCAGCCTCCAGGCTAAAATCTCCGGCTACTCGCTGCACACACCGGATCCAGCCCAGCAGCCTCGCCTCTGTTCCTGACTGGCTGAAGGCACCCAAGGTCTCCACACAGCATCTCCCAGGGGACCCTCCCTGCCCCAGCAAGCACCCTGCACTGAGCCTGGGCACACCACCATAGTCCTGGGGCTGGGTGGCACCGAGCACCCAAGTGACATTCACCCCGCAGCAGCAGGGATGGCTTCGGAAGGAGGTGGCAGCACCGTTCCATCCCCAGGGTACCTGCTCCTTGGGAGCACAGAAGTCAGGGATGGGGATGCGGCGGTAGGTCAGCCCCTGGCAGGCATTCTTCTGCTGGCTGAATATCTCCTGCATGGTCAGGCAGCTCTTGAACATCTTCATCTGCTTCTCCGCCTCCAGGTACACCTCCAGCCACTTCTGGCACTTCAGCAGGTCACCCTTCAGGGTAGCCTCTAGTTGCTGCAGAGGGTGGAGAAACCCTCACCGTAAGACCCACTCCTCTTAATTTTTTCAGGATTTTATTTTTTTAGATTCAGGCTGAGACCCCTCTCAAACACCCTGCAGCCAATGCAACACCCCACACCAGGTCCTGGCCACCGCCTCTGCCCAGGACCACGGTCCCCACCATGCTTGATGGGAGCCTCAGGAGCATCATCTCTCACCACCCTGGGCAGCTCCTCCACGTGGCCGCACTGCTGCTGGCAGCCAAGCTCTTCCGCTGCCTATCTCCTCTGGAAACCCAGCTGGGAACATCTGCTCTCCTTTCCCCGGGTGCCTTTTACCCTCACTTTCAAGCTGCGCTATAAATTCTTCGGGGGAGGATCTCCGCTTTGCTCTGCCTTTGCAAACTCTTACACAGTGACAGCGAAATCAGGAGGACTCCTTTATTTTTGCAGTACGATAAAGAGTGGGTCGACCACCTGGTTTTGCATCAGCTGGGCTGTCCCCAGCCTCCAGCAGACACGGAGGGCACAAGCCAAGCACGGCACCCGATACAACTGCTGCCTCTCATTGCCAAAAGAAATAAGCCCCAAAACAAGCAGCTCTGGGGGGTGAGGGACTATCAAAGCCTGCGGACATCGCCCACGAGGACGATGGGAGGGGGAGATCAGCCCTTGCTGGATGGGCAGAAACCCCCGCTGCCCCTAGCACCCCCCCGGCAGGCAGGAGCTCACCTCCAGCTGCTGGGGCGAGGCAGCGGGCACGGGGATCAGCTCCTCCAGGTGCCCGGGCTCCCGCAGCGTATAGATCTGCTCGTTCCCCTCCAGGACCGCTTCTTCCCGGAGGTTGATCCAGACGATGCGGGCGTGCTTCCTCTTGGCATCCGTCAGGTACCGCAGGACGCTCCCCAGGGTCTAGGGGAAGGGACAGCAAGGGTGATGGGAGAGCCGGCAGCCTGTTGTGGGTGACCCTGCCCGCTGCAGGGTGCGTGCCCCTCACCTTGGAGCTGGGCTGTGCCGTCCCGTAGACAGGCATCTTGGGCACCCGTCGGAAGTTGGCCACGCTCATCTCCTTGGCGGTGCTCAGCACGTCCGGGCAGAAGCGTTCATCCACCACCTGCAGCAGAGCAAAGCCTGGGCAAGGGGTGTCCCCCCGGCATTGCAGCTGCCCCCTCCTACCCACGGGTTTGCAGAGGGGTTCCCAGCACACCACAACCTCTCACCCATGGTCCCCACTCAGGAGAAGTCCCCAAACCCTTCCAACCCCCGCAAGCCAGGGCTCAAAGCCGCACAGCTGCATTTCAAAGGTGGGAGATGCTCTTCTTGCAGCAACACCATGCCAAAGCAGCAGCAAGCCACCAACAGCTGTGGCCTCCTTCCCCCTGCCACAGCCACCCAGGAGCACCAAGAAAGGTGAAGCTGCAGCTAGGCTTGCAGCTCAGGCTCATCTTATGGGGTGCTCCAGCATCCTGGTACCGAGGGTCTGTGGGGCCAGACACATCCGTGTGCACAGGGGGTCTGTGGCCACACGCCCATCCTTGCCGAGGATGCAGGCAGGACATGGACCTGAGACCCCAACATGGACCTGGAGACCCCAAGACTCAGCACCTGCCCTACAACAGGGAAACCCCTTGCTTCTCCCACCCCACCAAACCTCTTTGAGGGCGAGCATCCCAGGAAGGCGCCATTCCCAGGGGACAACGAGGAGCCACCAGCCCCATCCCTATGTGCAGGACAGGTACTCACCAGCACTCGCATCCCTTTGGTGATGAGGTCCCCAGTGACGGTGAGCTCTGACGAGTTCATCTCTGCCTGCAGCCGGTAGAGCTCGGGGTGCCGGCACATCCACCTGCTGAAGCTGAGGGCAAAGCCCAGGGGGTACTGCCGGCGGGGGGGCCGGGGGGGAACGCGCCATCAGCCTGGGCTCGCACCCCCTGCCCAGACGCAACCCATGACCCCACCAAAAAAGCCTGCATTTGCTTGGGAAACTCAGAGGCGGAGACCCCTTCCCTCGCACTACATGGGGAAGCCAAAAAAGAGCAAAGGAGGGTTTTTTGGGTTGGTATTTTTTTTTACCTGCTCATGAAGGTAGTAGTTGAAAGCAATCAAGTAGAAATAGCGTTCAAGGCTCTGCAAAGTCCTCTGGAGGAAATACTCTTTGGTGCTGCTCCCCTGAAAGCAAAGGCAGGTGGGATTCATGATGCCCAACACCGGCTGGTCCTGCAGCCCTGAGCAGACCGGGAGGCTGGGGAAAAGGCCCTACGCACGCTTGTTTGTGGCTGGCTGAGAAGAGAGACAAGCAAGTAGCAAACAGGCCTGAGGCATATTTTTTTATGCAGCAGGTTTTTTGGGGGGAAGAGGGGCAGAAATGCCATTTAAGCCGCTCAGAAGGTTTTTTGTGTATTCATGCTAACTTCACCAAGCTGTTTGTTTGGAAAGAAACCACTTCCAAATGAGAAGGGTGGGAGGGCAGGGGGCGGGGGGGGGGGGGGGGGGGGAACTACAAAAACCAATCTGGAATAGTTTTTTATGCTTTTTTTTTTTCTTTAAATGCAACATTTCAAGTTTTCCGTATTAAATGATGCTTAAAGACATAAATTTGCATTTCGGCTCAAACAAAACCTTCCCTTTAGCCCAAGGACACACCGGGAGCGGTTCCAACTGGACCCAAGGGGCATTTCTGTCCCAGGGTAGATACACTGTCCAGATGTTAACAGAAGACTCGAACCCAAGGGGAGGGGGTTGGTTAATGCAGGGTCCTGCCCCCACCCCGGGGTCACCTCCGTGGCCTTCAGCGAAGATGCTCGGGCAGCGGCACCCCTGGGGAGAAAGGTCCCCGTGCCAGCAATGCTGCAGGTAGGGATGCGGGGAGCCTGTCGGAGACATCACCTCCCAGCCCCATGCGCCGGGTAATGTGAGGAATGGTCAGGGACCCCCCATCTGCCTTCAGAGCCCAGCGGGACCCCCAGGACCCGCTCCAGGGTCAGCATCTCATGGGGGGTGGCAGACCCCAAATGACGCTAGACAAACTTAAGTAACAGCAAGGCTAGCTTATTAATTAGAGACATAAGCCACACGCCCTGTAATATCCTCCATTCCAAGTGTCTCCTCTTTCCCTTCATGCCCAGAAGCCTATGCAGCTGGCTTCAAGCAAGCTCTCCTCCTCATCATCTTCATCATTACCTCCCCAAACCAGGCGCTTGCCCCAGCAGAGCTATCTCCTCCCAGGGACACAACCTCAAACCCGTGGATTTTCCATAATTTGGAAACAACCCCCACGCTGCCTCGGGGCAGGGTTTGTACATCCAAACATCCCATCCAACAAATTCACCCGCAATGCCGGCACCAGCAAAGAAGCACCCAGCACAGGGTCCGCAAGCATCCCTGGACAGCCCATTGGGACCCCCCGCCCAGGATACGATGGAAAATCCTATAAAATGGGGCTGTATATGTACAGGGGGTGGGGTCGGTGAGCAGGCTTGCGCATCTCTGACATTATGTGGTTCACTCATGAATATTTACTTGTCCTTTGCAAGAGAAATCCGGCCCACTGTCATTTATCAAGAGGCAGGGCAGTGGGCTTTGCTCTGGAAACTCAAAACAAAGCCTGCGAGGATGGAGCCATGCTGGGTTTGCCGGCAGAGCAGCTTTTCTCCCCAAGTGCTTGGGTTCCTGCAATAAAAACCAGCCCTGCACTCTCACCCAAGGTAAATCTCTTAACATTCCCCTTAAACAGGCTTTTGACAAAAAGAGGGATGATCCACTCGCGTTTCAGCCGTGGAGAGCTGAGTACTGCAGGGGTCCAGCTGTGGCTCAGCATCCCACCCCAGGATGCACCTACCCCTGCATCACCATCACTTGAGGACTTAAATCTCCACTTTTACCCCCAACACAGGGCAGAAACCCACAGTCCAGCGTGATATCATTCCTCTGGGCCCAGAAAAGCCCTTCCTCTCCCCAAAAGCAAGTGGGACTCTGCCGGCTCACCCGGCAAAGCCCCCCGGTACCACCTGCAGCCCCTCCAGCCCTACCAAGCCCAGGCTGGTTTTTCCGATGGCCGAGCATCAGCCCCTCTCCCCTCCTCGTCCGCCCCCCCCAGCACATTTTCCTGGCCCGTCGCCATTGTTTAAACCTGCTCTCGCTCCATGCAGACTTCAAATAAACACTCCTCATTGCTAATTTACGGCAGTGCCCTGGCCGTTTGTTTCCCTGGTGTCGAGGATGACATAGAGCAGCCTTCCTCAGCGGGGAAGAGTCGGGGAAAGGCTTCGAGGCAGTGGGAAAATCCTCTGCCCTATGCCCAAGCTTCCCCCGCGAGTATCTGCCATCACACGAGCAGCACCAAACATACCCAAATCCACCCTAAAAAGGGGGTAAAATTTGGGGTTTGGCACTAAACACCAAAAAAGTGCCAGTAAATGCTTTCTTTCCCCACCACTTAATCATTTTCATGGTGCTTTTCTGCTCCAGCCTATTTGCTTTGGCCACACAGCACCCGATTTAGATTGTCTTTTACAACCGGCCCCGGCACTTCCACTCCGCATTCAGCATGTAAATGGGAACACTAATCTCTGAACAGGCTGGGATCGGGGCAGCGTTTCCATCTGAGCATTCTCTCTCCATCCATCCATCCATCGCCTGGTGAGGAGCCCCCCGGTCAGACAGTGGAGACCATGGCTTTCCAACGTGGAAAACCACCCTGATGGCTTTTGAAAGCAAAGGGGGGGGGGGGGAATCTACAGATAGGAAAGCTTGACCTTGAGTGACTATATTTGCAGGAAAACCTCTAAGCAACAATCCCTCCCAGCTCCCGAGGACTTTTACCAGCCAGGCTGGTATGGATTTTCCAATTTTAGAGCCGATGAAACCAGGGCACAGGATATTATTTGCCCCCGAGGTCATCTACCAGAAGCAACAGCGAAGCCCAAAACAGCCAGCTTTCCCCCAAATCCCAGCCTGCTCCATTTTATGGCTCTTAAACAACTGGGAAAAAAAAAAAAAAAAGAGAAGCTCCACAACCTTTCAGGTTTCACGTCCCTGGGAAATTTCCAGCTCACAGGAAGCTTCAGACTTCCAGAATTTACATTCTTCTCATCCCCGCGCAAAAACAGCTTGATAAATTACCCCGCGCAGGCAGCTTGCATCCGAGCGATCCTCTAATTAACGTACCTGGATCTGATAGTCCTCCCCGATCCCTTCCAGCTTCTTCTTGTACTCGTAGATGGCTTCCTTCATGTCATGCATCTCCGAGCAGGAGGCGATGGCACCATCCACCTTGCAAGGAGCAAGCAGAAAGCCGCTCAGCAAGCCCCGGAAGGGGGTCGGACTGACCTTACTCCCTCCCACCCACCCTGCTGGGGGTTTCGCCGGCACCCCCTTACCTCCTCGACTATCTGCTGGCCTTTGGGGACCATCTCGGTGAAGGTCTGGATGACCCGAAGCCTGTCCCTGGGAGATGTTTTAGGCAGGTGGGGGAGGCTGGGGTGGGAGAAGAGAGAGATCAAACCGGCCCAGGGGGCACGAGCATCCCCCCTGCCCCAGCCCCGGGGGCTGCCCCACTTACTCGGGCTTCTGGGCGGCTCCTCGGTGGTGGTGGAGGATGAGCGTGCCCATGGCCATGGCCAGGTTGGTCCTGCCCACACCGGTCTGGCAGCCAAAGAGCAGTGCCGGCGGGGGTCTGCCAGGGTCCCGCCGCAGCAGGCTGGGGCTCTCCTAGGAGGGAGGGACAGAGGGATGGGGACCACAGGGGCATCCAGGAGAGCCGGTTCTGCCACCACCGTGGCCGGGGTGGAGGTGATGGCCCTGCCCAGGCGTGGAGGGGTGGGTGGCATCTCCCCTTTGCTCAGGGGATGGCACGGATGGACCGGGACAGCACAATGGGCGGTCCATCTACTGCGTCCCCACGCCCTCCCCAGCTGCCAGCGGTCATTGGCCTGTCCACCCCACAGGAGATGTTCCCACCACCAGTCCCCAAGCCACCGAGATGAAAACTCCCAGGGGAAAGAAAAAAAAAAAAAAAAAAAAAAAAAAAGAGAAGCCCTGCCATCGAAAGCCTTGGCATCAAATCCAGATCATTTCTCCCAAACTAGTTTAGGGAAGAGCCACCTCTGCAGGGATGCTGGGAGGTGGCGAGGGATGGTCACCTCCAGCCAGAGGTAGGGACAAGCAGCTGGACAACATGGACTTCTCCAGCAGGGTCTACAGCAATGGGAACGGGATGCAACCTCAGGCACAGGCATCTTCTAACGGGCAGCATCAAGCCAAAAGCAGAAGAAGATGCTCTCAGGGAGTCACGCTCCCCGACAAGGCATCCTTGCTCAGGCGCAGGAGCAAATCCCAACCCGACGTGGCCCTGCGGGCTGGGTGCTTTTGCTCAGCTCACCCTGAGGAAGCGGATGAAAGCATCGAACTGCTCCTCCAAAGGGGCTCCCTCGGCGGGCAGGGGCAGCCGGTGGTACCTGCCGGGCACGGGGACAGCCCTCATTAGGAGGATGGGGCCGTGGGGGGGCTTCGTCCCCACCACGGTGGAGGACATGTGGCTTAAGAGGGTATCAAGAGGAAAGGCAGCCCAGCTTGCAAAAGCAAAGGCACCGACCATATGTGAGGAGGAGGAGAAGGAGGAGGAGGAGGAGGAGGAAGGGCAGCACCTGTAGGAGGGTAGGAGGAAGACAGGTCTGCGGTAGACCTCCTCCGTCACCTGGATGTCCTCCTCGCACTGCACCCGCACGGCATGGGGCTCGTCCCGCAAGCGCTCAATGTCGTTGTAGACGTAGTAGACGCTCTCGCTCAGCTGCGCAAAGTCGTGGATCTAGCAGAGATGGAGACCACCATCAAAACCTGTGGGGCATCCACCACCTCCGACAACCCCTCCGCTCATCTTTGAGCTGGGGGAATGCATGCACCCCGTTATTGCTGGGGTGATGACCCCCCCCATCCCGTCCCATCTCACCTCCTTGCGGATGGCCAGCTCCAGGCTCTCCGTCCGCAGCCCCCGCTGCAGGCGCTGGAGGTTCTCGTGCAGGTTCTCCTTGCCCCGGGGGGTATAGGACACAAAGTCCCCCTCCAACCGCAGGAAGACCACGGGCTCCTCACGGATGCAGAAGAAGACGCACTCCTGTGAAGAGGGGAAGAGTCTGCCCAAAAGCTCTCCTGCCTTTTTCCACCCCAATTTCGACCATCCCACCAACCTTGTGGCCCTCTCTCTGCAGCTTCTGCAGCACGAGCTTGAAGCCGTTGAGGCTGGGTTGCCCCATGCCGAACACGGCATAACCTCCTTTGGCTTGTCGGAAATTGGGAGCGCCGCAGCTGCCGGTAGTGTTCAAGACATCTAATTTGCCATATACATCCCTGACCATGAAATATTTCCCCTGCAAAACAAGACGGGCAGAGAGAAGATGGGGAACAAGTGGATTTGAGCAAGCAGGCTTGAACACAGCTGGGAAGAAAAGTGGCTTTTTCTTGGTGATCTTCAAAATTAGCCCCAAAAAACCCCGAGGTCCCCAAACCGCAGGCTGAAATGGGTTTGGCATGGGGTGGCAGTGATACTCACCTGCACAAGGTAGTGTTCCAGTGTGGCCTCAGAAATGCGTCCCACCGTGTAGTTGGCCTTCATCAGGTCATCGTGGATCTGAAACTCCTCCCTGCAGTTGTACCTGCAAAAGCCACGTGCGGGTGGGTAAAGGAAAAAAAAAATGGCATAGGTAAAGATTAAAAAAAGCAATATTTAGGGAAGATGGTGCAGAAAAACAGAGGTCTGGAAGCAGCAGCAAGGGGATGCAAGAGGCTACCAAGGACTTACGTGATGACCACAGGCGCCACTTTGTTGGTGATGATGGACTTGGCCTTGCTGTTGTGGAGCCCCAGCGTCTGGAAGGAGTGGATGCTGAGGGAGTGCTGGTCCTCCATGCTGCCGTCGCCCGGCACCCCGCTCTCCAGGGGGGATGCCGAGACTGCCTGCTGCGCCGCGCTGGCGGTCGTACCCATAATCCGCAGGCTGCTGCACCAGGACGGGGAGGCAGCAGCGACCGCAGGGAAAACAAGGAGAGAGAGAGGGGGAGGAGGAATTTTTTTTTCAGTTGCTCCCGTTTTAGGAAGGGAAAATCCTGGGCGGGCACACGGCACCTCCCCGCCGACAGCCGGGAAGGACAGGCCGGGGGAAGAAATGCTAACCCAGCCCTTTCCCTCACGCTCCTGCAAAGGGCTTTCTTCCTCCCTGCCTGCCATGCGGCTCCCTCCATCAAGGAGGGTCCGGACCCGGAGCAGCCGAAAGTGGGGCTGGGGAAGCTGGGGTGGGAAAGGCAAAACGCTGGATCCAGCCCCCCCACATCTGCTGAGTCAGCAGATGGCACTGCAGAGGGACCCAGCAGCTCCCCGTCCCAGCACAGCCCTTAACCTCGTTCTCCGCTTTCACAGCACCCGTAAACCACTCCAGGGTCCCTCCCCAGGTGGAAAACGCTTGTACGCCAAGTATATTTTACTAAATATTTAGTGATTTAGGAGCTGCCAGCATGCCTGGAGCAGCGAGCGAGGCTCAGGGAGGTTGCTCCCCAGTCCAGGCTGTGCATGCATGTGCGTGCACACACGCATGTCAATGCACGTGCAAGCAGAGGAGGAGCTGGTGGGGTGGGGGTTGTGGAGCGCCTGCATGTTATTTTGCAGCCTCAGAAGTTGTGGGAGGCAGCAAGGAAGAAAGGTGCCCCCTGCACAGCGATAAATAATCCTGCAGTGCTGAGAAACCACCTTGATTGCCCCGGAGGCATCAGGAGCCTCGAGGCAGCGGAATGAGGGATTTCCTCCAGCTATTAACGAGCAAATCTGAAAGCTGCCTTTAAAGCAGCCGGTTATTCCCATACTGGAGGAGCACCCTCTCCCCCAGGGCAGGTGGGGGACCCCAGAAGCAGATCCCCCCATCCCCAGGGAGCTCATCCCTAAACAAAGATGAAAGCAAAAGGGCCAGCCCGGGGCGGGGGGGCTGGCGGCGGCCAGGAGCATCCTGCCACACTCGACCGGTCCAGGACAATGCGCCGACTGTCTGCGCCAGCCAGGGCCGGATCCTGGTAACCAAGTGAAGCCAGAGATGGCAAGGGGGTAGCCTGGAAAAAAAAACAAAACTCTGCCCACCCCTACCAAGACGGTCCCCAGTAAAATCTCCTTTGTACTGATGCTGCAAGGGGAATAACCCTGGCAGCATCCAAAGGGGGATGGTACCTGCTCGGTGGCGATACACAGCGCTGGGAAACCAGGGGTGGCTTTAACCCAGCCCTACAAATGCTTTTGCAGCTGCTTCGGCTGCCTTGCAAGCAGTACAGGATCAGTCCCTTACTGCAATCCCAGGGAATGCAATGCCCCCAGCAGCTGCAAATGCTTCAAGGCAGGGAAAAGCCTCCGGAAAATGTGCTATTTCGAGACGGCCATGCCCCGGCAGAGATTTTCCCCTCCTCCCCACCTTCCTTCCCTGCTCCGCAGAAAACTTGTTGCTCTACCATGAATTTTCTGCACCATTAGGCATTCTCGTTTCTTTTACATGCGAGAGAAGGGGAAAAAAACCAAAAACAGTTGTTTCAGGCCAGTGCCATTTCTCCAAGTCCCCTTATGCTTTTCTTTCACATAAACGCTGCTGGGGCAGAAATAAAGCAAAAATAAAAAAAACATATAGGGAGGTTTTGAGTGTTTCAGAGCAGGCGCTCATGGCTTTGGAGAGCTCAGCCAGCAAGCAGGAGGGGGACATTCAGCCAGGATGCTTTTTTTTCCTTATTTTGCTCAGAATCGGTGCATCTTTTCAAAAGCAGCCGGCGCAGCGCTATGAGCTGTACCGATCCCGCTGGGTTTGCTCCAGCATCCCTATGCCGGGGGATGGAGACTCACCCCACAACTTGCAGGCAGACGCAGGCAGCTTCTATATTTCCTTCGTCATCCTGCCCCCACCGCAGTCACCCACCTTCGCCGTAAATCCCCCAGGGATATTTTTTTGCCCGACAAACCACACCAGCAAATAACAGACATAAAAGACGCCGGGCAGATTTGAAAATGGTCTTTCAAACCACAAAATGAATGGAGAGAGGAAATCACATTTCAGCTTCTTTCCCCCCCTCGACTGGGCAGGCAAAAGCAAGCATCTTCTAGAAAAGTACCAAAATGACCCAAAATGGGTGCTCTGGGCAACCAGGGAACTGCTCTAAAAGCCACTGGAAGAGGGAAGCGCTGGTGTTATCCATATGGGAGCAGCTGTTTACTGGTACCTCTGCATTCGATGGGAGCGGGATGGCTTACACCCTCCCAGTGACCAACCTGCAAGCTGGGACATAAAATGGGATGGCTGGGGCAGCAAAACCCTATCCCAGGAAACAAGATAAAGTGATCTTGCCTGAAAACTCTCCCAAATATCGCTGGTGGCTGCGACGAGAAGAGATGCAACGGAGCCACCATCACAGCCCAGCCAAGGAGGGGCAGGAGCCCAGGGACCAGCCTGTGAGGGACCAACCCACCAAAGGGCTCTGGATTAGGCTAAATATCAGGGTTTTTTCCCCAATAGTTGAACACAGTTAGCAAACACTAAGCAGGTGCTTAGGCAGGCAACTTACCCTTAAAAAAAAGTAGTTTTATTATTTTACCTGTATTTAAAAGAACCCCACTGCATCCAACGTCTCAGCCTGGAATGTTAAGATCTGAGTTATTCCCAAATAATCAGCCGAGCTGGTGGGGCTTTGCTCTGTTTTCATGCCACTATGAAAAGTTAGGAGGCTCAGATGCAATCCGTGTGGATTTTATGATGGCATTAGCCATCAGCCGGGGTGAGCCGGTTTTGAGCATCCCTTCCCTTGCACGACACCGTATTTAGGGGTTTCCTTTCTAGGAGAGAGAGGATGCAGAGACAAAACCCCCTGCACAGCATCCTTGCCTCCTGTCTGCATCTTTTCCCCAGGGCAAGGGGCACAGGGACAAACCCCAGAAATACTCACCCAGCCCGCTCAGCCCCTCGCTGGCACTCGCAGCCCTAATCTCAGGGACCTAAAAGCCAAGCCCGAGAGAAATCATGGCTGTGGCCCGTTAACAAAGAGCCCATTTTCTCCCCAGCCACAAAAAGGACCGACACCCTGCAAGAGGGCATCCTGCCCGAACAAACCGGCGCTGTTCTTCTCCAGGTGTTTTGCCTAAATTCAAAGCTCCAGCAGCCGCTGGTTAATTATTCCTGCTGCCTAATGAGAAAGCGGAGCCTACAGGCGGGAAATGTATAGATGCTTCCCTTCCCCTGTAGACCCTCTCCCAGCACAATCAGCCCTGCCGAGCCTGGGGCGGACGGGGAATGCCAGAGGAGCCACAGACAGCACTGGGATGCTGCTTGAGCATCCCGAGAGATGACACGGGGGCTCTGCGGCCTCTCCCACATAAGTCACGGTGAGGTACAGCGCTCAGGCCCCCACCTCCCCGCCTCACAGAGACGCTCCTCTCCCCCACCACCCAGCATGGGGGTTATTCCCGCGCCCGGGGACTTGGCAAGGACTCAAAGCCGGAGCAAACAATGGACTAAATATAGCGGGGGGTGGCCGGGCTGCAGCTGCAGGATGCATCTGCCCCGGCCGCCACGATGAGGAGGAAGCGTGCACTTGCCCAGCCACCTCATTGTCAGCAGGAAATAAATCAAATAAATCTCCCTCCGTGCATCCTCAGATAGAAAAAACTATTTTATAGGTTTTTTTAATAAAATGCAAAGCCCTTTGGGAAGCAGCAGCAATTGCAGCATCCTCCTAAGGCAACCATCCCTCCCCTGCGCGCGGGGCAGCCCTAGCAGTTTTTCAGCACGGTTTTTCAGTTTTTCGGCATGGATGCATCCACGAGGGACCGGGGGGCACCTGGCACCGCTGACCCAAGCAGGGAGGCAGGAAACACCGCGGTGGCCGGCAGGAAGCCCTGGTGCTGCCGGAGGAGCATCACCGAACCCCGGAGGAAGCACTGGAGCCGAGCCCCCCGCCCCAGCGTGCTCTTTAACCCTCTTTTTCAAAAAACAGTGAAAATAAAACAACACACAAACAGCAAGCCCTTTTCCAGGGGAGCCCGCGCGTGTCGGGAGATATCCCGGAGCAGAGGCTGCATGGGAACCGGGCTCCTGTTGTTCCAGGTGATGCCAGAAGGAAGCAGCTTGGCTTATTAAAAAAACTTAATTAAACAAAAAGGAAAGGTAAGAAGTAACATACTAAGTCGTGGTTTATTTGAAACGCATCATTCGCCCGCCAAGCTGCAAGGGTGAAATAAGGCAAGGAAGCAACACGACCCAAAATGCCTTAAACCAACACAAAAGCGCTTTGCAATGGGGAGGAAAAGGCTCTGGAAAGCCAACTTTGCAGCAGACAGCTCTGATTTTACAAGCCTTGGTTGTGTTGTTATTATTTTTAAACAAGAAAAGCAACCTCCCTCCATTCTCACAGGCTCTGGGCTCCTCAGAGAGCCAGTGTCAACAGCCAAAAATATAACTAAATAAGCAGCGTTTCCTAGAAAGTACAGAGGTATTTCTCAATCAGGCCGAGATCAGTGATACCAATCCCCTGCATGCCCTGTGCTCCACCACCGGCATCTGCCAGGGAGTAGGGGGAAGCATCAGTGGGATGCCTTCCCCCAAATCCAAGCAGCAGTGCCAGGATAACGAGGACCCGGCATTTCACACCCCCTCCCCAACACGCTCCTGCCTTTTGGCAGAAAACCAAGCGCCACATCCCCATCCTCCACATGACCAACCCGCCTGTAGTTACTTGATTTAAAAGTCCTTACCCTGAAGTCAGGGAAAGCTGTTTGAGACAGGGAGCAGGGTGAGAAAAAGAAGGCATCCAGGCATGTCACTCCAGAAATGTGGGTGCGACTCTGCACCCTGCCATGGAGGCAGCTACCGATGGGGAGGATGCTGGTACCTGTTGGGAGGTACCGGGAGTGGTAACCAGGCTGCAGCCCCCTCTCCCAAACCTGGTTTACAGTGAATTATTAATCAGCAGCGTCAAACCTTCCTCGCTAAGCAAAGCCTGGGCAATGCACGGAAGGAATTAAGATATAAACATGAGTGTCTCATTAGCAGGATACAAAACAGACTTGGCTTTTTTGGCTGAGCCACCTTGACTTTGCACAGAGCCCACCTGTAATGGCTAACAGTAGCCCAGGTGCAGGATGCCCTTTGGATGAGCAGCTACCGCATGCACCCTCTCCCCTCCAAAAAACTCCTTTACTGCCCTTTTTAAAGACCCCCGCCAGGTCCCCTCGCACATCACACCGGTCCCTGGGGTGCTGCTTCACAGGGCCAAGAGGCGAGAGGCGGTTCATGGACACGCAGGAGGTGCTCAGGCTGCCTGATGTTTAAGTGCAGGGTTTTATCAATGAGCATCAATGGAAAGAGGAACAAAGCCCTAATTTGCAAGCGCCAGCGCTGCCGGTTGTGCCGTCAGCTCGCTGCCAGCGGTTTCAAGGTCTGCGAGCATGCTTACTGAAGAGTTTCCTTTCAACAGTGCAAAGAAAAAAAAGCCATAAAGGATGGAGATAAAGGCCGGGGGCATCTCCAAAGAGACGACCGTCCTGCAGAGGAGCTTTCCTCCAACACCAAATACTCCCCGACTCACCAGGAAGCACCACGGCCCCACGCCCAAATCCACTCCGCCAAATTTTTCACCCTGTGCTATTTCCACCTCCTCCCCGCAGGAGGTTTTGCGGCGTGACCCCGCACCGGCTGGCAGCAGGGGGGGTCCCCGAGGGTGGGGACCCTGGGGTGGCACCCACGGCGCAGCACCCCACTCCCAACCCCAGGAGGCTCAGCGCCACGAGAAGCCCGGCCAGGGCGTTTCGGGAAGGCGAGGGCTATGATTTTGTGCTATTCATAGCTAACCACCGGCTCCCCTCCCGACAGGGAAGGCTGGCAGAGCAACGGGACGGCTCCATTTACACGGGGCTGCTTTTCAAAGCCGGGCTGCTGCAGACCACACCTTTTGCAACACAAGCAGCACCTTATGCGCACCCGCCATCGCGCGTGCCTTTGCACACTTGGTGGTTTTGCATGCGGTAGCGTGCGGAGCTCGCTCTCCTGGATTCTCTTCTCCCTCACCCTACTCTTAAATAAAGCAAAATCAGGCAAATCCCGGGGTGTATTTGCTCACAACAGAGACCTGCCGGTTATTTTTAGGCTCCGTGTCATTCGTGCAAAGACATAATCACTTCCTGCCTTCCAGGAAGGAAATGTCCCACCACTGCTGCCTGCATGCCTGCCTGCCTGCTCCCTCCCCAGGCAAAGCCTGCATGCTTCCAGCACGGCCACCCCAAAACCGGCTGCCCCCCCCATCCGGGGGGGGTTAACAACCAGGACACAGCTTGGGATGTCACGAGTGCCACAGTCCCAAGCGCTGCAGGGAGAAGAGGTGGTGTTCACCCCCCCAGCACTAACAGCAGTGATGCACCGGGGAAATGGTGGAGGAAGGGGTCCGGAAAAGTCCGGCAGCCATAGGAAATGCAGCCTGGACACAGTTTCTGGAAGTTTTCAGCCCCGGCAGCTACAGATGCTGAGCAGGAGCTCAGCGAGAGCAAGCAGCCCGTCCTCCTAGGACATCCTCCGCATCCCAGCTCTGCCTGGGTGACACAGCAGTAAGGGTGACCCCGTCCTACACAGGGGCAGGAGCCCACCAGGCTCTGCGACGTACCCCGCATGTACGTGCCAGTGGAAAACCCATCGTTGAGTGATCCCAGCTTTTCTGCACCTCCTGTGATCCCCAAATGAGAGGCTGCGGAGCCAAACCCCAGACCGGGATGCTCCCTGAGCAGGAAAGGGACTGCGGTTACATCCACTCCTCTTCCTCCTCCATCTTCATCCTCCAGCAGGGAGCCATCCCACAGCTCCCGGTTTCAGAGCCTGCTCCCCAGACAGCTTTTGGGGGTGTAAGGGAAGCAGACAAGAGATGCAAACCCCAAAACTCACTTTGGGGCACTCCGGCCACAGCGGGCACGGCCGGCACCGGCAGACAGCCGTGCCAGGCCCCCTGCCTGGGTCAGCCTCCTGCAGGGCTGGCTTCCAGGCACCAAGAGGGAGAGAAAAGCCCCTTTTAAATAGGAAAGGGGACTGCAAAGGCACAAGAGCTGGGAGGATGCCGCGGGGTGGATGCTGGGCCTCAAAACTAGTTATCCATCTATTTTCTAGAGGTTTGAAGCACAGCGTTGGCTATGGATAAACCCTCCTTGCTGGGGTTTGGGCACCTCATGGCCACGCTGTGGGGTTTGTGTTCCTGGGGCAAAACATAGCTTCCTCCCACCGCCCCCTGCCTTGGCTCTGGGGCAAGGGGACCCCTGCCCAACAAGCACCCCGGGCCCCGCGGGAGGAAGGCTGCTCCCAGCAGCGGCACCTGCCTCCCTCTCCCGATGGGGGAGATGGCAGCAAACCCCCCAGCGTGGCGCTGGAAGGGTGCCGCTCGGCTCCAATTCGGTACCCCACGGCTGAGCCTGCCCCCTCCCTCCCCTTCACCACGCACCCGGCTGGGAAATGACACCACCCCCCCCCCAGGGAGGGGATGAGCGGGGGAGCCGGCCCCGGTGGGGGGGATGCCCGGTCCCGGGATGCCCGGCCCCCGGGCGGGGGGGGGATGCCCGGCCCCCGGGCGGGGGGGATGAGGTACCTGGCAGCGGCTCCGGGCTCAGCTCCCGCGCCGTGCTGGCCGCGCCGTCGGACACCCCATGGGGGCAGCGGGAGCGGGGTGGCGGGAGCGCAGCCCCGCGGCCGCCCCGACCGCCGGAGCCTCGGCGGGGGGAGGAGGCGGAGACGGAGACGGAGGAGGGGCAGCGCTGCCGCTCGGCCCCACGCCGCGCCCGCCGGCTGCCGAGCACCGCCCGGCACCGCCCCCCGCCCCGGGACGCTCCCCCGGGCCCGCCCCGGGCCCACCACGGGCCCGCCCCGCCGTGGTGCCCGAGCACGTTGCACCCCCCAGCCCCGCGGGGGCCCGCCGGCCACAGCACCGGCCCCCTCGGGGACCCCCAGCACACAGCATCCCCCAGCCGCAGCACCCATCCCCTCGGGGACCCCCAGCACACAGCATCCCCCAGCCGCAGCACCCATCCCCTCGGGGACGCCCAGCACACAGCATCCCCCAGCCGCAGCACCCATCCCCTCGGGGACGCCCAGCACACAGCATTCCCCAGCCAAACTGATCCTTCACATCCCCTCCCGGTGCCAACCCCCTGGGACAGACAGGGAACCGGCAGATGCCACCACCCCAGCCAGGTTCAGGAGGACAAGAGCAGTTTTGGGACCATCAAGGCACTGCCTGCACCTTTCAAAGCCAAAATGCCCTTTTCCTCCCCAGAAATGGGAGAGGAGGGAGGGATGTGTGTGATGGGGGCCAGGGCGAGGGATGCTGCTAGATCCAGGCTGGGACTGGTGTGAAACAGCCTGCAGGGAGCCCCTGCCCCCCTGCTTTATCATGCCAAGGGGGATTGCTCCCCAAAACTCACACGGGGAAAGTAAAGGTCCACTCACTTCTGCAAGTGCTCAGCACAACTTTTAAAAGCAGGCTGAGAGCTGAAGCTTACAGAGGGATCTGCGCTTTCTGCTAATTTTAAGCCTCCTTGCAGCTTGCTGGAGACGGACACACACATACACACCCCCGCCGCCCAGCCCCAGCACATCTCCTCTCCCCCACGTTGTTGGACAGGCAGGTCCCAGGGCTCTTAACCACAGGTAGGGTGGGAAGCGGCTGCCCTAAGCAGAGCTGAATAGAGCTGAAAAGCATCCCTTTCACAGCCCCAAACACAGCTGGTTACAGCAGCCTGGCCTAAGAGCAAGCCATCTGCAGAGCCTCCACGCTTGGTCTTCCCACCTTGCGGGAGGCTTTCAGGGCATGGTGTAGACCTGGAGGCATCCTCTGAAACATCAGGGTAGTTCTAGGCCCCCAAGTCTCAGAGCAATCCCTCCTTGCTTGGGCCACTCAAATGCCTGGGGAAATAAGGCTGCTGCCCACCCGACTGCTCCCCAGCACATACAGGCACCGTGGTGGGTTCCCGCGATGGCTCTGCCAGTACCAGCAGGTCTGCTCATCCTCTGCTGGTTTCCATCACAGCACAGAGTAAAGCCATGAGATGACTTCAGGCTTCCCTCGTTGCCAGCAGGCATTGCACTTATTCTGCTGCCGCAGAAAGATGCTATTTTAGCTAACCCATTAAAACCCAATTCTTTCAGGTCCTAGCTGCCTTCCCCCATTTCATTTGCGTTGACCTCTGAGGCCTCAGAGGGATCCATCTAGGAGGACCCCAACCCCACCGCCTTCAGACACCCTCAACACCCCAGCACTACAGCCTTGCTCGCACCCAGCACCATCCACGGTTGCTGTGCTGCTCCGGGAGGCACTGCCAAATAAATGTTTATAGGACACCAACAAGCTGAAGGAAAAAGAGAAGAAAGGCATTAACACATTCACCGGCGCTGGGAAGGAGGGCCAGGAATGTAAACGGAGCCCGGAGGCAGTCCGAAAATGGTAACGGCTGGAAAGCAGGGCTGAAAAGTTTCTTAATCGGGATCCTAGATACTAGCCAGGCTCCCAGCCTTTGGCTCAGCTGAAATACCCTCTAGTCTGCCTAATTTTACAGTCGAATGCCACAGGGCAGACCCCAGCAGAGTCACATGCACAGACAGCAGCTACTCCAGTTTAAAACTCAAATCAAGAGCTATAAATCCAACCAAGGTTTCATTCACCCTGCTGCATGTGGAATTACCCTGGTTTAGCTCATTTACAGCTCGCTATCAGTTAAGAGCTTCAGTCTTAGACTGAAATCTTATCAATTTTTTTTTTTAATTCTCCATTTTTAGCTCCCAAATTAGCATCTAGAAACTCCCCCTGCCCTAAGGAGCACACTAAAAGCCAGGGCTCCCCACGCACATGCACCTCACTGCAGGGGCTTTGTAAGCCAGGATTAAAAATAAAGCACCCAAAAATTTGGGAGGAAAACAGTTGTCACTCCCCTAAGCTTGGCATCGCATGGGCTAAGCCAAACCCAGAAGAGGGGAGCTCCCAAATGCCTCATCAGCATTTTTTTCATCTTGCTCCTCTCCTCCGTACACGTGCTTCAAAATTTGCAAACATTTCAGAACTAAAAAAGACCAACCCATGATCCACCGCTCCCATTCAGTGGTGGAAGGAAAAATGTCTTATTTATATTTTATTTTATTTTTTAAAAAGCCTTGCTGCCTGTTTCCAAGCAACACAGCTTTCCTCCAGATTTTTTTGCCCCGACAGGCTTTAGGCACACCTTTAACAGAGAATTCAGGTAAGAAACAACCCGCAGAGCCAGAATTTGGGGAGCCACAGCCAGAGGCAGTGGTGCCTGCTCTGAAGGAAGGGGTTTCCTCACTGCCTTCTCCACCCCTCCTCCTACATCCCACTTTTCTACTCAGGATCAGGCTGGAGAGGAGTGCAAGAAGCAAGAGTATAGTAACAAAAATAATTTGTCATTATTTAATAATAACCAGGGTAATGGTGCGATGTGATGGCCCTGCCCTGGGCTCCCAGCGGAGCAGAGGTGCTGCTGCTGCAGTATGCGCTCACATCCACGGGAGGTCACGGCAGGGCCACGCCAGGTGAAGCCAAGCCGGGGTGCGCGAGGGCCCCCCCCAAACCTAGGCACCCTCCGCACCGCCCTCCCGGCTTCACCCATGGACCCGAGTGGGCGCTGGCAGTTTGGGATGCGGCATGCTGCCGCGGTATTTCACATGCAGGGTCTGCATCCTGAAGTGATGCACTTTCGGGGGGGGTCACAGTGCCAGGGGGATTTGCCAGTAGTTTGCTGAGGCAACCACAAAAATTGAGGACCCCCAGGATCCAGCTGCTGCAGCTGGAGGAAGGGGACACTCTGCTCCCACCCACCCTGCAGCACCCTTCCTACTAGGGGGGAAAGGCTTTTGCTGCTCAGACCCCCCCCATACAGAGTGGATGGTATAAAAAAAGGCTGAGTTTGCTGCTGCTTGGTTTAAAACTTAAATATATATATACATTATTAAAGTGACAATCATCCTGGACCAGGACAATTTGTGGCAACACACCTGCATCAGCACAGCCCCCTGCAAGGGCACGAGCCTGGGCTGGGTCCCTCCAGGAGCAGCAGAGATGGGGCAGCCAGGGCTGAGAGATGCAGCCAGGCCAGGGGCTGGGCTTGAATGTGCTCCTGGGCACGGGGGGACCCTAGGTGAGGCTGCTCAGGGCTGTTAAGGCCCTTCAAGGATGAGCCCAGATGGGAGTGGCTGTGCCCCCATGCTCTCTCCTTGGCCAGCACTGATTTGCAAGGCACCTTTGGCTTTGCAACAGCTTTGCAGCCCCCAGCAGCTAAAACCCAGTTTACATGATGGCCTTAGCACGGCAGCCGACATTTCAGGAACCTGCCCAGCGCTCGCAAGACAGGGATGGGCGCTGTGACGACATACGCTCCTTTCGGCATCAGCTGGAAGGGGTCACGGAGGGGTACCCCCAGGTTGGTGCAAAAATGCATTTGGCGGCAGCGTGTGAAATTGCTGGGGGTTTGCAATTTAAGCTCGGCTTAAGTTCAGGGGTTTATTTGCACGTTTGGAATCTGGGTTGGAGATGTCCCAAGCGGGACTTTCTTTGGCACCTCTCTGGTTTGATGCCCAGGAGGTCTCTATACATTTCCGCCCCCAGTGGTGCAGGATAAATGACCAATTCGCAGCAATTTTGTACGTGGGAGACCTTTCTATGGTAAAATCAGATTTTTCTGTACATGAAATTTTGCAATCGAGTCCCACCTTAACCCTTGGCTGTTGGTTCTGGGTTTGACCATGCCCTGCTCTTCGTAACACTGAGTTCTGCCCAGCGAGAGGCGGGGGCTCACTCCTGATTTACTGTCTTTGGCCTGGATCCCCTTTTTTCCAAACTGGAAATTTGGAAAGCAACTCACCTAAAGAATTTGAGGGGGGGGAAGCTAAAATAAAAAGGAAGGAGGGTTGACCTGCGAGGGGGGGTTGACCTGCAAGGGGGGTAAAGCCCAGGCAGTGTTTGCTCCAAAGGGAAGGGAAAAATCCCCCCCGCACCCTGAGTCATGGTCAGAAGAAACCTCCAGCACCTCAATTTAATAGAACCAAGATCTTTATTGATCTCACTGTAACAGCAACCACTGGCAAGAGCTTTTCTCCTCCCAAACACCTGCTTGAAGAGACGGTAAAAAAACCCAAATCTATACCCTGACTAGCAGAGGAGCTGCCCCGGTGAGGCCAGGCACTCCCTCCCTGCTCTTCAGCCCCGAGCCCAGTTATAAAAGAGAACCGGGAGAAAGTCACTGGGATGGGGAATGGAGACGAAAGGAGGTCGGGAAAGGGGGCGTTTAGAAAAAAAGAGTGGCTTCCCTCCGGCTCCTGTCCGTAAGTTAAGTTGTCCTCAGATATTTTCTTTTTTTTTTTTTTGGCTTGGAGAGCAGGTTTCCTGAAACGAGTCGCTGTGCCGAGGGCACCAGGTCCTGCATCCATGGTGGCCGTCCCCGCTTCACAAAGGATGTCCTCGCCCCCTGCCCCTACTGCTCCCTTGATCCGAGGACCTAACAGACCTCCTAGGATCTTCACTTTAAGGAAAATATATTTATTTATATATAATATATATATTTGTGTGTGTCTTATCACCACCCACCCACACGCATATACATATTTCTACTTGCACTCACTCACTCATGCGCCTACGACAGCTGGCTACATGTTCACGTCGCATCCCCCCGAGCGCTACCCATGCAAGGGAAAGGATGGGAGAGAAATCCCATTCCCTTGGGGTTTTTTTGCTTTTCCCCCCCAAAACAAGTGGCAGCCCGCCCCTTACGAGAAAAGCAGCTGGAAGATAGGAGCTCGCAACCAGCCACCACACCGACCCGCGCCAAACACACCTAGAGAAATAAATTACCGGACGGAAAGTGCACAAAGCCTGCAGCAGGGATGCCAGCGTGGGGCGCACCCATCCACAGCACACAGAGCCACCGCCCCGGCAGGCGACGGGTCCCAGGGGCTGGGTACCGGGAGGGGGGATGACCCCAACGAGGGAGGGAGGATGGATGGATGGAGCAGGCACTCAGGTGAGGGCTGATAAAATGGCACTTGAGAAGGTTGCAAAGCTGTTGATGGCTCCCAACAGGCAGTAAAAAAAATAGGGGGGCTGGCGGGCTTGGGGGGCAGAACACGGCACCGCCGCAGCATCCCCTGCCACGCACGCCCTCACCAAACGCTGCTCTTCAAGGCAAGAGTCGCACCAAGAGAGGAGAAAAAAAATAATCCTATCTCCGAGGGGTTTCAAGATGCCGGGCACAGGTAGGATGGCCACGACGTGCCAGGCTGGCAAAGCTGCCGGCGGCAGGGAGTTTAACACAGAAACCCTTTATCCATGGCAGCACGACCCGGCCGGGGGAAGCCCCGGTGCGAAAAGCAATTGGAGGATGGCACCGACGCCGGCACCCTGCAACCAGAGCGCCCAGGGTGCAGCCGTGATGCTCCCTACCACAGCATCACATCCCTGCGGCGCCTCACCCCGCATCCCCCCTGGGCGCCCAGCTATTCCTGAGACATCCAACAGCACCGAGGGATTTCGTTCCTGTATTATTCACATTTTAAAGGGGGGGATTAAAAAAAAAAAAAAAAGCACTAGAAAGCACTTTCCCGGAGGCGCTCGTCCCCAGCCCGAAAAAAGAAGCGTTGCCGGTAAAGTGCTCCTTTTTAGTACCAAAAAAATAAAAGCAAGGGGTTTTTTGTAACATATGGCTACGTCGCTCTGAGTCCTGGCTGGCGGGTCGGGGACGCAGCCCCCTGTCCAAGGGCTGAGACAGAAGAAATCCGGGTTGGAGAGAGATGTGGGCACCCGGAGCACCAAAGGGAATGGGCTGCCAACGTTGTCTTCCACTGAATGCCAGCAGGTCCCGGGGGAACCAAAAAAAACCCTGCCCCGGGGTGCAAGCAGGCGCTCGGTTTTAGGAGCAATGCTTTCCCCCTCCTCCCGAGAGGCTGCCCAAATTTTCCGGGAGAAGGGGCAAAGGGGATGATGCAGCTCCGGACCGCCAAGCTGCCGGCAACAGGAGGTTTGGGGTAACAGGAGGGGGTTTTTTTGGAGGGGGAGCATGAGGCGGCAGAAGAGGCAAAGGGATGTTTTAAAAAGAAGCCTGGTGGAGATCAGGCTGCTGGCGGGCGGAGGAGGATGAATAGGGCCAGATCCAGAAGGGATGCTCCATCCGGCACATGCTGGGACCAGTCACCCGCAAAGGGGGAGAAGCCAGAGCCGCGCTCCCTGGAAAGAGGAGGGGAGGCGGGCGGGGAGAGGGACACCGGCGGGGACTGCTGCCGCCTCTGCCTCGCCGGGACGGATCCTGCTAAGCCGAATGGGGTGTGCACAGGTCTGGGG
This sequence comes from Aptenodytes patagonicus, assembly GCF_965638725.1. Classification (NCBI taxonomy): domain Eukaryota; kingdom Metazoa; phylum Chordata; class Aves; order Sphenisciformes; family Spheniscidae; genus Aptenodytes; species Aptenodytes patagonicus. The sequence continues at coordinate 39,024,676 of NC_134953.1, forward strand.
AGTTGCTGCCTCTCCGTGGTTCCCGCTCAGATGTCCATCTCGAACTGAGCGTCGTCCCCTGGCGAGAGGCAAGGGGAGAAGCGTTAGGGGGAGGCCACCCCCCACCCCAAATCCCCCCACCCCACCCCAAATCCCCCCACCCCACCCCGGGGGTCCCTTACCCGTGGATGGCTTCCCCTCCTGGTGGTTCAGGCTGTTGGCGTCCGCTTTGGGCTCCTCAACGGCTGAGCCGGGGCTGGTGACGCCGGGAATATTGGGGAGGTGACAAGGCGGGGTCTGAGCCATGGGGGAGTTGCGTCGGTCCAGCAGGAACTTGCGGTCGTAGATGATCCGGGTGCCTGGGGGGAGGATGAGAGGAGGATGGGGGGGGATCTGGCCTGGCAGCGCTTGTTTGCAGAATCCCGGCAGGACGGGCACCCTGGCCAAGGACCTCCGCCGCAGCCCAAGGATAGGCGGGGAGGGCAGGGGGGGTGCACGCTGCTGCCACCGCTCTGCCCGCTCTTATCTGGGCACGGCAGGCGATAATTTGGCGCTGGATAAACACCCCCAGTGGCACCTGGGTACCAGCTGCCCCCGGGCGCTCACCACCGTCCCGGTGCAGAGGCCTGGCAAACTCATGGCAGGGGTGGGAACACATCCTGGGGATGCCGACGGATGCAGCACCCCGAAACGTCCCCTGTGTCCCTCTCCCCCGCCTTGGGGGGAGGGATGCTCCGCCCCCGGGGTGTCAAAGCGGGACGGGGCAGAGCCCCCCACTCCTCCCTGCCGACACCCCGTGGGGCGTCGAGCCCCTGGTGCCCACGTCCCACTGGGGTCGGCTGCCACCCCCGTGCCGGGGGCCAGCTCCCGCCCCCGCCGGGACCCTCTGCGCCCCCCGTTATGCCCCGGAAAATTAATAAACCCTGCTCAAAGCGCTTGCTTCAAGGACAACCGGCGGCAGGCGCTATATATACACGATATATAGACGCGATATAGGCGCGATAGGCGCGCGATAGGTGGCGTTTAGAGAGGCGGGCGAGCGGCGGGAGCGCTCCCCCGGCGCGGCCCCGCGGCCGCCGCCCCGCAGGCCCCGTCCACGCCGGCGCTTACCTCCCGGGGTGGTGGAGAAGAGGGTGCCGCCGGGGGTGGTGCAGTAGTCCGGGGGGAGCTGCGCCGCGTCGCTGAGGGCCACGGTGCGGGTGGGGATGGCCCGGCTCTGGCTGGGCTGGCGGCCGCCGGCGGACGACATGGCCCCGCGCTATTGTCCCCGCGGAGGCGGCGCGGAGCGGGCGCCGCCCCCCCCCGCCTCCCATCGCCCCCCCCCGCCGCCGCTGCCGCCGCCGCCGCGCAACCGCGCCCCGCCCGCCGCCGGCAGGGGGCAGGCGCGGGGGCGGGCGGCGCAGCCCGCGCCGTCCCACGTGGTCTAGCGGTGAGGATTCCTGGCTTTCACCCAGGCGGCCCGGGTTCGACTCCCGGCGTGGGAAGAGCGTTTTGGGGGGAGGGGGGGTCCCGTCCTCCACCGGGACCCGCCGTGCAAGACGGGTCGTCGTGTCCAGGGCTCCTTCTGCCAAACATTTTGGCTGAGCCGAGCTGGTCAAAGTCACCAGGAAAGGGGACATATCCCCATATCCCAAATGTACCAACCCCAAAAGTTGGGAATCCCGTGCCCCGAGGGCTACACCATCCCCAGATCACCGGGAAAGGGGACGCATCCCCATATCCCAAACCAGGAAAGGGGATGTATCCCCATATCCCAAACATACCATCCTGGAAAGCTGGGAATCTCATACCCTGAGAGCCATGCCAGCCCCAGCACAGCCTCCCTCCCTCCCCTGGGAATGCTGATCCCGCCGGTTATTTTTAGCACCCCTCTCCCAAGGGGCAGGAGCGGCTGGTTTCTCCCTCTGGCCGTGGATCCCCCCAGACAAAGCACGTCCCCGGTGGGACCGAGTGCCCGCATGCAGAAGAGGATGGGTGAGGCGGTGGCCCGGGTGGCCAGGAAGGTGAACGACACGGTGGAGAACAAAACGGATTCCCTTGGTAAGCCCGGCGCTCCGGCTCGGCTCCCACTTGGGGCCTGGAGAAGGATCAGGTATCTGGGAGCAGGGCTCTATTTTTTGCTGCCATGGTCTAAAAAAAGCTGTCGGTCCCCCCTCTGGGTGCTGCACCCGACGCTCCCGCAGCCCTGGGGAAGGGACAGGCTCCCCCAAAGGGCTCTCAGTCCTCCCAAAGTTTGAGCGGGTTCCCAGCGATGGCACATAATCCCACGGGACATGCCCCAGGGATAAAGTCCCCCTTTGCAAGCAATGGCAGGAGCCAGACCTCTCCCCACATCGCCTTGTCAGATTTGTGTTTTGCTGCAATTTCCCTGTTTCTAGCTAATATCTGAGACCCACGCGCAGTTCATCAAAAGAGAAAGATAAAAGCTGCTCATTTTTATTCATGCTGGATTGCCAGCCCTGGGGTATAAACCAGCATACGCTGAGAGTCAGAGCTTCATCGCTCAGCCTCTCGACATCTTCCTGAGTGAGATGATAAGTGGGGAGGACCGAGCTTGTGCAGGCCCCACCACGGCTTTGGGGAGGGGGCAGAGCCTGGGTGAGCATCATGGGGTTGGGATACAGGGTTTCCATCCCCTGGCACTTCCCAGGAGGGGAAACACAGAAACAAAAATGCCAACTCGTGAGAAGCACAGCCAAATCCTCTTCCCTCCCCGCTGCTTGCCATGGGGCAAGCGCCCATCATCATGAGAAATCCAGCCAGGAGCACACCCAGGGAAAGCCCTGCTCCATCTCCATCAGCAGTGGAGGAAGTGTCCCTGTGATACTCAACCTTCCCCAGCCTGGGGGGGGGGGGGAGGTAGGGCCATAGGGAAGGGGGATTACTGAAATTATTAGACATGGACAAGCTGGATGAGGGTTTGCAGAAGGACATTGCAGTGTGGAGGTAAATGCAATGTGATGTGGGGTTGAACAATAAGCAGGGGCAGAACAGTCTTGTTCCCATTGCTGATGGGAACAAACTATTGGTGCTTGTGGAGGTGATTGCAAAGATCCCTGCAATGGAGAGGAGTACAGCAGGGGACATTACAGCATCCATGAGTGGCAGCACTCAGACAGGCAAACTGAGCATTAAGGGGTGGAAAACAAGATGGAAAGCATTGCTCCATCCCAGCTTGGGTGCATTATGAGGTGCCTGGGTCTCTCTGGGGGCAGATCTGGCCAACTGCAAACTGATGACCTTCCCCATCGGCATCTACAAAGCCATGAGGAGCGTCACCGAGGGAATCCACAACATCTCCCTGGCGAACAATGAGCTGAAGTCCCTCACCAGCCGATTTGTCACCACCTTCAGCCAGCTGAGAGGTAAGGGACAGCCCCACTCCTTCACAACAGCCACTTCCGAGCCCCTGGGACCCAGAAAAGAGGCCCCAGGCAGCCACAGACAGGACACAGCACCAGAGAGTTTCCCCACTGTAGTTTTTGCTCCTCTGCACTCACACGTCATTCCAAGCACTAGTTCAGCCCCCCAAAATCCATTTTCCTTTACCTTTTCTGGCCCTTGCAGGAAGAGGGCACTGGTTTTGCTCTCACCCACCCTCCCAAACTCATGCCCTGCCACACCTCTGGCCACTCTCAGCAGCGGCCAGGCTGCTGCAGGGTCACTCATCATTCTCCATCTCCCTCCGAGGATGGGGCTGGGGATGAAAGAGGATGGGAAAGGCAGCCTAGGCATAATGGTGCATGGCAGAGATGGGGCATTTCAGGCTGCAGGAGGCATGCTAGCTTGCTGCTGGCTAATTGGCCCCCATCGTGAGACATCAGTGATAGTTGCTCACTCCTCCACTCGCTGCAGGAGATGGAGAGAGTCATCAGTGCATGGCTGGTGCCATGGGGACACGTCCCTGCAGAGCCCAGCAAAAGCAGCCAGAAGCTAATCTGCTAAAACATGCTAAAGCATCCAGCACCGTGGTTTTGGACACTGGGGACTGCACCGGGGCTTTGCCTGCCTGCAGCAGCACCCAGGGCTCTGGCAGCTTTTAAAAGCAAATATTTTGCGCATACAATGTACTGCACAAGTGCCACCATGGTGGGCGTCTGGGGAGGCTTCCCGTGTTGTACTGGAGCTGGAGCATCATCTGTGAAAACTCCCCTAGGCTGGAGAAAAGAAACACATCAAGCAAAGGAAATCCATTTTCATTTTCTGGACAGCACGGCAAGCCCTGAGGCAAAAGAAAGGTCTCATTTCCCAGCAAGGGCTTTGCTCTGCCAGTGAACAAATCACTCTGGTGATGAACATGCCGGGCCTCAGCAGGGCTGTCACAGGGGAGCGATGCCCCAGGGCTGGGGACAGCCTTGCACCAGCCTGAATAAGGCAGGACCTATAAATACCAGGCATTAGCAGGGGAAGGGCAGCTTGTGTGGGTATTTATAGAGCAGAAAGCCCTGTGTCACTGGAGAAGGGCGCTGGGACAGCAGGATTTGTGTTCCTGTTCCCATGGCTAATGGCCTGTCATGCAGGAGTGGTGCTCCTGGCCCCACAGGAACTCATTTCTGAGGGGGAAGCATCACAGAGGGTTAAACTCTGTAGAACAGATATTTTTTGCATATAAATACATTTCTTCCACCACTCTGTTTATACCTCAGAAGGGGTTCAGGCACATGAAGATAGAAAACTAGCCTTAAGCCATGACAAATGTCCACTGGGGGGGAATTGCACCAACTTCACTAAGAAATACTGCTTATTTCTACAGCCCCTGTTTGCAAAATGCTGCACAGGTTTCATTAGGAAAGCCTGAGGAAGCCAAGAAACATATCACTCCTAAAGGCAGTATTCACAGCAGGCAAAGTATGGTGGCAAGCCATGGAGATGAGCAAAAAATCCCATTTTTAGAGTTGGAATCCCATTGTTGGACCTGGCAGCCCATGGGGGACAGAGGCTGTAAACTAAGCTATGCATTAATTATTTTACCATCTTTTTCCCCCCCATCCCACCACCTCTCTCCTCTCTTCCCCAAACTGCAGAGCTCAACCTGGCAGGCAACTACCTGCACCGCCTGCCCGAGGAAGTCACCTCCCTGCTGCACCTCCGGGCCATCAACCTTTCCCGCAACAGGTTTCGGCATTTCCCCGAGCCCCTGGCTGCCGTTGCCACCCTAGAGACCATCGACCTGGAAGAGAACGAGATCGCAGGTGAGAAGGACCTTTTCCCACTGGAGGTGAGGATGAGCATCACCCCAGGGCAGCTGCACTTCCCAGCGGTGATGCGGATCCACATCCCTGGGCAGGGAGGGATGCTGGCTCGAAGCTTTGCTCACAGTCCGCCATCCCCTGCGGATGCAGCCACGCCGAGGGATGGCTTAGTGATCCAGCAAAAGGAGCATGAATTCGGCATGGGGAAGGGCACACAAGTGCAGGGGAGATGCTAAATAGACAGAGCCTTGTTAGCCACTTGCTTTTGCTAATGCTTGCGCTGCCTTCCTGGGGCAAAGCTGTTGCAGGCATATGGGGAATCAAGCCCCATTCACCACACTGGGATATGGCTCTCAAAGGCATCTCCAGCTGTGACTCAAAATCACCAGATTTAATTAAAAAATAGACCCAACTGCAGAACCCAGCCCCAAGGATGCTGGGCTGGGATGTTTGCTGCCAGGCAAAGTAAGGGCACAAGCCCACCTGAACATTTCCTAGAGCAAATAGGAGCCATAACACTACGAAATCCCCTAAAAAAGAGAAATGAAAGGAATGGTAGGAGCAGCTAGTCCCCCAAGCCTGCAGTCAGAGGAAAATCTTTCATGCGCAAAGCTGAAGCCTTTGGAGCTCCCAAAAGCTGGGCAAAAGGGGCAGCTGTTGCACGTAGATAAAAGGGGATCTACTTAGGAGCAAGCTTTCAAAGAGCCCAGGCTGGAGCATCCCACAGCCTGCACGGATCCCCGGGGAGACGAATATCAAGTCCACCCAATTTTGCTGTTTTATCTGGGATGGCTTCAGCTGCTGCTGGGAAAGCTGCTCCCTGCAACACAAGTTTTATTAACAGCATCAGCTGCTCCCTGGCAATGCCTGTAGAAATGCAAGACTTTACTGCTTCCATGAGAGCCAGCAAAAGACATGGGTTTTCCTCACCCCTTTTTTTTCCTCCCACCTTCTGGAGAGAGCTGTCTCACTCTCAGTTCCCTCCATTGCTTTTTGAGCTTAATTGGCCAACTTCAGTCAGGCTTGATGAAGGACCTGAGGTCTCCAAACTTCGTATTTCCCACTCATTTTGTGCAAGCAGGCTGCTGCAGGAAGGGAATGCAGCTTTTTGTTGCATTTTTCCCTGGTTAAATGCAGGGAGGAAAGGATGCATCAAGGGTTGTACCCAGCTCAATTAATCCCGGAGGAGAGGGTAGCTAGAAAACCTGGCTGCCAGGCTTGGTCACCACACATTCAGGCTCCCCTTGGCTGCTGTTATCAGACTCAGAAAAATAATGACAGGGTAGAAATTAACAATTTCAAGCCAAAATGTTTCAGGGACATATCTTAGTAACAAGCACAATGCTGTCTGGCTGCAGAAATAGGTAAGATTAGCCTATTTTATGCATTTTCTGGAAAGGGAAGAGGTAGAGATTAGGAAGCCACTGGTGTTGCAGCCCATTTTTCCAAGGAAACAAAAATTTGGACAATTGCATCACTCCTGGGTACCTTCCCCAATACCTCCTGGACTCGTTTACACGATGGCCTCCCAGGGACTGGAGCATCCAGAGAGCTGCAACAGCTCAAGTCCTTCACATCCAATGAAAAGCATCTCATCCCCAGTTTCACCTTCTAGGACCACGGTGAAATCTCCTGGATTGCCCTTGAGCCTTCAAAGCTGAGCTAGCAGAGGGACCAAGCTCCCTGGGAGCATGCAGCCAGGCTGTGGGATGAGCTTTGGTGCCAGTTATCTGCACATGAGTTTGCATTTATATATATATGCATTTTTATATGCTAATACAGTTTTATATATCATTTATGAGCTTGTATTTATATATACACCTTTTCCTCCCACACTAGCCTGGCACAACAGGGGAAGGAGAGTTAAGGAAAGCCCATCAGCTTGAATCTACCAGCACAGATTTTGCTTTTCCTTAACAGCTGAGTAGGATTTGAGCTCTTCACACTCATTTCACCCCAGGAGATCTTAGGTCAGGCTGCAGGAGATGGCATCTTCTCTTTCCCCCTCTGCGTGCATGTACAACTCACCCACTACAGCTAGCTGAGAACCCTGTTTTGGCAGCAGGGTCTCACGAGGAGCAGCTGGCACATCCTTGGAGAAGCTATTGAGATGCCTGAAAGTTCATCCTGGTGCTGTTCTCCAGCAGCAGTGCCTACATGCCTCCAGCCAGCCCAGCATAGGAAGGACACTGCTCCAGCAGCACAGAAAAGAGTAAGAGCTCCTTTTTGCAGGGTTTTATAGTTTGGGACCCAGGTTGCCCCACTTAGCCCAATAATGAGTTGAGGACCCTGCTCCAGATGAAAGACCAATAGGTGAGAGAAGGATGCTCTAACAGGTTATGGGTAGGAGATGGAGTTTTGGGGAGGACTGGGGCTTTCTGTAGCGGTAGGAATATTGCAGATGGCTGGGTTTTGGTGGTGGTGGTGGTGGTGGTGCTGCTGCTGCTGCTGCTGCTGCTGCAGCAGCAGCAGCAGCAGCCATGTACCATTCCTGGTCCTGCCTGTCCTCCTCTGCCTTCTCAGTGATGCTGAAGGAGCTGATAGCAGAGCTGCAAACCAGATTAAAAGCACCTGCTGAAAGAGGGCTGAGTCACCTATTAAGACATATTGAGCTGAAGATGGTAGGTAATGTTTTCCAGCTAAAGGGTAACAGGAGTAAAAGGAGATTAATTAATGCTTGCGGGGAGTCTGTGGGCTCTGAAAGGAGACATTTAGTGCCATGAACTGCCCTTTTCATATCAATGAGCTCTTACCCCTGGAATGTAATTGTGTATATATTAATGTCAGTGCTTTTAACTCTTTCCCTGCTAATTAGAGTGATATCAAATTAGCATTTTCAGCTCCCAAGTCCATGGGGTTTTTCGGTGCCTGAAGCTTCAGTTTCTCTTTCCCTTATTCCTTGATTAATGGATTAATGCAGAAGATGTTGACGCAGCAAGGGGGATGCTGGAGACCACTAGCAAGGCTGGACAGGTTGCTGCTGGGGGCAACTGTGGCTGATTTTCTCCTCTTGAGTATCAAAGAAAGCCACTCTTAATTTGGGATAATGGCATGGAAAATGTGTCTTTGTTAATAGCTGCAGAGGAGCCAGTGAGTGGGTTTCCATCAGCAAGTTTGGAGGAGGCTGGCAGGAGCTGGTGCCCACCAAAGGATGCGGGTAATGCCAAAATGTGACTGGGAAGTGGCTCTGCTGAGCTGAGCAGGGTCCTTCTGCCTTCAATTTGCAGCTGTACGTAGCTGCGAGACCTTTGGGGCTGTTAGTGTTTGTTACCCAGCTCCTCAGATGCCTTGGCAGCCCTTTCATATCCGTCTCCTCGGATGCCTCCCAATGCTTCGGCAGCCCTTTCATCTGAAGGAGCTAGGTTTTTCACTCACTTATTATCATATTCTGATCTGATAAAATTACTGTTTGCTTTAATTATAAAAAAGCCTTTCCCCCCCTTTTTTTGCTTAACTGGTGAAGCCAGCATGAATAATTCAGGCTCAAACACGAGTGCCTTATCCATTGGGGAGTTGGCAAGCGATGCTTTGGGTTGCTTATAGAGGAGATTGAGGCTCCCATGGCACGGCCATATAGCTAGAGGCTGCACTGCATGCCCTGCCTGTCGCTTCATGCCAGGGGTGAGTCACTGCTCCTTACCTTGAATTAAGCTGCAGAGCTGGGCTGTTCCCACCCTGGGCAAGGCTTGCTCCCTAAAATACTTTCCTTAACTCCCTAAATTTAAGCAAAATGGGGGTTTATCACTCTGCATAGCCTTATAAGATCATTAAACAGGAAAATCGATTAAAAAAAAATATTTTTGTGCATCAAGGGGGAAAAAAATGCAAAATGATACAGGAGGAGTGGCAGTGAACAAATCCACCATAAAGAAGAGGTATAAAAAAATCCATGTGAAGCTCAGCCTGATGAGAGAGATGTGCTACTAAGAAATATGTGTATTACAGAAAATAGCACTGCTCTCTGGAGGGAAAAGAAAAAAGCCATGAAGGTGTTTGAGTCTTTTTCCAGCATAAAATAATTTTCATGGTTTAAAAATTGCATAATCACCGGCCCAGCTATAATTACAACACTGCAATTCTGCTTCAAGTATTGGCAGAAGAAATCAGAGCTGGGGATATAAAAGGCTGTTGTCATTTTTGTGGTCAAATTAAAAAGAAATTGTTCTTGGTAAACTCAGGCAGGTGGGCTTTTCAAGCTCAAAATATTGTGATTTGTAACAAAAAGCTATATCTATCATCTTTTAACGATCTTAATGGTTAGGTTTTTGTATGGGTCTCATTCCTCTACTCTCAGTGGATTCGCATTGGGACCATCCGGAGACCTGCAGGTTAAGGCACTTTTTTTTCCCATGTAAAAAGGGTTTCCTTTAGCAACCCTTTCTAGCAGAAAACACCTGAATTTGTGGGAATTGCAAAATAGGAGGCTGCCTGGCGATGGCCGAGAGCCATTTTGCAGCCTGTCCAACAAGGGCAAAGAGCATGTGCTCTCCCTTTAGCCTGGTGAGGACTCGTGGGCATTGCAACACTGGAAATAAAATAAGGGAATAAGTCTTTGAATACCAGTTTAGCACCCCAGTGGGGTTTTTTTTCAGTACTAGGAGAACTGGAGGGCAGTGTCCACATTTAATATCGTGGTGTTTGCACCTTGCCAAGACATTTGAATAGTCATATAACTTAATATTATTTGATGAAGTTTCTGGTTTGATAAAAGCATGGAAACCGGTGGGAGCAGGGTTTGCTCCAGACTGCCCATCTTGCTGCGGCTTTTGTCCCCTCTGCTGCTCTGAATTCCCTGGCAGCCGACGCCAGGATGGGTGCTCACCTCAGTGCTCCCTTTTGCAGAAGTGCCAGTGGAGAAGCTGGCCACCATGGCATCGCTGCGGAGCCTCAACCTGCGGGCGAACCCTGTCGGCCCCGAGGTGCGGCTGCTTGTCCGGCCCCTCATCCCCTTCGACCTGCTGCTGTCACCGGAGGAGCCTGTCCCCAAAGCCTGAGAGGGTCTCGGGGTGCCTGGGCGAGCTCTCCCGAAGGGCGACTGCCTGCAAGAGTGGTTTGGCTTAGGTCAGTCCCTGCTATGCTGCTATTTCTATCCCAAACCCGCAGCGATTCAGCCAGTCCCTCTTTTTTTTTTTTCTCCTTAATAAAAAGCAAGCAGCGGGTCTCCTCTGCAAAGGGATGGCTCTGCCAGCTCCCGAGCTGGGGAATCTCCTGCTTTGTGTTTTGCCAGAGCTTGGGGAGGAAGCAGAGCTGGGATGCGTGCGGTGTGAGGTTTGGGTAAAATTGGGGGAGTTGGATGCTTGGCCGCATCCCTCCCACCTGGCTGGTGATAGGTAGCATCTGCTGCCCTGGTCCAGGGCCAGGATGGTGGGGGGCATCCCTGCGGCTGTAAGGGTTCCCCCTTGAATTGCTGATATGGCAATGTGCCAAATGCCTGATTAAATGTTTTCCTGTTCAGTGTGGGGATTTTTTTGTATTTGCTAAGTTTCAGTTATCAGTTGTCTTCTCCTTAAAGAAGCCCCTTTGCACATCCCTGCAGGTGCTTGCTGCAGCTTGGGCTGATGCCTCCAGCTGGATTCTGCCCAGACCTGAGCAGTATTTCTCTGGATTTTCCAAGGGAAATTTTTTTCCCCATGGTTTTTCACCGTGGAAATCAAAGCGACCCAGTGCCAGCAGGTCCCCACACACTGCTCACCCCATGGCTGTCTCCAGAAGCGTGCATGCACCTCCTGGGTGGTGTGGGTCTTCAGGTCATGCCACTTTCTTTCCAAGGAAGAAATGGTCTGTGGGGTGCAGGATACAGCCCAGGGATGGTGGCTCCTAGGTGGCAGGGAGGCCACTACTAGGCACGCTGGTGTCCCTTGGCAGCTGGCTGCCTGCAAAAAAACTCCTGGGAGAAATCGCAGCCGTTATCTCAAAATGCCTTGTTTAAACATCTCCTGTGTTTGCTCCTTCCTGTTTTTAAGCTTCCCAGTGCTGGGGGATGGCTGGGGGCAGCCAGGAATGGTTAATCCTGGAAATAGTTGACTTGCAGACTTGCCTAAGCCAAACTTTGGTAAAAGACTGTGGTAAAAGGGGGTTTGTTGATGTTGGCAATGATGGAGGAGCTGGAGTCGGGCGGAGGACATTTGGGCCAGGACCAGCATCCCTAAGGACCGTGCTGCTCTTCCCCACTGCGTGGGTGATTTACACGGGGTGGAGGATGAGGGTCCTCACCACTCATGTTGGGGGTCCCAGCATGTTTCCCCCCTCTGGGACAGGCAGGAGCGCTGCTGGGAACACCGGTCATCAGCTGGAGGAGAGAGAGGCACCAAGTGGCAGCATCAGCATGGGGACCTCAGGGGCGGTGAGGGGGACCCCACACTCCCCAGGGAACAAACCTGCTCCGGTGCTCTCCTTGCCTCCCGTGGACTGCCGCGCCACCCCCCCACCTCCCCGCGCTGCCTCAGGCGTGGGGAGTGCGTGCGGGTACCCCGGTATCCATAGCGATGGGAGGCTGTCCCCCGCCGGCCCCCCCCCTCCGCTGCAGCCGGCGAGCAGCCGCAACCGGCGCGGCGGCAAAGCGGTACCGGCACCGGGACTCGGCCCCGGGCGGGGGGACCGGGGGAAGGACGGGGACAAGCTCCCCTCCCCTCCCCCGGCGGCAGACCCCCCCTCTGCCCGCATGCCAGCGATGCAGCCCCCGGAGCCGGGCCGGGCCGGCGGAGGTGAGTACCGAGACCTGATTTATTTTATTTTATCCCCCCAAAAGGTGTCCAGCCCCCCCCAGACCCCTATTCCATCAGCCCAGCCTTTCCCTGTGGCGCTTTCCCGCGGCCAGGCAGGGAGGTGAGTGGCCCATCACCTCCCCAGCCCCTTGTCACCTCCTCCGAGATGAACGGAGGATGCCTCCATCCATCCGGCACTGACCCGGGCGCTTGGCAGCCCCTTATTTTCCTTTCCTTGTCTTCCACCTCGCTTTTGAAACCTCCTGTGATTCCTCATCCATAGGACACCCACTGCCCGCTAATGCTGCAAGACATTGCAGCCCAAAGAGATAAAGTCCAGCAAAGTTTCGGGCTTAATATCACAGGTTTCAGGCAATCTCATTACAGTCTTTGCTATCGCTTCTGCTAATGAAGCTGGTTTGTGCAGGTGCACCTGATGCCAACCAGCCGGAGCATCATGCCCCAGCAGCCCTGCCTGCTTCCTCGCCTCTCCCAGTGGTGGCTCCTCCTGTGCCTGCAACGCCCCCCCCCCCCCGCCCCCCCCTCCGCCCCCCCCCGGCACCTCTCTGAAGCCCCACTGGAAACGTGTTGGCTGAATTCTGTGCCCAGGGCAGGTGTATTGAGGCCAGGCAGGGCCTCCCTGCGTGCCGGAGCCTCGGGGAAACCGGTGGTCCCAGCTGCTGGGAAAGGCATCTTGGCTGGCGAGCTGAGCACCAGCACAGGGATGGGAGGATGATACAGCCGCCCACCATGCAGCAGCTTTGCAGTGGTTTCGCAGAGCGGGACTGACCTGCAGGTGGTTAGGCTGAGCCTTAAAGCAAAAATATGCCTTTTTCTGCCTTAAAATTGCAGCCTGGGTTTGCCCGGAGTAAGTCCTGTCACTGCTGCAGGCAGCTCCTGCCCGCACCCGGCATCCTCCTGCATCCCTGCCTGCGTAAAGCTGGGGAAACCTGAGGGTGGGTGCTGCACAGACCCGCTCCCCCTGTTAAATCTGTAGTGACAAAGTGCCACCCCCCCCTCCGTCAGAAGCTCTTACAGTCCCAGATAATGATCATAATTATGTATAATTTTTGCTTTATATGTAAGGGGAGAGCAGGGTCTCCTCTATCCCAGCCCACCTGCCTCAGGTACTGCGGCTTTGCCGGGGAGAAGATTTTAAGGGATCTCAAATTGCAAACCTCAGAAGTGCAAGGAGAAGCAGCAGCAGACACCCGGGAGCAGGGATGCTCCCAGGCCGGCCGTGCCGGGGACCGCACGGACACAGCGCCCGCACAGCCGGAGCATTGAGGTGTCACGACATGGATTTCTCTTCCTTGCATCATCCCTAAAAAAATCCCATGAGAACAGGATGTCTTCTGGGCTGCTTTCATTCCTCATCAAAATAACGATATAAAATAATAATTCAGCTGAGGTGCTGCGGTACCTTGGGCCGTGTAACCCAACAAGGAGGAGACTCGTTGGGGCACTGAGATGATCCCAGCAGGACACATCACAGCCAGGCTGGGCACTGCTATAAATATGAAAACCCATCTCCGAGGGCATTAAGAAATGAAGGGAATAATCGCTTTATCCTCTTCCAGCTTCATTTTCCTGCCTTCCCTTCCTCAGGCCCTTCCAACGGCAGCTGGCCCAACTCCACCGCAAGCGAGAGCCACCTCCTGAGGGAGAACTACACCTTCTCGGCATACTACCAGCACTCCTCCCCCGTGGCCGCCATGTTCATCCTGGCCTACACCTTCATCTTCCTCATGTGCATGATTGGCAACATCCTGGTGTGCTTTATCGTGGTGAAGAACCGCCAGATGCGGACGGTCACCAACATGTTCATCCTCAACCTGGCCATCAGCGACCTGCTGGTGGGCATCTTCTGCATGCCCACTACCTTGGTGGACAACCTCATCACGGGTGAGCAGGGCAGCGGGGGGGGAAGAGAAATTGGTGTGGAACATCATCCACCTTCTGCCCCTCACACATGAGGCCACCCCCAAATCTCCTGCCTGCGGGTGCTTTTCTTTGCTGAGGATGAGGAGGGCAGGTGGTGGCCACTCAACCACATCTGATGAAAGGTATCATTTCATTTAGACCTATTATTTTAGGGGGAAGAGTCCTTTTTTTTTTTCCCCAGGTTTTGGACATTTTTTGGCAAAATAAGTATGACCTTAACAGTGCATTTACATATTTATTTAAAGTTCAGCTGTCCTCCATCAAGCAGCACTGAAAAAAACCCCTCTTCTTCTGGCATCAATCTTCTCCCCGCGCTGGCTCAGCTCTGCCCATTGACGTTCCAAAGATAAAGCGCAGCATTGGCATGGTTGGCGGAGTTTAGCCAAAGCGGTAGCTGGGGCACGGGGCAGAGTCTGTGTTTATTTATTACGGAGTGCAATTTATTTATTGCCAACACCTTAGCAGGGGTCAAGAAACAAGATGAAAGCCCTTCTGACTGAGGATCCCAAGGTCAGTCCCCATAAGGGTAGGAGAAATGACAACCACCATGCTCTTTGAGTTTCTAAGAAGTGTAATACATGTCGTTTTTACCAATTTTGGGGTTTTTCTCCAAGCATCTGTACTGCTAAAGGCCATCTCTGTATGAGCCAAAAATGCAGCCCCCCGCTTAGGAGCAGGATTTAGCATCCCCCAGCAATGACATGGTGGATGGGGACATCTAGAGGGAGCTGCCAATGGACCCGGCTGAGCCAAAGGCACCTACAACCTCCACAGTGTCCCCTCGCAGGTTGGCCCTTTGACAACGCCATGTGCAAAATGAGCGGCCTGGTGCAGGGCATGTCCGTCTCCGCCTCAGTTTTCACGCTGGTGGCAATCGCTGTGGAGAGGTATGTTGGTGTGGGGACGTGGGGACATGGGGACCAAGCCACCCCCAGCGTGTTCGGGTGTCCCGTGTGGTTTCCATCATGGGAAAGCTCCTGGAGACATCAGGAGCATGTCCCAGCTCTCCAGGAGGACCACAAAGCTGTCCATGGGGCATCCCAGCAAGGTGTCCTTCCCCACCTTGGGCTGAAAACACCAAAGCTGGAGAGATCCCAACCTGTCTCTGCCACCAAAAGCCATATGTAAAGAGCAACCCACCTTACCCTCCCTTCCCACCCCTGGGTCCTGGCCACCCTCCTTCCCCAGGGACGTCCCACCAGGTCCCCAAAGCCACCACCGTCTGCCCTCCCACAGGTTTCGCTGCATCGTCCACCCCTTCCGGCAGAAGCTGACGCTGAGGAAAGCCCTGGTGACCATCGCCATCATCTGGGTGCTGGCCCTAATCATCATGTGCCCCGCTGCCATCACCCTGACCGTCACCAGGGAGGAGCACCACTTCATGGTGGACACCTACAACAACTCCTACCCCCTCTACTCCTGTTGGGAGGCCTGGCCCGAGACGGGGATGAGGAGGATCTACACCACCATCCTCTTCTCCCACATCTATGTGGCTCCCCTCACCCTCATCGTCATCATGTATGCCCGCATCGCCTTCAAGCTCTTCAAGTCGACGGCGCCTGCCCACAGCCAAGAGGAGCCGGAGAGGAGGAGGGTCTCCCGGAGGAAGGCCAAGGTCATCAACATGCTTATCATCGTCGCCCTCTTCTTCACCCTCTCCTGGCTGCCCCTCTGGACACTGATGCTGCTTACGGACTACGGGCGGCTGAGCGAGGGCCAGCTCCGCCTGGTCACCGTCTACGTCTTCCCCTTCGCCCACTGGTTGGCCTTCTTTAACAGCAGCGCCAACCCCATCATCTACGGCTACTTCAACGAGAACTTCCGACGGGGCTTCCAGGAGGCCTTCAGGGCCCCCTTCTGCTCACCCCACCGTCACCGCCATCGTGGGCCCTACACCCCCAGGAGCCACGGCTGCGGGATCCTCTTTGGCGCCCGCAACCGCGTCTTCGTCCAGGCACGGGCCAGCGACTCACCACCCGCCTCCGAGTCGGGGCCGTTGGCGCCACACCGCACCACGCTGGCGTCCCCCCGTGGGACAGCTGAGCAGCCACGGCCACCGGGCACCTCTGGACCAAGGGCTTGCGGGGTGGGGCACGGGGATTCGCCACACCCTGGGCAGTGAGTCACCGAAATAAAGGCGCGTCCTGCTGACGCCATGTCCCTGCCTTGGCTCCTCCGCTTCCCCCAGCGGCGCCGTCCCGGACGAGGGGCAGAATGGGGGCCACCAGCCGAGTCCCCGTCCCCCCCCCCCCCCCCCGGCACCATGGGCCCTTTAGCCGGCCGGGGCTGGGGAGCACGGGGAGCGGTGGGGGAGAACGTGTGCGAACGGCCTGTCCCGTCCCGTGCTGGGCCGGGCCACGCCACGCCGGGCCGGGGCACCCAGCTCCCTGCCGCGCTGCCCTCCCCCGCCACGCGGCCGCGCGCCCCCCCGCCACGCCACGCCACGCCCCCGCGGGGGCGTGGCGTGGCGTGGCGGGGGGGCGCGCGGCCGCGTGGCGGGGCAGGAGTGAGCTTGGCGCCTGCGCAATGCCCAGACCGGCGGCGGCGGCGGCGGCGGCGGGGGGGGGGAGGGGTGGGGAGGGGAGGGGTGGGGGGCGTGGCGTGGCGCGTCGCGCCTGCGCAGTGCGGCAGCCGGCGGGCTGCGCGCGGTACGATGGCCGGCTACAGCGTGGAGGAGCGTGCCGCGCCTCACAGCCTGGAGTACCGGCTCTTCTTCAGTGAGTGCCTTCCTCCTCCTCCTCCTCCTCCTCCTCCTTCCCCTCATCCTCCCGGCCCGGGGGTTGGGGGACCGAGCTCCTCTGGAGGCGCTGGAGGAGCCCCCGGGGCCTGAGGTGCGCCCCCCCCCCCCCCCCCCCGAGGCGTCCCCTCAGGCCGGGCCTGACTCGCCCCCCTTGCCTTGCAGAGGACGCCGCCGGACGCTACATCTCCCCTTTCCACGATATTCCCATCTACGCGGATGCCGGCAAGGTAAGAGGGGAGAGGGGCCGGAGCAAGGAGCACCGGGCCGGGTGGCTGGTGTGGCCTCGTTGGCTTGGGGCCGGTGGCAAGAGCAACCGCCGGAGCTCTGGGCCCCGGGGGTGAGTATTTTGTCAGTGGTCCTCAGGGAGTGCGGTCCTGCAGGCCTGAAATACCCGAGGGAGGCGCCCAGTTCCTTACGCTGCTTCTCGGCAGGAGCACCCTAATGGAAGCATCACCAGATCTTGCAAAGAATGGGTGCCCTTTTCTCGCAGTCAGCCTCGGGTAGAGTGACGCAGGAGAGGAGAATGGATGATCTCATTCTCGTATTGGTGTCTGAGATACGAGTGGTTGTCTTGAACTTGCCCATGAGATAACATGAAAGCATTTTGGCTTAAAAGAAGCAGTCTTCTGTTTAGCTGAGTATCTGCATCCACTCCTGTGGAGGTATACGCTCTTGCTGCATGATATTTCAGGCTTGGGTTTTGACTGCAGTAAGGCCACGTTATGCCTGTAGTATAATCAGCCACTGAACAGAATGTGAGGACATTAAATTCTTGATGTAGCAGCTCCTGGGGACCTCTTGCCTCACCAAAAGTGCAGCTGGGGAGCCTGCTGCATGCAGTGATGCAGGGCTTTTACATCCTTCTGGCAGCCAGCGGTTAGTCAAATTAGGCTGTTCTAAATCACTGTCTAAAATGCTCTAGGAAACCAAAACGGCTGTGCTTCGGTTTTCACTAAATGCTTTTTCAGTGGTGGCTCGGGCTCTCCGTGTTCCTTGCCTTTGTAGCTCGTTTCTTCTTTTAACGTGTACTAAAAAGCTGTGCAGCTTGAGAAACATAGTGGATGAACTGTTCTAATGTTCGTGTAATTTGGAGGTAGAGAGTGGTTATGGGAAAGGAAAAGAGTATGCAGAATTGAGAGATGAACCTCTAAAAAGTAACTGATTGAGCTGTGAAGTGCAGGTGTTGTCAGAATATGCTCTGGGAAGTCTGAGGCGGCTTTTGTCTGCTCAGAAGGGAAAAGACATTGTAATAATCAAGGACAGTGGCGAAGCAGTTTCTGTGGCCAACTGGGAAAGCAGTTTTCAAAAGCAGGTGTCTGAAAGGTAACTCGGACAAGGAAAATCCAGATAATACTACGCTTTGCAGACGCTCACAGAACAGGGGAGGAAAGAGCAGAGGAGTGAGTATAGGGGTGAGGAGGGTTTCCGCAGACTGGTAATGATTAACAAGCAAAACTGGACTACTGGTGTGCCTTCAGGCGCTTAGTGCTGCTTGCCAGCTTCTCCGTGCCAAGTCGTTAAGAGAAGCAAGTATCACTGAAGGTTGCAGTCCCCAAAGTTACACAACAGTGCTGATCACATTAGACCTCTTTTTGCTGGAGTGCCTCTCCACAGAGATTTTACTTGTTACTTAGCAGGTTCATTACCAGCTATGGTAGGAAGCCCAGCTTGGAGCAGAAGGTTGTCTTACTCTGTCTGGGCTCCTTGATCTTTATCCTTAGACTTCTAAGACACTGAGAGGATTGCAGGGTGGTTTTTTCAGTCTAGGGCTGGGATGTGCTGACCTTATCTGTACCTGCATGTCTTGGCATTACAAAGGAGTGACCTTGGGCTACTCACTGGGTGTCTTAGACCATGGCAGATCTGTCAGTTGGACTGTGGGGAAACTGCGAACCGAACAAAGATGCAACCCCAAGTCATCTTTCCTTGCCTGCAAAGCCGTAAGCACCCTGCCTACCTGGTTCTGATTGCCTCATTCCTTTCCTCGAGTTACTTATAAATCAAAATAGTATATAGCTTTTACTTTTAAATTGCAAATGAGCAGTGAGCCCCTGCAATTAAGGAGATGTAATAAACTTCTGTTAGGGAAGGGTGTGGGCAAAGTCAATGATATAACAGCACTCATTGCACAATATCAATCTAATTATGGTGCAATACAGGTGCAAGGGATTTTGCAACCTAATACTGCTTAGCATGGGGATTAGAAACCTTGTCAATGCTAGGGAACGAGGTTTGGCTTTTTGTTAAAAGCCATAATCTCTTCAAACAGCAAATGTTAAGGTTCAAGCGTGGAAAAGCTTGTTTTCTTGAATAGGAGACTGACATTGAACTCTCAGGAGTCCTCTCAGCCCAGCTGGAGTCAACAGGAGATGTTTTCAAGCATCACCTGTAAACTAGATACTGCAAGATGTGGTTCTATGTTTCTCCCCCACATCTTTATCCTTGCACTGTACTGCTAACAAGGTTTATTGGCTTGGAGGGGGGAAGCTCGGGCATCTCTCCCTACTTCAGGACAGACTAGAATATTTGGGAATCATGTTCTCGGTCATTCAGGATAGTACGTAGGTACCCACATTACTAAACAGATGGCTTACTCCTGTAAGCCTTGTCTCTTCCAAATTGCCAGGGTGGCTCTTGCTGTAGCATTAAGTGCTTTGTATTTAATAAATATGCCTAAAACCTCATTTTGTTCTGCGTAGGACAGTTTGTATGCAGCTGTCTTCGATTCATTTAAACCTGCTGTTCCATAACCTAGGAACATGATGGAGATATTCATAGGTGGCAACTGATGGAGCATGCATGGGTAACCTCAGTCTGGCTTTTGCTGGTATCTTTTATGGGATGAAACTTTGAGTGATGACATGTGACTGACGGGACTACAGGACTTCTATCAACTGTATCAAAACTGGCACTGGAAAAAAACAGAAAAAAGTTATGCTAATTGGCTGGTTTTCATGCTTTGTGTTCCCTAGTGTAAAGTGTGGTCTTGAGATTCCTTCCCATTCACTGATATTTTGCTTTCTTCAGAATGTGTTCAACATGGTTGTGGAAGTACCTCGATGGACAAATGCTAAAATGGAGGTAACTATATTACAGTTCCCAGCTCAAGTGCTTGAGCTGACTAGTCTATTAATCTTTGGCTTTGCTGATTCTCTCCTTCTCAGTTCCACCTCCTGAATCAGAGTGGTTTCTATCTTCTCATGTAAATACTTGCTTAATGCTAGAGGTCTAGTAAGGAGGCTGAGACTTGCAGAAGTTGGAATAACTTAGTATTCTTCTGTGGCTTCTGATTAAAGCAGCATCTTATGGCTCTCAACCCCATGTGGTTCTGACATTTGTAAGTCTGCTGAAAACTATATCCCAGGAGATGGCAATGCAACAGGAAATGGAGTTGTCCAATATCTGCTGTTGGCTTCAGGGTCAGCTCCTGGTCTCTTGGCTTGTCAGTTAGTAGCCAGCTTCATTTTAAAAAAAATAGCTTGTTTTTTCTTAAGAGAGCAAAGTAAAGAGATTTATATAACTCTTCTTTCAGATTGCAACAAAGGATCCCTTAAACCCAATTAAGCAAGATGTTAAGAAAGGAAAACTGCGCTACGTAGCTAACGTGTTTCCCCATAAGGGTTATATCTGGAATTACGGTGCTATCCCACAGGTACTGTAACTTGTCTCAGTGGCTCATCCTTTCTGGTGGGGAGGAGGGAGGATGCCTCTGTGTGTGTCTCTGACTACCACTGTATTAATGAGCAAAAGGTTAGCTGAGAGTCTGATCTGGAACACAGCATCTGCAGCTGCATATATAATCTTGCTAATGAAGAGAACCTGTCGAGAAAGCAGGGGTACTTTTAAGTAGAAATCTCAAGAGGTAGGCTTGTAGCTAATGCTGTAAACAATCTATTTGAGGATGAGCAGCTGCTGCTAGTGAGGTACCTGCTGCGTTGCTCCTCTCCTTGGCCACTCAGCAGTTTGGTTGGACAGTAGCTGGCAGGTCCTTGTCTTTGGATGAGGGAAGCTGTCGCTACACAAGGAACTGGGCATCTGGCAATGCAATGCCCTCAGTTCCTGCCTGGTGAAGCATAAAGAGCTAAAGTTTTAAGCTAATGGTACAGGATCTTGGTGTACGGCCCTTAGGTTGAATCTTTACAGAAGATTCTTCTTGCAGTGAATTAGCTGATTGATTTAGACTTTGGATGTGGACAATGAAAATCTGAATAGATCTGAAGACTGTATCTTTCCCATTTCTGCCCCTCTTAATAGGGTCTAAAACACACACCTAGATTAAGTATTGACCTGTTGGATGGTAGTGGATGCCCTGTTCTCAGTGTTGGAACTGAGTGGCAGACACTCAGAAGTCCAGAGACTGCGTGAGGCAGATGTCCGCAGCTGCACAGACACGCTTTCTCTGAAACAGCTGGCAAGGGGGGACCGACAGATGGTGACAGCTGGACACATGCTCTTGACTGGCTGGTGACTGCTACATAAAGAGGAACTTTGAGCAAGGCTGTTTGCCTCTGATGTTCTCTTAAGGTTTGAGTTTCCTTTAGAGAAATAAATTGTCAGTGACAGTTCAGAGGGAAACGCTCTGAATTTTGTAATTCTAGTCTTGATAGTCCAAGTGGCTTAAGACGGTGTTTTGAAGTTGAATTGTTTTCTACTCGGATGGATTCTGGAGCCAGTTTCTTTGTACAGAGTTACGGCTTTTGAAGCCTTTGCTCAGTTGTGTGTTAGTGGATCAAAGATGTTTATGCATCAAGGGCGAGGGACCAAACTTAACGCTTCCTTGTAGAGAAGTACGATAGTGATTGTGAAGAGTCCCTCGGTACCACCCAGGTTTCAGTACATCTTCCTGAATGCCCTGGATGCATCACGAGGTCTTGACTATACTAGTCGTGTCCTGGCATGCAGAGATTTGGGAAGAGCATTCCTTCTTTTTGTATCTCAACAACCTTAGGGGTAGATGCTCCTTATGATGCAAGTGGGCACGGTGTCCTTTTGCTCCTGATCATAAGCGTGTTTTAAGCAGCTGTTATTTTTGGAGGCATAGCTCAAATGCCTTCTGGAGTCCTGTTTTTCAACTTACACTCACCGCTTTAGGTGAGACATGCTAGGATGCTGGGTAGCACAGGGTATGGGACTCCGCATTCTTGTCACTGCTCTAGTCTAACAACGTGTCTTTAATTGTTTAATTAAAAGGAAACAATACACCTTGTCTGTCTTCCATCTCTGTTGGACTGCTATCTGGAGTTCAGGAAACTTCTGTTAAGAAATGAATAGGGAGAGGAACAGGCGGGCAGCCAAATCAATGAGTGTTGTTTATAGATATGAACTTCACCTTTATGCAGCTGTGGAATGGAGGAGGAAGTCCGGAAAGTGGTTGAAAAAAGGTTTGTGAGTGGGAGGGAGCAGCTTACCCTTGGCAAGATAAGACCTTTTAACTTGGATTCAAACTGCATTTGCAGGCGCAAGTGAAATAGTAGCCAACCACTAGACCTGAAAGCAAGTGTGAAGTGGGCCATCATCTGTATCTTCAAGGCAACTGCATGCCTGAAATAAAGCTGCTTTTTGTTTCCTCTTGAAACCTGAGAGTTCTTATTCATGTGTGGGGGTTTTTTTGCAGACTTGGGAAGACCCAGGTCACAAAGATGGAAATACTGGCTGCTGTGGAGATAACGATCCAATTGATGTGTGTGAAATTGGAAGCAAGGTAATGCATTCTAAAGGGTAACTGTCTTTTGAAACATAATTAATGTCTCTGAAGTCAATTATCCGGAGACATTATTCAGTTCCTACCTCCTCTACCTTAAGAATGTGCTGTTTCCTTCTACTGCCTCTGGAGACTGTTGACGAGATCTTACAGTGCAAGCCTTGTGAGCCAAGGCTTATGAATCGCTGATAAGCGATAGCTAATTTCGCGGTACCCGACTGCTTGCTGAACTCTCACAGCTTGTACAGTCTCCTGTTGTGCATTCCTTGGATGCATCAGTACAGACAACAAGGTCTTTGTCCTTGCAGGTCTGCTCTCGAGGGGAAGTCATCAAAGTGAAGGTGCTGGGCATGCTGGCACTGATTGATGAGGGAGAGACAGACTGGAAGATAATTGCTATCAACGTTGAAGACCCTGAAGCAGGCAACTATAATGGTAAGTAACAGGAAGGAGGAGCAGGTTTAGTACTTCCCTTTCTCCATTGAGAGCCTGCAGGAAGCTTTCAAGTCAGGACATGGGCTTGCTCCTTCTATGCCACAGTATTCATCAGATGTGATACTGGAAGGACAGCAGAATAGGATGTTATCGATCCTATAGCAAAACATTTTACTGCTGTTTATCCCAAATTGTCAGTCCTCTGCACAGCCTGGCACCTTGAAGAAGAGGGTGGCTGCACAGCCTGTCCTCTGAGTGGAAGGAAAGGGGTTGTCCAGTAAGTCAAAGCTGCTTAAACATGTCCATGCTCCAGGGGGCAATCAGGATATACTGTGAAGATGAAACACTAACTTTCCTGTGCAGATGTCTACTCTGCGTCTTTACTGTAACCTGTCTGAAATGTTGCTAAGGCTACTTGAGGAGGGGCGGTTCAGAAGAGTGGGGTAGTAGCCAAGTAACTTCTGTTACTAGATCTGGCTAACAAACCTTTTCTCCATGGCTAGATATCAATGATGTCAGAAGGATGAAACCTGGATACTTAGAAGCTACAGTGGACTGGTTCAGAAGATACAAAGTACCTGATGGAAAGCCAGAAAACCAGTTTGCTTTCAATGGCGAATTTAAAGACAAGGTAGGACCGCCTTTCTCCATTGCTGTGAGCATGCAAAGGCATGCTGTCCAAAACCTGAGCTCAAGGTGCATGGGGACACAAATGAGTAGTTGCTGAGAGAATGGGTTTCTACGGGGCTGCTGACTTCATTCTTCCTGCTGTTTTTCCAGCCTACCATTCTGCTTGTTTCCAGCCCAGTGCTTGCAGGAATACTACGAGAAAAAGCATAGGGTTATCACCCGGCTGCTGTTGGATATTATCAGTTTTTCTTTTAGATGACATTCACGTGGGATCACTTCAGGGCTGGGAACCCCCATGTCAGAGCCAGGATGGAAAACACCAGGTTTATTTGCTCCTGCTCTGGAGCAAAGGGTGCTTGACATCACCCTTTGCCTCCCTTGCTCACTGGCTTTTTTCCACTGCAGCCTGTTGCAAGTTGACTGCTCAGGAGTTAAAATGCTTCTGCCTTCAGGCGTTAAAGTGTTCCCTCACGCCCTTTGAGTAAGGCTCTGCCTTGGCAGCGTTATTCCTCTGCCTGTTCTCTGAATAACTTACTGCTCCTGAACGGGAGAAATCCTGCTTCTGCACCCTCCCTCCTGCCAGTCCTGGTGTGCCATGAGTGGGTTAGTGAGGCGACTCAACTCCCAGAGCTATGGAGTTGGTGCAGAGAAGGGGAGGGCCTGCAAAGCCTGGTGTGGGAGGGGAAGGAAAGGGTAAGGGGGGAAAAATGGAAGTCACGTGGGAGTGGACTTGTCCCCTTCAACTGTAGCACGGCACTAGGCTGGGTGGGCTGGGACATCTCACTGCCCCTCAGGATGGGTGAAACTGGAATCAAGGCCAAGGCGGAAAGTAGGGACAAAGAACCTCACACGTGTTCCTGCAGTGTTTTATTTGGCTCTGTGTGGTATCAAACCAGGATATTTATTGCTGTTGTTCATGCTAACAAAGAATTGTGTGTGCTTCTTTCTCCAGCTGACAGGTTAATGCTTGAGCATTTGCTACTTTTTTTAAGGAAAAAAGCTGTGATATGCTTGGAAGCAGATTCACTTTTAAATAGTTGCAAAGCTGGATTAGGTGCACGTCCCTTCCTGTTGATCTGCACAGCAGTTGAATGATTTGCCTGGAGTGGAAGAAAGCTCATAGATAGGTCAGGATCAACTAGCTGCCGAAGACAAACTGACTGGGAGGAGCAGCAGGGTGGAGGTGCTTTTATAATACAGCACTGGCCCGAGACTAGAATGTCTGCATTCAGTTTCTTTTGGCTTTAAGCTCGCTAGGTGACCTTGGCGTATCCTCTCATCTTGAAAGTAAAACAATTGGTCTTATAAAATCCCCGTTGTTCAGCTGTTGTGCGCTGGGAGGTTGCTGCTGTTCCTGAGGGGCGCAGTAACGGAAGGGGTCTCTGAGACCCTTCCAGAGTCGGAAACTATCTAAAATCAGCCTATAAATACTGGCCTCTCATTCCGTGTAACCGATAGTCTGGAGGAAATGGCCTAGTGCTTACACATAACATGATGTTTGTTCTCATCTTCAACTTCAGGATTTTGCAGTGAACATCATCAAAAGCACTCATGAACACTGGAAAGCTTTAATAGCGAAGAAAACTGACGGAGGGGAGATCAACTGGTAGGTTAATACTTGCGGTATTGTGCGCTTTCCTTTCCCCTAAACAAATAACCCTGAAACTTCCTTTCCTGAGTGGTGCCGTGCTTTCTGTTAGCTGCTGGCTGTCTCCGCAGGCCTTCCCCTTCAGCTTGGCAACTATAACAATGATTTTTAATATTCCATTATTTAATATTCTTGGGGGAGAGACTTGGCTTTCACGTTTTCACAAGCGACCTTTCTCTTCTAGCATGAATCTGACGGTGTCTGACAGCCCTTTCTGCTGTAGTCAAGAGTGTGCAAAAGCTACTGTGGATGCAGTGAGTACAAATCTGAGTGTCCTTCCCCCAACATCAGTGTCCTTCCCCCAACATCAGTGTCCTTCCCCCAACATCAGTGTCCTTCCCCCAACATCAGTGTCCTTCCCCCAACATCAGTGTCCTTCCCCCAACATCAGTGTCCTTCCCCCAACATCAGTGTCCTTCCCCCAACATCAGTGTCCAGCAAAACGATACGATTTGTGTGGTACCGTAAACTGTCCTTGCTGTGTGAATAGCGCATTGTATGCTCAGAATCTTTTTGCATGACTGAATGCAGCACCTGTTTCTGGTTAAATAGGATGGATGTGGAGCAAGCCAGACGTTCCTCCAGAGGCTTCTCCTTGCCTTTAGTCATCTGGGAGATGGAATCCAAAACAGAGTTTGCATGAAGGGCTAAGCTTCTGAACCGTAACTTGGCTGTCAGCTGTTCAGAGCGTGTTTAAATATTTGGCCTTCCAAGAGCTTTGCAGCACAGGTCACGCTGTGAGAAGAGAAAGTCTAATTTCTGAGAGCCTTGCAGCCAGGGACCTTGCATCCTTTGCAGTGAAAAGCTTGAAGTTCCCAGTGTAGTACCCCTACAGTTTCAGGACTTAACTGCCTCTCCCTAGGCTTGTCAAGTACTGTTGTTGGCAACTTGAAAGGGGTTAGAGGAATGGGATAGGAAAATCAAAATGCAAATGTTGCCTCAGTGTATGGAAATGTGACTGGAAACCAGAGTTTCTCTGTAGCCTTCTATCATCCTCTTGGTTTTAAAAGGGCTTGTATCCTCTGGTGGTATCCGAATTACTTTAAAAGTTTTTTGAAAGTGTAACCCTCGTGGAGGATGTGTCACCAGACGCCCTGTCTGCCTTTGGTTGCTAAACACCGGGTGAAAGCTCTTCAGAGAAGTTTTTTGAGAGTCCTTTGTACTTCTATGCCACCATCACGTTGTAGGTTTAAAAAAAGCAGGCTGCACGCAACTGTATAGACGCTGGAGCAGTAAGTGCTTGCGGTGAGAAGTAGATGGCACTGCAGCCTCTGCTTAGAGCAGAGCGCCTCCGGCATGTAGGACATGTACGGAATGAGGAGGCTGTGGGGAACGACAGGACTCACGCCGCACGTGAGCTCATTTATTCCCTCACAGCTGACCAGCACTGGCTGCCACAGCCCAATTTACACTGCTTAGATCTTAGACTGTGCTCAGTGAAGTCTTGCGCAGCTCTAAATGACGTCTAGTGAGCTTCAGGCGTAAGGTCAACATCTGTCAGCAGTTGCTATCTGCTAATACACGTCTCATTTCAGGCACCGCCGTGTAAAGCTGCCAACCCAATCCCACCCGAAGGTAAGTCTCACAACCCACACTGATGTCCCAGTGCAGAGTGGAGGCTTCCTCAAAGGAATTATCAATAGGAAAATGAGGGTCTTCACTGGTAGCTAGGTATGGCTCTAGCGCTAGGAGAAGCGAAGGACCTTGTTGGACCTAACTTGTGTCAGTAATGCTGTTTAATTCCTGAATAGCTTCTGTTGTTGCCTTACTTCCTTGTTTGGGTACGTGAGGCGGGTGAGTGAGTGGTAAGTAGGAGACCTGAGGTGACATAGTTTGCTCCAGAAGAGATTAGATTTATAGCAGGTCCTGAAAGAGCAGCACTGCAGAGGGCTGAAGTGCAGCGATAGCAGGAGAACGGTTTTAGTTCCTCCGAAACAGGGGTTTCGTCAGTATCCTCAGTGCAGGCGAGCCAAGGAAGGGAAATACTCCCTACCTGCGCAGAGCAGAGGCAGAAATCGGTCATGTGTTCGGTGCTTCAGTTGCTGCTTACCCGCTGATCAGAGATCTGTCACTGAACGAGTGTCTGCTGCGAGCTGGTAACGAGCCTTTTGATGCCTCGGGACACGACTCTGAGAGAACAACGGCTCAGCTATTGCCTTTTCCTTCTGCGCGAGGTGGCGATGGGCACTTCGCACACCAAGTCTGGACGTTGCTGTAGCAGGGGCAAGCGCGAGCTGATGGCAACGTTGAGAATGCACAGCTGTGTGGCAGAAAGAGGAGCTAGGCTGTCGTTTCCAGTCTCTTAATGGGTAATAAACCTGCAAAGAAATCTTCCGTGTGGGAAGTGGAGGTAAAATGACTTTACCTCCCTGAGTCAGCTGAGCCAGAGGGAAGCTGAGCTGGCTCTGGCTTGCTGTCCTCCCCTGAACCGAGTCACGGGTAGGCTGAGTGAGGGTGACTTCTTCAGGGAAACAAACACACGTAAACAGGGCTACACAAGAACCTGTTGGGTGCGTGGTGGTGGTGTTGACAGGAGCGGGAGGAAGGCCCTGCGCTGGAGGTGACGCATGCAGTGCCCTATGACTACTTAATAAGTGGGTGGCTAACAGAGGACTAACCCCCTCTCTTCCCCCCCCGCCCCCCCCCACCCCGTACAGTTGACAAGTGGTTCTACTACCAGAAGAACTAAGGCCTGAGGATGGGTGGTGACAGAGCTGTGCCCTTCCCACCGAGGGGTCGCCACGCGCAGGAATAGACCGGGAAAATAGCTTCAGTGTCAACAAGACGACCTTGCCTGCAACTTTGCCGATTAGAATTACGTATCTAGCAGTGACGTGTCTGCTGCATGAGGTCTTGTGGAGGCTAGAAGACATAATTTATAAAATCAAAACACCCCGCTTGTGCGTGTCATAAAGTGCTTTGTAAATCGCGACAGAAGATCGCTCACCTGGTACGCGTATGGATGCTATAAATAAAAACTACTGAAACTGAACTCTGCGGGGAACCTTCTCCTTTCCCTCCCAGTAATGGAGCCCCAGAGCCGAGGGGTGAACAGCGGCCCTTACATGGGTCTGTGCTGGGGCTTGTTAGCGTGCAGGGTTGTTTCGGGGGGGGATGAGGGGAGGATTTATCCGGTCCCTCGAAGAGGGGACTCTGACTTGGGGCGACCGGACCGGCCGGGGGGCGGCCTCGAACCCGGGTCCTCCGGAGCGGGGCGGCGCCGCCGGGGGGCGGCCTCGAACCCGCGGCGCCCAGGCGGGGCCGCGCGCCGGCGTGGCGTCAGGCGCACGGCCGACGTGGGGAGCCAGCGCGGCGGAGGCGCCGGGCCGGAAGTGGGCGGGGCGCGCGGGGCGACGTATTTCCGGCGGGGAGCTGGCGGCTGCCGAGGAGGGGAGTCGGTGGCGCGGCGGCCCGGGGGCAGCCGGGGGTGAGCGGGGCGGCGGGGGCCGGCCGGGCCCCGGGGGGGAGGGCGAGGGGAGCGGCGGGGGCCGGGCCGGGCGCGGGGCGGCGGCGGGGGATGACACGCAGGCAGGGTGGGGGTGGGGGTGGGGGCGGGGGCTAGGCCGCGCCGCCCGCCCTTGAGGCCGCGGCCGGGGCCGCCTCCCCCCGTCCCCCGCCGCCGTCCCAGCGGCCGCCCGGAGCCGGGGGCCGAGCCGCTGAGGCGACGGTGGGGCGTCGCTGCGCGGGGTGGTCCGGCGGCCGGCGCCTCCCCTGCCCGCTGCCGCGGCCGGCCGCTCGGGGAGCTCGCCCGGGGGGGATTAGTCACCTCCCGGCGAAACGCCTCTCCTCCCGCTCGGCTGCGCTCGGCGGGCCGGCCGGGAGGGGAGCGGGACCCGCTCCAGAGTGGCAGCATCCCGCGGGGGCGGGGGGCGTGCAGCCGGCTTCCGTCAGGGACTGGCGCTTGTAACTCTGGTTTTGGTCTTGTCCACGCAGGCGATTAATCTTCAGCGATGTCTTTCATTTTCGAATGGATCTACAACGGCTTCAGCAGCGTGCTGCAGTTTCTAGGTAATGCCATGTTACGTTAGTTCTTAAACAGCTCCGCTCAGGCTGCAGGAGCCGCCCTTAGGTCAGTTTGGCTTGTGCCAGTTGCCGAGATCACTTAGAAGTTAGCAATTAAAGCGCATCTCTTTTGGAGTGTGCTCTGACTAGTATAAAGTCTGGCGAGAAAGCTGCAAATCAATACAGGCCTTTTTACACTAGGAGGAGGAACTTTGAGAATAATTTGGAAGCGTTTGGCTCCCACTCAATCCTTCTCTTGCTGTTTAGAAGCGCAAGAGCAGCTGGGCTGATGCCAGGGGCCCGTTTAACCCCGCGCCCTGCCCCGGGCAGACGTGCTGCCTAAGCCAGGGAGGGAACCCTGTCCTCCTCCTCCTGGTATCCGAGCTCACCGGCTCCGCCAGAGCTCACCCTTATTTCTCGCTGCTGCAGCTGGCTGGCTTGCTTCTCCTCAAATGCTCATGTCCCATTACCCACCGTGGCGTGCCTGGGGGAGCTGCTGGCCGCTGACTAACGCCCTCAGCGCAATCCGGGTTGAAGGCTCTTTGTGGGGGTGCTAGCCAAAGCATTGCCCAATCTAGGGTGATCTGCGCAGCTGGGCTGGCTGCTTCACCACGGCGTGAGCAGCCCTTTCCTGAGGTGCGGGCAGTGGCGAAGTGCCTCCTGCCAGGGTCGTGAATTCCGGCGGAGGTCCCTGCTGGAGGACAGGGTGCTCTCTGTCCAGAGCGCCTCGCGAGGGGTAGGGAGGGATGAGAAAAAGTCCTGTTGGAAACCTAAGGGAACTTTCCTGCGGCAGATGCATACCTGGAAGTGGAAAAAAATCAGTTTATCTGAAGAAAATGATGTGCCGTTTCGAGCTTTGCACTTCAACAACTTGCTGCTATCTTCTATGAGTTTATTCAATTTTCACGTTTAAACACCCCTTTGGGGCGACAGACTGATCCATAACCCATCGCACATAAGTAACGCTCGGCTGCACGCTCTTCTGTTGGGATGTATCTGAGAAAAGAATAGGTTACTCACAGACATACGACCTTAGAGAATGCCCGTTGTTGTCGACATTACCTTGCGTTACCTTGGTAAAAGCCAGTTCAAGCTGTACTGTTTTTTCCCTGCTGTTGTGTGTCCGTGCTGGAAGTGCACAGGTGGCAGTGTAGCTCTGGGAGAGGGGTTCGTATGTAAACAGCAGCAAGCGTCGCAGCGCTTCTGCTCACGTGCCGAGGTAAGCCTGCTGGAGTTTTTCTTGCTTGTTTCTTTTCCTTCCAGGTTTGTACAAGAAGTCTGGAAAACTTGTGTTCCTGGGCTTGGATAACGCAGGCAAAACCACTCTGCTGCACATGCTCAAAGACGACAGGCTGGGTCAGCACGTCCCGACGCTACATCCCAGTAAGTCTGCCAGCGACTGAGCCCCGCCTGCCTCGTGGCGTGGTTTTTCCTCTTCAGTTTTGGGGACAGGGTGTTGGAAGACGCCTCAGCGAGAGCTCTGCATTGGGGCGACGGACTTTAAGAGTCTTAAAGCTGCATCTGAGGCTGCAGTTGCACGTTGGTGGCCCGAGCTGAAGTGGATTTGCATTTTCCTCTCAAATATAAAATGGAGAGCCCGAGAACTGGCGTGGTTCAATCAATATGACGTGCCCGTCTTGGGGAGGGAGTGGGTTTCTAATGAAATGTACAAAGCGTAACGCGGGTTAATAAGCTTGTGCTTAAGTAAGGAGGTCGGACAAATTATTTTCTGCCGCTCGTGATTGTGTGAAACGGCTCCATTTCAGTGGCTGAATTCTACAGGATATCTTACGAGAGGAGCGTGTGTGGTGTTAACAAGCGTCCCCAAGAAATTCTATCTGTGACAGCTTCTTTATTTTCCTGCAACACAGCCTGTATTTTTATATTTCAGCATCAGAGGAGCTGACGATTGCTGGAATGACCTTTACGACTTTTGATCTGGGTGGACATGAACAAGGTAAAAGTGAAGTTGCTGAGTGGGAGACACCAAAATGAGGTTAATTTTCTGATTTCTGATTTCTGTGATGTTCTTAACATGATGTTCTTAACGGCCACTTTAAGAAAAACCTACCAAAACGCGATGCTGAAAAGTGATAGCAATTGGCAGTACCTGATTATTGGTCACCCGAAATTATTTATGGAGCTATATGTGGAAATAACCCCCTGGCTCTAGCATATCCGTCGTTCAATACTTGTGCTTAATTCTGGCAGTTTGGAAAAAAATGCTGCCAGTTCATGCTCTGCTCCCTGAAATATTTTTAGCCGCGGAAGACTTGAATGTCATAGGCTTATTCTTTTGAATTAATTGCTGAATTTTTATTTTTAGACTTTCTAGAAGGTCTAAGAAAAGTTTTTCTGCTGTTTTTTTGTTTTTTTTTTTTTTAATACACAAAAATATTGGAAGAAAGACACCCTGGCTAAAAGGGCAGCCGTGGTTGCCGAGGCTTACTTACGAAAGCAGCGAGAGTGTAACTGGCTCTCCAGACTGTGCCTGGCTTGCGGCCTCAGCCAGTCCCTTTGCCAGAAAGTCTTACGCTGCCTTGAGGAGATCATAACGAAGAGGGTGGCTCCCGCTTTTGGGTGTCGTTTCCCTCTTACTTCGGGCAGCGTTTTCACAGGGCGGTGTTTGTCGCTTCTGTGTTCCAGCTCGCCGGGTCTGGAAGAACTACCTGCCGGCCATCAACGGGATCGTCTTCCTGGTGGACTGCGCAGATCACTCGCGTCTTATGGAATCCAAAGTTGAGCTTAACGTAAACATACTACTTTTTTTTTCCCCCCCCCCCCTCCCCTTCCCCAAGACCTCTGAATAGCTAAATTAGAAATAATACTCTTTTTTGGGCTGGAACTTGAGCACGGCGCATTTTGAGAGTCTCGTGCTTTGGATTTGCACTGCCGGTGCACCTTTTACGCCAGCGATGCGGTGTCCAAGGCGTGAGCTTATAGGCATTTGCACGTTACTTTATGCAGGGACGGGATCAATACGGATTTACCGGTATACTCGCCCAGAGCTGGAGAAGCCTGGCTGCCCTTACTGTGGGTCGACCGTAGGCCCTTGAGCAGCCTTCAAAGAAGTTTTGAAACGGCCTGTGGGTTTAGATAGGACCTGCATCTGCAAAACCCTTCCAGAAGGACTCCTCTTCGGCAGGAGCACTGTAGCACCGAAAAACAGCCCTTGTTGGTCACAGAGCTGGAACAGAAACGTTTTCCTCGAACGATGAATGTTTTTTGTGCCTCTGCTTAACTCTTCTTCCATCTCGCACGCAGGCGCTAATGACAGATGAAACAATATCCAACGTGCCAATCCTTATCTTGGGTAACAAAATCGACAGACCGGAGGCCATCAGTGAGGAGAAACTGCGGGAGATCTTTGGGCTCTACGGACAGACCACCGGAAAGGTAGGGGGGCGTCCAAATCTTGGATCGTCCGCGAGCGAGGGAGGGCTTGCGCGCTTCGTTGCAGGATGAGGCTCCATCTAGAAACTAATTGAGGCGTTACTGTGAATTTGTCCACAATATTGACCAAGCTGAATCTTTAGTAATAATAACTATAACGCCCTCGGGCAAGTTTCTGAAAGTGCCAGAATTGTGCAAAACACGGTGGTGCCTCTGCAGCGATTAGGGAATTAGGTGTCGAGCTGGTATTTTAACATATTGTCTGGCTCTCCTGGTTTCATTACTCTGCATTTCCGTCCAGTTACCCACCTCATCATTTTTTCAGTGTTTAAAAACAGGACGGTTAGAGAGAATTGATCAGAAATGCTGGGTGACGGTAGTAAAACACTGCGAGGCTAGTCTTCGCCTTCACGCGGTGACAATTGCTTCTTGTATCGCACTGCCAAGTACCGCGGGTACATCAGGCTGTGCCTCGAAAATGGTTTGCTTCCGTGTTTCTAACGCCCCTTCTCCCACGCTGCTGGCTCCGAAAGTCCCGTGGGCAGCCGCTCGGGCAGGTCCCCCTCGCGAAGGGGCCGGTGTGCAGCCGGGAGAGGGAATTCCCCGGGCCGAGAGGGGTTTCCCTAGACGAGAGGGGTTTCCCTAGACGGTGGTGACTGGGTTGCCGCTTCCCTGAGGGCGGCAGGCGTGCGGTTCTGACTTCTCTTTGGACTTCCCTAGGGAAACGTGCCACTGAAAGACCTGAACGCGCGTCCCATGGAGGTGTTCATGTGCAGCGTGCTGAAGAGGCAAGGCTACGGCGAAGGCTTCCGTTGGCTATCGCAGTACATTGACTGATACTTGGACGGACACAAGAGTTTTACTCCTCTGGACTGATCCTGTTCACAGCTTCCTGTGGACTTTTCTATCGGAACACGGAAGGCTTTCCGACCGCATACTGGCATTGACCAAGAGACTCCTGGTTTTCGGCTGCCCGATCGCACAGTGGTGACACAACTCTTTTCCACGTGACGGGGAGACAGCACCGTTCTGCACGCGGGTGCAAGTTGTCCCTTTCAGTTCGGTTACAGCGGGGCTGTTGTGATCTGGGAAGTAAAACTCTGCACGCTGCACTGTAACAGCTGAAAAAGAGAGCACGTCTCACCACTGTGGCTAATTGACTTCAAAAAAAAAAAAGAAAAGAAAAAAGAAAAAGCAATTATATTTTTTAAAGAAAGTGTTAATGTAAACAGCATCCCTTCTAACTTTTTAGTTTAACGTTCATCTTGTTTAGTCCAGAGTCTGGTTAGGGTTTTTTAAAAATATATTTAACGATATTTAGATATTTCACAAATTACTGAACCAAGGTATCACGATATTAGAAGTCCTCAATAAACATAGCATTTGGGCTTAACTGAGCTGTAGGGTGGCTGTGCTGTGTCACGCTGACCGACGACGAAGAGGGTGCCGTTGGGACTGACGTGTGCAATCCGAGCTTCTTTAGTTTATGGGGATTTTTTTAGCTGGAGAGGAGCATCCGCGAGCGCAGCTGGTTTGGGTGTTTGGCCGTGGTGACCGGTGCTCGCTCCCGGTGGGACGGGCTGCCCGAGCGCACCGCCTGCTTCCCCCGCAGCCGGGCCGAGCTCCGCGCCGGGCCCTCGGTCGAGGACGTCAAATCCTCTCTCTGCGCCGTCACAGTAAGAACCACGAAGCTGTTTTGGTTGTTGTAGCATGGAAGTGTTTGACATTTGCATATCCTGAGGTTATTAATGTAGACTAAACCAGTTTCTTTTATACTCGACAGATTTTTTTGTCTGAAGTTTCATTACTGTCTGGCACTCATTTTCAGTTAAATAAAGACATGTCTTTCTCCTCCGAAGGGGTAGCGACCCTCAGTTCAACCTGGCGTTGGCTGCGCTGCCGTTCGGCAGTCGAGCGCGCGTGCCTGGCGTAGCCGTCCGTGGGGGAAAAAACAAAGTGCGAGCGGGAAGAACAAGCTCACCGTCGCCGAGCCTTCTTCCTCAGGCAGTCTGCACCCTCGCCGGCAGCGACGAGCGCTTGACATCGCCTTATGCACTCGGCCCAGGCGTGAAACCGCCTTTAACCTCTCCCCAGAGAAGCAGTAAGTATTTACGGCGACGCTTCGGCGGGTGATGCAGCTGTAGGACAAACCTGCACCTAGGCGGAGCGGAGCCTGTGCAAAAATGGAGCGCCCTGCAAAATGGCCACGCACCTTTCTCGTGGCGCAGACCTGGAGAGGCGTTTCCTTGGAGAAGGGTGAAGGAGGGGAGCGCTGCTGGTAAGGGGAACTGGGGCGGGATGGAAAACTTTCTTGCCTCCGGGCTGGTGAGGAGGCAAAGCTCGCAGCTCACAGGAGCGAGCAGAGGCTTCGCTCCAGGTGTAACAGCCCCGCAGCAAGGCCTGCGGTGCCTGAGCAGCGTGGAAGGGGCTGTGGTGGGGCAGCTTAAATTCTGGCTCCCACTCATTCCCAACGTTCCTGGGAGTTTCAACTCCCTAAAAGGGATTCTGCAAGCCCCGGTCCCTCTTTCAGTAGAGAAGATGTAGCTTTGCTGCTCCTTCATGCCGTGGGCAAGCAAGCCTGCAGAACAGACGCTGCTTCATCCCGAAACTCGAGCGCCGGACGTTGAGCCGACAGACGAGGGGGCCTATTTCGGCAAGCAATGCCTCCCGCTCCTCGGGAAAGGAGGGAGAAAACGTTTCTGTGAAGCGAGGTGAGCTGGATCTGTCCGCCCGCCGAGCCGGGGGCTGAAGAAAGGGTGCCGACGCCCGGCCTGCGATTCGGTGATTGCGCGGGGGCGGAAAACAGGCTTTGGGCAGGGGGCGGGCGGCCGCTGCCGTTGCTGGGGGGCAGAGGCGCGGCTCAGGGCCCAGAGGGGACCGGCCCCGGGTCGGAAGCCCTTCCCCGCCCGCCCCGGCCGCTGCGGGCGGCGGGGCTGGCTCTGCCGCCGCCGCCACGTCGCGCGCCGCGCCCCGCCCCGCCCCGCCGCCGCCGCCAATGGGGAGGGCGCAAGGCCCCGCCGCAGCCAATGGGCGAGGGGGCCGGGGGGGAGAGGCGGGGCCTGCGTCAGGCGGGGAGCGACCCGGGGGGCGCGCGGCGGCGCGGGCGAGGGGCCGCGAGGCGCGGCGCGGGGCGGTGCGGTGCGGTGTTGCGCCGCGTTGCGCCGCCCCCGGCGCTGCCCGCGGGCTGCCCCGCATGCGGCCCTGCTGCAGGCAGCTCGCCCCGCCGCCGCCGCCGCCATGGCGGAGGAGCGGGCCTGCTGCGTGGTCAGCGTCTCTGGCCTGCCCGACGCCCGCACGCCGGCCGCCGGCCCCTGGAGCTGCAGCGGGGTGGTCCTGAGCCGCGGCCCCGGGCTGGTGCTGTGCCAAGGCGCCGTCTTCGCCCCCTTCCTGCGGGATGGCCCTGCCGCCTGGGCGCAGCCCCGCACCCTGCCGCCCGACGCCCTCCGGCCCCGCCTGCGCCTCCTCGTCCTGCAGCCCCCGGCGGGGACCCGCGCCCCGGCCCTCGGCCTCGACGCCCCGGCGGCGCCGCAGAGCCCGGCCGGCGGCCTGCGGCAGCACGAGGCCCGGCTCCTGGCCCTGGTGCCCTGCGGCGCCTTCCAGCGGGCGCTGGCGCGGGCCTTCGGCCGGGCGGAGCAGTGGCGCTTCGGCGGGGAGGCGGCGGAGGACGACCTGCGGGCCCTGCACTGGTTCGCCTGGCTGCGGGTGCCCGGCCTCGACTCCCCCGGGGGCGGCTGGACGGCCCGGGCGGGCGCCGGCTGCCTGCGCAAGGGCGAGGGGCTGCTGGCCTGCGGCTCCCCCTTCGGCGCCCTCTGCCCCGACCTCTTCCTCAACACCCTGAGCAGGGGGGTGGTGAGCAACCTGGCCGGGGAGGAGAACGCCCTCATCCTGACCGACGCGCGCTGCCTGCCCGGCACCGAGGGTGGCGGCGCCTTCGTGCCCTCGCCCGCCGGGCCCCGGCTGGTGGCCGTCATCGCCGCCTCCTTCTGCTGGAAGGGCGCCGAGTGGGTCGGGCTCACCCTGCTCTGCTCCCTCGCCGCCATCCTGCGCAGCAGCACCAGCGTCCTGGACGAAGCCGGGATCGTGGTGCCGCCGGTGCCGGGGTGGGCGGGCGCGGTGCAGGCAGGAAGCGGGCAGGACCCCCTGGCCTGGGCGGCGCTGGTGGAGTGTGGGGCGGCGTGGGGCTCGGGGGTGCTGCTGGCCCCCCGGCTGCTCCTCACCTGCCGGCACGTGGTGGAGGCGGGCGCCCCGCTCCGCGTGACGCCTGCACCCGGCCCTGGCCGGTGAGTGTGGCCGCCTGTCCCCTAGCTTGTCCCCCACCCCTGTTCCCCCGCTGTGACATCTCGTGTGGCGTGTCCTTAGGGCTGTCACCGTCCTCAGGGGGCGCGTGGTGTTCGCCACCGAGGAGTCGTCCCCCTTTGACGTGGCGGTGGTGGAGCTGGAGGAGAGCGTGCCGGCCTTCGTCCCCCCGCGCCTGGCGGACACCTTCCTCCCAGGTAAGTGGCTGGGGAGACAGATGGGGTGCCGGGGGGATGTCACCCCCTTGCACCCACCTCCCGCCTTCCCCCCCCCCCAGGAGAGGAGGTGAGCGTGGTGGGCTTCGGGGCGCTGGGGCACGCGTGCGGCCCCTCGGTGACGGCAGGAGTCCTCTCAGCCGTGGTGGCAGTGGCCGGGCGCCCGGTCATGCTGCAGACCACCTGTGCCGTCCATGGGGGCTCCAGCGGCGGCCCTCTTGTCTCCTCCCGCAGCGGATGCCTTCTGGGTAAGCTGGGGGTCCCAACGGGTGGGGGGTCCTGTGGGTGTCCCCCGGCTGGCCCTGATGACATGAGTGATGCTCCTCTCCCCGCCAGGGATTGTGGCCAGCAACACCCGGGACACCGGCGCAGGGGCCACCTACCCCCACCTCAACTTCTGTGTCCCCATCACCATCCTGCAGCCCCCCGTCGCACGCTACTGCCGCACCGGCGACCCCAGTGCCTTCGCCGCACTCAACCGGGCAGGCAAGGGGGTGCGGGCAGCATGGCGGCTCCAGCGGCAGCCAGGACCCCCCAGCAAGCTCTAACCCCACCTCCCGGGGGGCTTGTGCCAGGGATGGAGCTGCCGTGTCCCCGCTTTGGCCCCAGCGATGTCAGGGCCGAGCGCCTGGACCCCGCAGGGCTGGCGGAGGGTGGGCGTCCTGGGGGGAGGGGGGGTGGAAAAACGGCGCAGTGCCTTTGCCAGCTACTGGCGGCCCCAAATGGGGGTGGGGGTAGGGGTGGGGTTTTGTTTGTTTT
This sequence comes from Aptenodytes patagonicus, assembly GCF_965638725.1. NCBI lineage: Eukaryota > Metazoa > Chordata > Aves > Sphenisciformes > Spheniscidae > Aptenodytes > Aptenodytes patagonicus. Next base: position 39,062,314 of record NC_134953.1, read on the forward strand.
GTTTTCTTCCTGGAGCCTTAAATGCTGTGAGTTGAGGCCGTGGTGTCCTGTGGTGCCGAGCAGCTGGGGTGGCGAGTGGGTGGCAGGGGCGGGGGGTGCACCTCTTCCCTGCATGCATGGGACGTGGGTGGTAGGCGCCAGCCCCGCCCTGGACAGGAGGCTCTGTGGTCCCCCCTGGCCCGGGGTACGGGGGTGTCTGAAAGCTGGTTTGGGGGTGCCTCCACACATGGGAGGCACCTGTACATTGATTTGGGGGTGTATGTGTCAGAAGTGGTTTGAGGATGGTGTCCTTGTCAAGGGCTGGGCTGGGTCATGGGGCAGGAGGGGTGCTCTGGGTGGGTCACTATGGGGGGGGGGAGCACAGGTACTGGGGGTGTCCAGGCAAGGGTGGGGGTTGGAGGGTGCAGGGGAGGATGGGCCTGAGGCAAGGTGGGGGCAGGGTTGATGTCAAGGTCTTTGGTCAGGTTTGGGGCGGGGGATGGCAGATGAGGTCAGGGTCCTGGGGAGGGTCAGGCTGGGGGGGTTGTGCCTGATAAGGTCCTGGCTGGGGTGTGGGTTGGGGGGGGGTACTGTAAGGGATGGTCTGGGTCAGGGGTAGGGTTGGGGTCCTGCTTGGGGGGTGTGGGGTAAGGGTTGGGTCCTGTTTGGGGATGGGGGTGTGTGTGTATCAGCTCTGTGTCCTGCTACGCTCAGGGTCCTGGGGAGGTGGAGGGTGTTAATTTGGGGTTGAGGTCCTGGAGAGGGTCAAGGCTGATACAGGGGGGCATACTTGGAGCTGGGACCTATGGCGGTGGACGGATGTGTCAGCTCCAGTCCCATGTCAGTTGCGTGTGGGGGACCAAATCCAGGGGTGCTGGCAGGGGGGCACTCCCACCCCCTTCAGCCCCCACCCTACCAGGGGGGGCAGCAGCAGCAGGGCACCACCAGCATCACTGTCCCCTGTGAAGGAATGCCCCCACGGGGGATGCCTCCCCCCCCCCCAGCACCCCATGCAGGGCCAGCGGGTGCAGGTGGGGCATGGGGGGGCGTCGGGGCAGGGAGGAACGGGCGGGCGAGTGTTTGACACAGCATGGGGTATTTATTTCACAGCCGCTACACAACACCGGGGCCGGGGTGGCCGCACAAGCACAGCGCGGGGGGGATGCAGGGAGGGGGGGCAGCTTATCTATGGGGGTTTTATGGGGTTTTTTTTTTCCTTTTTTTCCCCACTTTTATTAGTGCCGTTTGCCCTGTTGAAGACCACGCAGCAGCACTCTAGGCCTACAAGGCTCTACCCAAAAAAAAAAAAAGCTCAAATTCGCACAAGCGTGGCTCCCTGCCCCGCTCACCCCCTCCCTGGGCAAGCACCCCGATGCCCCGTCCCGTGCAGGGCCGGGGGGTATGCACCCACCCCATGCCACGCTGGCAGCGAGGGTGTCATGGGGACCCCTGGCTGGGGGGCTGCTGCCTGGCCGTGCCACCCGCTGGGCTCTCCTGCTTCTCTACCAGATGTAGCCACCGTCGTCGCCCTCGCCTGCTTCGCCCTCCTCTTCCTCGCCTTCCTCGCCCGCCTCCTCCGGCTCCTTCTCCTCCTCGTCCTCCCAGCCCACGCTGCTCCCAAAGTCGCCTGAAAATCCCGCCGCCTCCTCTGCGGGGGCAAGGGGCAGAGGCTCACGGCTGGGTCCTGGGGCTGCAGTGCCCCCCCTGGAGCGGGGGGCTCCCCCCGGTTCCCCCCAGCACTCACCACAGTCGGGGCTGCCGCGGCCACGGGTGCCTGTCAGCTCGGTGCCGTGCTGGTCCACGCACCAGCACTCACCGCCGCCCGGCTCACACTGCGCCCGCCGGTAGTACCCGTCCTCATCGCAGCTGGGGATGAAGGTGCCTGCAGGGAAGCGATGATCCCCCCCGCCCCCCCCCAAATACATGCAGTGCAAGAGCCCCCCCACGGAGCTCCCCATCCTCATCCCATGTGGGGCCCTGCCAGGGGACAGGGGCCCTGGGACCCCCAACTCACCCGGCTTTTTTTTGGCTGCTTCTTGGATCTGAATCTTCTCCAGCTCCCTGAGACAGGGTGGCTCTGCAGCACACCCACACGCTGCTCTTAGGGTGGGCATGCAGCCCCCCCCGCCCCCATGGCGGGCATCCCCTGACCCCACGGCATGCACCCCCCCCCCGTTGCTGCAGCATGCCTTCCCCCATGGTGTGCAGCCCCCAGCCCTATGATGTGCAGCCCCCTGACCCTACAGTGTGCGCAGCCCCACGGTGCACATCCCCCAAGACCCTGCAGCATGCATCCACCGTGGTGTGCATCCCCCAACCCATGGTGTGCTTCCCCATGACCCCACAGTGTGCACAGTCCCCTACCCTGACAGTGTGCAGCCTCCCCCCCCCCCCAGCATGCGTTCCCCATGACCCCACAGTGTGTATCCCCCCCAAATCCCATGGCATGCACCCCCCCGCAATGGTGTGCATCCCCCCACCCCCCCACACCCCCATGGTGTGCATCCTCCCATGGCAAGCATCCCTGCCCTACCCCAATCCCACAGCATGGATTCCCCGTGACCCCATGGTGTGCATCCCCCCAACCCCATGGCATGCATTCCCCCAACCCTGCAGTGTGCATCCTCCTGACCCCGCAGTGTACAACCCCGGCCCCACAGCACACAACACAATCCCCCAGCGTGACGCACTTTCCCTCCAGAAGCAGAAGCACCACTCGGGGGCAGAGACGCGGCCATCCTTGGAGGTGTCGCAGGAGTTGAAGAAGGCGCGGATGCACACCTCGTACTTGTCCAGGTTGATGGCGGCCAGCTCGGCTGCCTCCAGGAAGAGATCCTCGCTTGTGTCCAGCCGGGCGAACATCCACCCCACCGCCTCCTTGCAGCTGGCTGCCACGCTCCTCTCCAGCGCTGCGGGGCAGGATGCGGCCCATGGCTGCCCAGCCCCACCAGGGACAGCGCCCTACACCCCCTCCCCGCATGGCGGGGACACGTACCGCTGGCGGGGCTGGCGGGGAGGCCGCCGGAGCCGTTCTGCTTGGAGTTCTCCCGCAGGAGCTGGAACCAGTCGCGCAGGCGGTCACCCAGGTCGGCCAGGTCCTGCCCGGTGCACAGCTCTGGGGAGGGTCCGGGGGGCGGCATCAGGCCAAGCAGGGCTCAGGGACACGCCCCCGGTGCCCCCCATCCCACTCACCTTGCTTGCTGTCGCCAGCGGGGCCATGCGGGGTCGGGCAGGGGCACTGCCCCTCGCACCGCACCGTCAGCTGCTTGCTGGCCAGGCACGCCTGCTGCTCCAGCTTGCACTGTGGGGCGGCAGCAGGACGTCGGCAGGAGGGGGACATGGCACAGTGTCCCCCTCCCCACGGCAAGGTGCCACCGTCCTTACCGCCGAGCTGTAGGTGTGGCCGTCAGAGCCACAGACGGCGGCGAGCGGGGCGGCGTGGCAGGGCTTGCAGCCCCCATGCCCCTTGGCACCCGGTGGCTTGATCCTGCGCGGGGCGAGGGGACAGCGCTGAGCCCCCAGCTTGGCCTCCCCCCCAGCCACCGGCTCGGCCCCAGCCCCGCCGCCCTCCTACCTGTGCTCCAGCTTCTTGCGGCTGATGCACATGGCGCGCTGGTAGCCCTGCGCCACGCACACCTTGTGCCGGCTGCACTTCACCTTCTGGCAGGGGTCCTTGGTGGTGTCCAGGGCTGGGGGGGCAGAGAGGGGCCGGGGAAGGTTTGGGGGGGCAGGCAGGGACTCCCCTGGGGGAGACCCAGCAGCGCTGGCCACCAGCCGGCCCGGCACAAAGCACCATTCAGGCTGCAGCTGGGCGGCCACCTCGGCACCAGCTGCCGCTTCCCGGCACGCACTGGCCCTGCCACCGCTCCCAGCCGGAAGGGAAAAGCTGGGGGGGGGGGTGCGGGCAGAAGGTGTCCCCCCCTCCGTGCCAGCTGTCACCGAGCCCCCTGCGCCCCATCCCAAACCCATCCCAGCTCCATTCCAGTGGTACCTTCATCCCCGGGCTGGTTGTCCTCCCAGCTCTTGATGTAGTCATCCTGCAAAGCGGGGAGAGCCTGGATGAGCACAGGCAACGGGAGAGGTGACACCAGGCCAGGCATGCCACCATCCCGCTTGGGGACACCAGCCTGGCGAGGCTCCCCCTGCACACACTTGCAGCGCGCGCGCGCACACACACACACACCCCCCCCCACCCCCAGGGACTCCCCATGCCAGGAAGGGAGCAAGCAGGGGTGGGGAGCAGCCTCCCCCCAAAGCGGGCTGCTGCCAGGGCGAGGCAGCACTGGCAGCCCCTCGACGCTCACCTCCACCTCCTGGCAGCGCGGCGAGACGGCCCAGACGACACCAAAAAAAGAGAGAAAGAGAGAGCGAGAGCGTGCGCTGTCAGCCCCGGGGCAGCCCAAAGCCCCCTGCTCCTGGTCCCAGCCCACGGTGACGGGCACCCTGTGCCAGTTGGGCACCCCGACTTTCTGAGCTGCCCAACACTCCCATCACCAGCCCCAGATGCCACCGGCGCCCGCCACCAAGATGCTCCCCCACCTCTGGCTCTAGACCTGTAATCCTGGAGAGCCTTTATGCAGGATAGAGCCTTTATGCAGGATAAAGCCTTTCCCCATCGCCCCTTGGCCAGCCAGGAAAGTCAGGGAGTGGGAGGGACGGGGTGTGGAAATAGGGATGGGGGGAGGAAGCCCCTGGGAGCCCGGCGAGGCCCTGCCGGGATCCTCGTGGGGTGATGGTCCTCGTGCCGCCACCCTGGTTTTTCAATAGCGAGCCCAGAGGGAGCGGGCTAAGATGGGTGTCGCTGCCTGGGGAGGCAGAGCTGCTCCCCCGGGGCCCCAAAAACATCCCAGGGGTGGGGGGAGCGATGGGGACTCAAACCCTCCTGGCAGGCGGCATCGCTCACCCCATGGGATGCCCTGGGGTGGGTTTTGTGATAATAAGGCAGGAGCATCGCTACCACCCCGGGGAGGGCGGGCAGGGTTTTGGATGGCAGCTCGAAGCAGAGGCACGGGAGGCAGCTCTGGAGGGGATGTCTCTCGCTCCGGCGTAGCGATGTTTGCACCACAATCGATAGCCCGCGTTCCCGTGCCGTGATTAGTAACACTGCAGCGCCCGGCAGCTCCCTGCGGTGCGGCTTTCGGCACGACCGCCGGCCTCCTCCCTGCCGCACGGTGGGTCACGCTCCCCGCACCGGCGCTGCTGGGCCAAAAACCCCACAAATCCACGGGATTTGCTTATTAATCTGCACTAACCACCGGCAGGGCCGCAGCCCCCCCGGCCCAGCAGCCCTGGTGGCGGCAGCACAGCTGGGCGGGCCCCCCACCTGCTGCTAGTGGGGTGCAGCTAGCACCCAGGTATGGGGGTCTCTCAGCCCTGAACCCCCCCTAGAATGGCCAGTGTGGGGGGGGCACGTCCACATGTGCTCCCCCTTGAGCATCTGCAGCCGGCTGAGGTCCCAGGTGCCCAACACTGACGTTGTCAGCCGGTTATGTTGCTGGAGGGGTCTCCAGGGAGGCGGTTACCCCGTCCCTTGCACCCTCGCCCGTGCTCTGTCTCCCTAACCGGTTTATTTGGGGGGTGGCAGTGCCCCCGCCCTGCCCACGGCAGGGCACATCTCCCAGCGGCACATCCTTGCTGCCAAGGTGAACCCGAGTGCGCATTTGAACAAAGACCGGAGGGGCCGGCTCAGGGTTGGGGGGGCGGCTCGGTGTGTTCCCCCTCCCTGCTCGGCTGCCGCAGGTCCCCCGGCCAGCCCCGGATGGGGATGCAGTGCCGTGCCCCCACTCTGGAGGACATGAGCTGGGGGTAACTTGGGGGCAGGGGTGTAAAATGTCCCCAGGAAAAATCCCTGCCTGCCCCATAAAATTAAGGATTGGAACTAAATGCCATTGAGGCTGTTATTAAGGGCTGCATAAAAGCAAGGGGTTATTGGATCCTGAGACGAATGTGCCAGGTCACCTGCCATTGCTCCAGCGGCCTCCGCATCCTCATCCTCGCCCTCCCCGCCTTGTGCCCCCCCCCCATCCCCAGGGACCACCACCCGCCGAGCCAGGGCCGGCCCCAGCTGTGGCACCCTGCAGGGCTCAGGGGAGCAGGAATCCGGGAAGATGTCCATGCCCCGACCTGCGCTGAGCTGTCACCAAGGGGCTGAGGCCACGGCGCAGCCCTCCCCGCTGCCCGCAAAGGGCAGGCAGGGCCTGCCCGTGCCTCTGCCTGGGCCCTGATGTGCTGCCTGGGGAGAGGGTGCAGGGGACAGCACCCCCAGGTCCCTGCTGAGGTTGGCTTTGGCATCAAGCCCTGGCCATGGTGGCCTTAGCATCGGTCACGCCAGCTTTGTTAATGGGCACAGTGGCATTGGGCATGGTGGCATCGGGCACGGTGATGGTGGGCACAGTGGCCTTGGCGTTGGCGCTGCCAAAGCCAGGGAGCATCTCCTGGGTACCGGGGCTGGAAGCCGCCCACGGCCGCGGCGGGTGGCAGTGGGATGCGGGCAGCACCGAGCATCTCCGGCAGCCTGCGATGGA